>NC_092348.1:91699380-92024810 GCF_963676685.1 Mytilus edulis
CAATGGCGTGTAGATCTTCTGCACTTGACTTTTAAAACATATTATCTGTATGAAACCAATAGGGCACTTTCCTTAAGTTATAGGACTTCAACATGTCTCGTATATGTTTGATTATATTAGATAACAAGTACTATCACAAAAATACTGAACTCCAAGAAAAATTAAAACGGAAGTTAATGCAAATAAGGTTTCATTTCTTTCAATTTTTTTGAAACAAAATATGGATGAATCTTTTGAAATATATTAAACAGCTAAATCAACACCACACTTGTATATTTCTTGTTGTTCCTGATTGTGAATATAACTCAGCTGTACCACTCCTACAAAAATCAAGGATAGTTGCCGTCAACAACATGGAATTAAACTTTTACAGTCTGCTTAGTGAACTACGCGTACGCCATTCCGCTGTTTACTTTGAGAGAGAAACGGCTACAAAGGAACAAGAATCAATCGGCAGTCATTAAGAATGCAGAACAGAAACCGATAGCAATGCCAGCGAATTCCACAAGGGTAAAATGGTTACATTGATAAAGCGATACCATATCATCCATCATCAGACATGGTACAACAAACATTACAGTCAGTCATACCACATGACTTAAATATTGCACGATCTTTAATTATTTCAGCGAGTCTCATGTCTGCAATATAGTTCTTTCTTATAAATACACCCTCAAATATACACTAACACCATACATAATGGTAGACATATAACATGTACTTGATTAAGTAACAGCTCAAAATAGTTGGTTTAAACATAAGTATTTATAGTGGATTGGGAAACAAATTTCAAGAATTTTCTCCTCTGAAACTACTAGGCCAAATACTTCCAAACTTTAACTGAATGTTCCTTAGGGTATCTACTTTATAAATTGTATCCGAAGTTTTGATCTATCAACAAACATGGTCGCCATTGCTAAAAATAGAACATAGGGGTCAAATGCAGTTTTTGGCTTATTACTCAAAGCATTTAGAGCAAATCTGACGCGGTAAAATTGATTATCAGGTCAAGATCTATCTGCCCTGAAATTTTCAGATGAATCGGACAACCCGTTGTTGGGTTGCTGCCCCTAAATTGGACATTTTGCTGTTTTTGGTTATTATCATGAATATTATTACAGGTATAGAGATAAACTGTAAACAGCAAAAATGTTCAGCAAAGTAAGACCTAAAAATAAGTCAACAAGACTGAAATGGTCAGTTGACCCCTTTAGGAGTTATTGCCCTTTATAGTAAATTTTTAACCTTTTTTCATAAATCTTAGTTATCTTTTACAAAAATCTTCTTCTCTGAAACAACTGGGCCAAATTGAACTAAACTTGGCCACAACCATCATTGGGGTATCTAGTTTGAAAATTGTCTCCGGTGACCTGGCCAACCAACCAAAATGGCCGCCATGGCTAAAAATAGAACATAGGGGTCAAATGCAGTTTTTGGCTTATAACTCAAAAACCAAAGCATTTAGAGCAAATCTGACGTGGGTTTGAATTGTTTATCAGGTCAAGATCTATCTGCCCTGAAATTTTCAGATGAATTGGACAACCCATAGTTTGGTTGCTGCCCCTGAATTAGTAATTTTAAGGAAATTTTGCTGTTTTGGTTATTATCTTGAATATTATCATAGATAGAGATAAACTGTAAACAGCAATAATGTTCAGCAAAGGGTCAGTTGACCCCTTCAGGAGTTATTGCCCTTTATAGTCAATTTTTAACCATTTTTCGTAAATCTTAGTAATCTTCTCCTCTGAAACTACTAGGCCAAATTAATCCAAACTTGGCCACAATCATCTTTTGGGTATCTAGTTTAAAAAATGTGTCGGGTGACCCGGCCATCCAAACAAGATGGCTGCCACGGCTAAAAGTAGAACATAGGGGTAAAATGTCAAAAACCAAAGCATTAAGATCAAATCTGACTGTGGTTGAATTGTTTATCAGGTCAAAATCTATCTGCCCTGAAATATTCAGATGGATCGGACGACACGTTGCTAGGTTGCTGCCCCTGAATTGGTAATTTTAAGGAAATTTTGCAGTTTTTAGCTCACCTTTCCTAAAAGGAAATGTGAGCTTTTCTCATCACTTGGCGTTCGTCGTCGTCGTCGTCTGTCGTCGTTAACAATTTTTCAAACATCTTCTTCTCTGAAACTACTGAATGGATTTGGATGAAACTTAGCATGATTGTTCCTTAGATTATCCTGCACAAAGTTCTGCTTCGATTTTTGATCCGTCAAAAAACATGGCCGCCGTTACTTAAAATAGAACATAGGGGTAAAGCAGTTTTTGGGTTATATCTCAAAAACTAAAGCATTTAAAGCAAATCTGACATGGGGGTAAAAATGTTCATTAGGTCAAGATCTATCAGCCCTGAAATTTTCAGATGAATCAAACAACCCATTTTTGGGTTGCTGCCACTTAATTGGTAATTTTAAGGAAATTTTGCAGTTTTTGGTCATTATCTTGAATATTATTATAGATAAAGATAAACTGTAAACAGCAAAAATGATCAGCAAAGTAAGATCTACACATAAGTTATTAATATGACCAAAATTGTCAATTGACCCCTTAAGCGGTTATTGTCCTTTAATGACAATTTTTCACAATTTGTTCATTATATTTGCTAACTTTAAAAAATCTTCTCCTCTAAAACTACTCAACCAAATTCAACCAAACTTCATTTGAATGATCAGTAGGGTGTATAAAATAAAGTTTGTGTTTTATTTTCTATTTCGCCAAAAAACATGGCCGAAGGCATTGTTTACCAGGTGAACGTTTCAGGCTCTTGAGAGCCTCTTGTTTTATATAAATATGGCCATTAGTTTTCTCGTTTGAATTGTTTTTATTGTCATTTCGGGGCCTTTTATAGTCGACAATGCGGTATGTGCTTTGCTCATTGTTGAAGGCCGTACGGTGACCTATAATTGTTAATTTCTGTGTCATTTTGGTCTCTTGTGGAGAGTTGTCTCATTGGCAATCATAACATGTCTTCTGTTTTATATTATATAGACGGGGACATTTACGGAAACCCTGTTCGATTAACAGGGACGCGGGAAAGCAACGCAAACAGGCACAACAGTACAAGTACAATAGGGAGAAAATACTCCACAAGTACAATAGGAAGCAGCTGTTCCAAATGTACAACAGAGCGTAGATATTTTACAAGCACCAAAACAAGATCAATGGTCACTATTGCAAGCAATAGTAATTGTATAATGTCGGTGAGCTTGACAGTGTTTCGTATGGCCAAAACTTTAAAATAAATAAAAAAGGAATTATGTGCCCACATGATGATACTGTACCTCTTTAGTTTTTAAATGTTTGGATGTGTGACTAGATTTTTATATTGTATCTGAATTGTCTTTTGGTCGGTTTTTTTTTTTTTGGCTATAACTTTCTACTTATACTTTTGACTATCCCTTTGGTATCTTTAGTTTCACTTTTATGTCAAAGTTTATAGGGGTGCACAATATATGCTACAATAAGTCAGTATAATATGAATTAACGCAATGCACAATACACTTGTTTTTATTTATAAAATACTACCATTTTTTTTTGCAACAGTGACATGTTTTTATATTAGTATTGTTCTTCAATGAAATGAACTGATGTCTTTTGTGCAAGAACAAGAGCCAAAGAAATTATAGATGTATAGATTAATTCATTACAATGCCAACGATGTCCTCATAAAACTCTTAAAGAGACAATATTCGTGCAAGTCTTAATTGGTCAAGGGAATTTATATTAGTCGCATAATTTACGTTATTAACAAACAGCAATATTCAGTTCTTAAACTTGATCAACAAACATATTTGTATCTTTCATATGTTGAGGCTTAATATTTGGTTCATTTAAAACCTGTTTGATGTGATGGAAACTGTAGAGTATATAACGAGACAGATCGTATATGGTATAAGGAGAAATTTACACATCATCTGGCTAGAAAAAAAAATAAAGCAATATTGAATTTGAAACTGTAAATTATTCTGATGATTTTAGGAAACAATACAAGGTTCACGCGAATATATTTGTCCTGCTCATGGTCTGTCTACTAGGAACCATGGAACGAGAATATTAACAACTATAGGTTACCGTGTAACGCTTACAATGATTGATAGTGGTTTGTTTAAGTCCAGTGGCAAATATTTCATGCATATACATTAAGAATATACATAATAAATACGATATAAAGGTTCTGAATGAAGGTCGGGTAAAAAGAAAATGAGGATACATTGAATTGGGACCAAAGGAGAAGGTTAACGAAGGGTTAAAATTAGCCTTAAATTTTTGATTTTTTTTTTAAATCGGGCAAAGAAATTACAATTTCAGATAGAAATATTTCTGATAGTAATATTAAGACAAATAAATATATTTTTTGGCACCTTCCTATAAAATTTATGAAGCTATGACCCCTTACATAAACATTTTTTTATAATTTAAGGTCAATTTCGCTAAAATGTTCCATAATTTTAATTCATTTTGGCATAATTAATATTGGCCGCCATCCACGATACAAAACGTTGTTACATTGATGAATTATATATCAAAATTAGAATCTGTTGGTTACAACACATTTTGGATTGTAGGTAGCAACAAAGGTGTTTCTAAAGCTTTAAGGTCTGAAAATTGTCCAAAATGGGCTTACTTAGGATACTATGATGTGCTTTTATGAAAAGAATTGATTTATTTTGCATTACAACTTTTGAAATGGGCCCATTTACAAACCAAATTGTAACCGTTTGGATGTTTATTTTATGAAACTGATAATTAAGGTCATTTAGTGCCATAAGTAAACAAGTCACCCACTGACACCATAAGGAGTTATTAGCTTGCAGACTCTCATCATGAGACATCAGATTTAATGTCACTATTCTGATTGCAGGTGGAGCAACTGCGTATTTAAACATCCTGAATCGACAAATAAACGTCCTACTTTGGTGAGGATTCTAACTGAAAATGTGAAAAAGTAAAAATATATATAGCACATCAAGAGGAAATAACATTCAGTGGGAAAGGCTAATCAGATCAGTACTAAACACACTTACGCACTACACAGAAGAACAATTATGGATGGATGAAAGCAATGTTTCCCATCAACAATTGCAAGTGTCATTAACAATTGTTTGAGTCAAATTTTACACGAGGACAACAAAGCTTCTGCGTTTGATCGACCAGTCAATTTTGCAAATGATGTCCTTCTTAATGACCCTAAAAATAGAACTTTAGAATATTATTGTTATTATACTATTTATACTGCAACTTGTTGTGTTTATTTCGAAACAACATCTGATACACAAATTTAATAATTCTTTTAGATATTTGGATGATATTTTAGCTCTCAATAATGACGACTTCAGTATGTATACTAAAGAAATTTATCCTGTTGAACTTACTTTAAATAAAGCTAATACTAACAATGACCATTGCCCTTTCCTCGATCTTGATATATATATCATTAACGGAAAGCTTAATACTAAAATTTATGATAAAAGAGATGATTTCTCATTTCCTATCGTTAATTATCAATTTTTAGATGGTGACGTTCCCTTGTCACCATCTTACGGTGTTTGTATACCTCAACTTGTACGATTCGCTCGCGTATGTAACAATGTTTTAGATTTTAACGAGAGAAATTTATGTATTACTGAAAAATTATTACACCAGGGTTTTCGATATTACAAACTAGTCAAAACATTTACTAAATGTTATCATCGGTATAAGGACATCATTCGTAAATATAGCTCAACATGCATACTTCTTATACGTTCAGGTATTTCAAATCCAATATTTTATGGAAATATTCTTTATAAAGCACAAAAATGTCAGTATTCACCTCAGAAGCTAACAAAACCTTTAAATAGACTTATTAAGAAGGAATATAGTTACGATACTGTTGTCAGGTCATTAAAGATTGTATATTTTGGCGTTAATATTGATTCTTTTATAGGGTCTTTGCATCGGAACTAAACACATTTCTTATTAATAAACCAGTTGTTGGCATGACACGGGTTATGTTCTTCTCTTATATGTTATGATGGTATGATACTAAACCCCTCACGGGGAGGATTGTGCGTGATATTCATATGATGAAAACATAATTTTTCAATTTTAATTGAAGTCGGAGCTGGCATGTCAGTTAACTGCTAGTAGTCTGATGTTATTTATGTATTATTGTCATTTTGTTTATTTTCTTTTGGTTACATCTTCTGCCACCATATATTTGTTTAGGGGCCAGCTGAAGGACGCCCCCGGGTGCGAGAATTTCTCGTTGCATTGAAGACCTGTTGGTGACCTTCTGCTGTTGTCTGCTCTATGGTCGGGTTGTTGTCTCTTTGGCACATTCCCCATTTCCATTCTCAATTTTAACATGGATATATTTTGTATAATGTCAGTTTCATCATATTTAGGGGGGGGGTCATTAAGGGATGGAGATTAGTTGGACTTTGTGTTATGTTAAAAAGCTATCAATGTATCATTTTCCTATCCATTTCATATTTTAAGAACTTGTATCTACTACTCACACTTTGTATAACGTCACAAGTATCTAAACAGATAGATGATGAATCGGGGTCATGTCAAAGAACGTCTCGTCCGTTTCCTGTCGGAAGAGACACAGACTTTATCGATAAATATTCCGTATCAACTTCTCAAATAATACACGATTTATTCTAGATACTGACGCTGTTTCTCTAAATAACGTGTTATAGTGTTCATTTACTTTTGTGAAAATTAGAACTTTTATTATTTGGTCTAGTTTCAGAAAAAAATCTAAAATTTTAAATATCGAATAGTATATATGCTACAATAAGTCATTATTATATGACTTAGCGCAAGATCCAATACGCTGCGTTTTTGTTGTTTTTTTTTTATAAAAGTGGCCGACAAATATAAAGTTGATTTTAGACTTCGCTGACATTAATTCAAATGGTTCCCATATAAAATCAAAGTTGAACCAATTTGTCATCAAATTATATTTTTATACTCAATTGGCATAAGCCAAGAGCAACAATCTAAAAAATTATAATACAGAAATACGATAGGTGAATGCAATCTTATGGAATAACTGAACATTCTTAAGATAAAATGTGAACCAGACATAACATACATTGTGTTTGTGACAGTGATAAATTCTAGTATACTAATGTTATTCACTGGCAGGAACTGAAGTCCTATGTATCGGTAAGTACATTTGTACTGCAATCAGATTTACATATTCACCCATTAAGATGCTAATACTTGACCGTTAAACCTATTACAGAGACAATATTCGTAACCGTCTTAATTTGTCAAGGGAATTAAAAGTATTTTACGTTATTTACAAACAGCGATAATCAGTTCTCAAACTTGATCAACAAACATATTGATATCTTTCAAATGTCGAGGCTGGATATGTGGTGCATATGTAACATTCAAAACTGTTTAGTGTGATTGAAACTGTAGAGTATAGAATGAGATGGTATTTGTTATGCTAAATCAGTTATTAGCATGCAGATAAAGAGGTACTCTCATCATGATGCACCGGATTTAATGTCACTACTGTGGTTGCGTATTTATACATCCCTAACCGGTAATTACATTTTGGCAAGGGTTCTACACTTAGAAATGTGAAAAATAAATACTGTAAACCAACTTATTTTCGCGGATACTTTGTTTCGCGTTTTACCCTTTCTAGACCATTTCGCGGTTATTTATATTCGCGATTTTCTGTCTTACTTGATGAAATTCAATAAGGAATGATCCAAGTTTTACATATTCGCGACAATTTATATTCGCGTTATTTTGTTACTCGCGAGAGTCGAGAAAATAAATAGCTCTCGAAAATAAGTTGGTTTACAGTATAGCATATCATAAAAACAAACTAACGTTCAGTGGGAAAGAATATGGATAATCAGTACTAAGCACAAACACACCTTAACACACCTTACACAGAAAAATGGATGGATGAAAGCAATCATTTTTCAAACGCTGTATATGTTTCCATCAGCTATGTAAATTACATTTACACTTGTTTTGAGTCAAATTTACACGATGACAACAAAGCTTCTGCATTAGATAGAACAGGCAAGATTACAGACGATGTCTTTCTTAATGACCCTAAAAATGGAACATCGGAATTTTACTGTTATTAAACTATTCATCTAACGCATATATCTAAGACTGAACCAACATTTACTAACTTAACAATATATGCTTACCGAGAAAAATGAAACGATTTTTATTATTATATACAACACATTCCAATTTCATTACACTTTATCAATGTCAATGTATTAAATAAACTCATCATAGATACCAGGACTAAATTGTGTATATACGCCAGACGCGCGTTTCTTCTACAAAAGACTCACCAGTGACGCTCGAATCCAAAAAAGTTAAAAATGTCAAATAAAGTACGAAGTTGAAGAACTTTGAGAACCAAAATTCCTAAAAGTTTTACCAAATACAGCTAAGGTAATCTATGCCTGAGGTATATACAAGGGACTGCAGGCAATCAGAAAGAAATGTATTTGTTGGAGCGGTTTCATAATACAAGAATCAATAGCTACCGTCCAAGTTTACAGGCTTAAACGACAAAGTATTTAAAATAATTCTAGCATTATACATATCCCAATTCATTCGATGTTTCAAGCTTGCAGCTACTACTCACACTTTTTAAAACGTCACCAGAATCTAAACAGAGATGATGAATCAGGGTCATGTTAAAGAACGTCGCGTCTTTTTTCTCAAGATGTTCACCGGAAGAGACACAGACCTTGTTGATAAATATTCCGTATAAAAAAATACACGATATATTCTAAAAACTGACGCTGTTTATCTTCTAAATAACGTGTTAGTGTTCATTTACTTCTTTGAAAATTACAACTTTTACTATTTGGCTTAGTTTTGGTAATATCTATTGAGGGGGCTCTGTACTTATATATCCTTTCAGATATGCGTTGTGTGTTTTGTCCATAATATGTCTATTGGAAAGATGAGTTTTAAATTGTGAGTATTCTAAACTCAATTTTGAAGACTCAGCTACATAATATAAATACTGTGGATTAATTAATATTTGTTGGATACCAATTTTCGTGTGTACAGGGGAACCACGAATTTAAATATTCAACGATTTGCCAATTTTTCTGAAGAAATGTTTGCAGACTTTGCCAAAACCACGAAATTAAATATCCACGAATATGCAAGTTTATAACTACAATCCCGTTCCCTTTTCACGCATATGACCTACCGAATTTTACCTTTATTTGTGACATTTTCACCTGCTGTGTCTGTTTGTTTTGTTAACGTATCATTATCAATATTATTAAATTTGATACGACTGTCGTACAAGTGAGAGGTTTAACGCTAACAAACCCGGTTCAATACACTATTTTCTACATAGGAAATGCGTGTACCAAGTCAGGAATATGAATAAAGGCAACAGTAGTATACCGTTTTTCAAAACTCGTAAATCTATGGACAAAAAACAAAATCGGGGCAACAAACTAAAACTGAGGGAAACGCATTAAATATAAGAGGAGAACAACGACTCAACATCAAAATGTAACACACACAGCAACGGACTATGACAGTTGTTTTGAAACTGTCAACAAAGTGAGTGTTTAGCGCTATAAAACCAGGTTTAATCTACCATTTTCTACATTTGAAAATGCCTGTACCAACGCAGGAATATGATAGTTCTTGTCTATTCGTTTTGATGTGTTTTGTCATTTGACGTTGCCATGTGATTATGGACTTTCCGATTGGATTTTCCTTTTTTGTACTCAAATCGCGAAAATTGGTACCCACGAAAATAGATGAATTCACAGTATAAGAAGATGTGTTTTGACTTCCAATGAGACAACTCAAACATTGTTTGTGATGAATTGTGTCGTTCCGGTATTAAATAAGGAAGATCCAGCTCGAAATCCTTAGGTGAAATTAAAAAAAGAACATAAAATAGACCGTATCCACGGTTGTCTCCATGAGGAATGTCTAGGGGTATATGTTGAGTTTTCATATGAATTGTAAACACCATATTCAATGTATTAAAACTTATTTGTTAAGGCGGTAAGACGGGAGTTTTGAAACATTTGTGTCTTTAAAGATAGATGTAGCATGGGAATACATAAACCCATTTTTTGATTCTGATTTGTATCAAAGGCCTCATAGACTTAGTCCATTTGGTAGAAGTATCTGTCTTCATTCTCGCGTTTAATCCATTGCCTGGCATAATCCCTGACTCAATCTATCAGATTTGGAGTTGTTTTCCAATTGATGGATTTAGGCTCACGATATTTCGGGCCGTTGGATAGCACATTCAGGCCATTTTTTTTTATAAACAATTGCTGTTATGAATTGTTTATCATTATTGTCATCCAGGAACCGTTGGACTTGTGTTGATAGACAAATAATTTGCAAGCATATCCTATTACTTGTTTGCTAAAAATAAAGGCAACAGAAGTATACCGATGTTCAAAACTCATAAATCCATGGACAAAAAACAAAATCGGGGTGACAAACTAAAACTGAGGGAAACGCATTAAATATAAGAGGAGAACAACGACACAACATTAAAATGTAACACACACAGAAACAGACTAAGCATTTGACAAAATGCTATGAGAATAACAAATATAACATCAAAACCAAATACATGAATTTGGGATAGATAAGTACCGTAACAGGTAAAATGTACCGGCATGCCAAAATTTAAAACAATTTAAAGAGAAAGAGAAAACCGATGCCCATGATACGATCTTGGTAGAGTTGACAATTGTTAATACTAAATACCAATATTTAAGTATTGTTCAATACCAGTATTAAAGTTATATATTCACTGTTTGATCTGAGGTCAATGGTTGAAAATCATGTTTCTGATAAGCTATTTATTTCCAACATCAGTAAACACGCACTTAACTGTCTGTGGTTGAAGGACAGAGCTATATGATAATTGATGTAATTAATCTGTCTTTCGAGAATCGTTCAAACATCTTAAACCACAGTCATTAATACTATTTCCTGCAGACAGAAATAGCGTCACTTAAGTTCAGATAATAGATGTCAAATAAAGTTAGAGAAGTATAGAATGGAAAGATTACTGGGCAATATAAATAGCAATCACAAATACAACTGTTCTGATTTTTGGATGTCAGCTACATGATTCGTGATAACAAAAGAAATTCAACTCAACTTCATACTTAAGTTGTCACAGTCTAAATGCATAAACAGCACGTTCGACCGTACCATATCACTATGTTTCCAATATTAAGAGTGTGCGTAATGATTTTCCTTACAATTTGTTTTCTTAGATAAGTACATTGGTCTTTTACATACCTATTATAATTGATATGGTCATATTTATTAATTAACTGTTTACAAAACAATTGAATTTTTAAAATACTAAGGCTTTTCTACCTGAGAAATAGATTACCTTAGCTGTATTTGGCAAAACTTTAATGAATTTTGGTCCTCAATGCTCTCCAACTTTGTACTGTATTTGGCCTTTCTAACTGTTTTGGATTTGAGCGTCACTGATGAGTTTGGTTTTTTTTTTGTAGACGAAACGCGTGTCTGACTTAAATACAAAATGTAGTCCAAGTGTCTATGATGAGTTTATTTATCTGCAACTGTGCTATTTCAAAATTGATGTTATTTACCCAAAACATTTGTTTTTAAATAGTTTTGAAAGAACTAAAATCTCAAAACAACAGCAGATTTTATTTCAGATTATTATCACTCATGATGACAACCTACCTAAATGTAAATTCTTATTTCTTTCCTAAACATATTTTAACAGTTTTTTACCTTTTGACACTACAGATGCAGTTAACATTATGCAGTTTAACTGAAAGATTAATATTATATTGAAAATATGTGCATCTGAATTTCAAATTTGGGATTCTTTAATTAGAGGGCATTACGGCTTAACAAACACGAACAGATTTCCATCCTAAAATCACAGAAACCCTTGATGGCACCCACGTGCATGGAAAGGTAAGAAAGGTCCACTTTCTTTATCAAAGGGATACGAATTCCAACAGTGAATGGCCATTTATGTATGATGAGTTTTATTATTAAGATATGTGGGATGTATAAATACGTACCCACGTCCGGCTAAACTGTGATTGTTAAATAAGATAGCTCCCTTTAGAATTACGTCATCTTCTTTGAACTTTAAAGAACGCTGGCAATAACTCTCTGAGGGTTCGATGGAAAATAATGTTTGAACATATCATTTATTTGTATTTATTTGTATCTGTGGCAGTCCACATATCCAGGCCTCGTTCATGTCGACTTACACTTGAACTTTAAAAAACAGGTCTATTACTTTTATTATATTCGTTCATGTCCTGAATATGACTTTGATATTCATTGATAACAGTTAACAAAAATCCGAAATGCTTTATACAAAATCATTTACTGGTTTTGTACATATAAACACCAGTGATGGTACTTCATAGCATTACAGATTGAATTTAAAAGAGGGACGAAAGATACAAGAAGGACAGTCAAACTCATAAACCGAAAATAAACTGCCAACGCCATGGCTAAAACCAAAAAAGACAAACAAGTACACATGACACAACATAGAAAACTTAAGAATAAGCAACACGAACCCGCTATTAAATTAACTATAAGCATGCACGTTTAACGCCTATTCTTCCTGTTTACTTTGAATCAATTAAAATATAAATTCAAATTTTGATACATTTGGACTTAGAATTTCAGCGTACGATACATTAGTCCTGTCTTAGAAGAAAACCGATCTGATAGAAAATGGCAAATACATATAGAACCAAGAAAATGTCTTAACTAATTATATACCCTTAGGGACGACCATTTGATGTTCTGGGGGTCCGGGGGGAGGAGGAATTGTTTTGGATCGGTTATTTATTTTTGTAAACTAAGAGGACAGATTATCTATTTTCTGCACTTTGGAAGCAAGAGTTTTCACATTCATTAAAGCAAAGGACTGATTATTTATTTTCACAACTATATTTATAATTTTCGAAAACATACAATTTTTTAATTATTTGTTTATTATAAATAATACATGTATAGTCAAGTCATTTAATCAGGATTAAATCTTCTCTAATCCAAACTGCATATACATGTATAGTATATATATACACAGTTTTAAAAGTTTGGTTGGAACTAGCCTTTTTCAAAAGTATTGGCAAACATGTTTCGCCGAGCGGAGCGCGTGAATGTTTTTGGGGCTGCAGAAGGCCTTAGAAGCTATAGAACAAATAATAAAATTGAATACAAATAATATAAATGATGCCAAATCATGCTTTCTGGGTGTACCCCTGACCCTTTCTTAATCTGAAAATGAAAGTTCTGTTTTAATAATTTTTTGGCAATATTTTGGTCTCAAAGCAAAATGTATAGATTCAGCGTAAGACTTAGGTTGCTAGGGACACACCAAAAGACAGTTATGCACGATAAAGCAAAACTTTATTTCACATAGCCAAGTCTGTGGCTGTTTTTTTTTGTTTTCAAACTCATGATCAAGTTAATAATAAAATTACTAAATAACAAAAGGAATGCAACACTTAGCAACAGAATACAGAAGGGCAATCAATGAACAAAAGACAAATATATAAAAAAAAAACATTGATCAAGAAAAATCAAGGGCTATGTCTGAGGGAGAACAGAACTTGCTTCTTGCAAGGAACTCGCCGTTTACACAATTTTATATGGAGAAAAGCATTTGGTTTTGAAATTTTTATGAATTTATGAAGAAGTTGGTGCCATCTCATACTTTCGATTAGACATGCTGAGTTATTTATTTTCATTACATTGCAATTCAGGTAATTTATTTTCAAACTACCACAGAACAAACCATTTATTTTTGTGCTTATCAAGACTGAGTTATTTATTTTCAAAACCCACCATTTTTTTTTATGAATTGAGTGATAAAGTTCTCTTATTGCATTATCACTACCCATTCACCCCTTAAGAAAATATCAAATTGGGGTTTTCACCACCAAGCTCCTTAATGTATTGTTTTTTTTTCATCAACAAATTATTGAATATTTAGGCATGTTATAATCACATTATGTCAACCCCAGATGTTTTTCCATTTTAAATATGTTTCTTTCTTTGTATATGTGATAGCTGTTTTATTTGGTTTATTCACCGACAAGCAATTGTACCTTTAATTTGTGTCCCGTTTTAAACGTTCTGCCAGTTTTGTATTTTCTCACAACTTATATATACCTGCAGCTGGTGTCACGAGGTGGACAGTAACTAATTACCTTTCTAAATCCCATATGATCACCCTACAGTTTAGTTGGGATAGGTGTGGCTAATAAGTGTTTAAATTTGTATGTAAATATATTATATGTGAAATTTAGCTGATGTAAAAAAAGTTTTGCCAGTCCTATCACCTACTTGCCAGATCTGCTTTTAAATAAAAAATAATAAGTAGTTCTTTTTTTTCCCATTGATACTTGATGCTGCTCGAAAGTTGTTTTCTAAACATATCATAATATGACCATTGGACTTCATTCAAATAATTTTTACTGTACTTTTGAAACTTAGATTTCCCCGCTTTTGGAAATAAAAAATATTGATTCTGTTCTTCCACAATTATTGTGGCTTCCTTAGTATTATCTGTTGTTGTGTATTATACTCTGGTTCTTGTCTTATTACAGGATCGGTTTGGTTCATATAACTACCCTTGGCAACGTACCACAAACTTCACAGGTACTATTCCATATAAAAAATAAGAATATGTAGGATTATTAATATTGCCAATCAGAATACTCTCTCCAAAAGTAACTAACCGACACATAAGTTAACAATTCTGTGTCACCGTACTGCCTTCAACAATGAGTAAAACCTATACTTCTAAGATTTCAACACCCAAAATAACAAATGTAAAATTAACGAATAATCTAACATCATAAGTAATGTCTAAATTATAGTTAGAAACAAACCAAATATAGCATATTTAATCAGATATAAACATATATAAACAAACGACAACCACTGCATTACAGGCTCATGACTTGAGACAGACACATACAGAATGTGGTGGGGTTTAATTATTTTGAAGGCGCACCAACCCTCCCCTAACCTGAGACAGTGTGTGCCAATGCAACAAGCTACACAATCAAGTGTTATCTCCATCATCATCTTTTTAAGCAAGCATCACAAGACGTGTAGTAATACATTTACACATTTCACTTGCCTGGCATGGACACAGGTCTGTACATGAAAGGTTCTGCTCAAAGCAAACACATTATTATGACCAAACAGATTTTCCTTTACAAGTACAAACAATGTCTTGTAGGAAGTCCGAATCAATCCTTCCAAAATTAAACAGAGATGTAATAGGTGCTTTAGGAAGGTGTAATGACATCCATTTCCTTGATTCACAAGAGGAAAGCTTGGCAAGAGACGCATTTTAAGTAGTCGTTACGTTCTGTAGAAGTATTGCAATGGCTTGCGAAAACATAGTACAGAACATAAATGTGGGGGAATTTTCACAACACCATATCCGGAACTCTTCTGTCAAAGGTAAAGTGTGTGTTTTAAAAAAATCTTCACCTCAGCAAAATGTTTGGCTTCAACAGTTGAATGCCAAGGATTATTTGAAAATTCAAGGAGCTACTTGCAGTTTATCCTATACATATTGCCTGGGTAAGTTATATTAAGTTTGCAAAACGAAAAAAGAGCAGCTGAACTCACAAATTGTAAAGAAACATCGGATCTTTTGCGAAATAGTTCATTTATTTGTTAAATTGTTTTGGATTCACCACCTTCCTCGAACACTAATAATTAATTCAAACGCCTTGTATTTTGAACGTGTGATATTTAGTTATGTGTTGTATATTTAATTAAGCAAAATCGGAATGCAAGTATAAAAAATTTACGTTACTCAACAAAGCAATTTTTACATACTGGTATTTTACTAGTTATTGTCAAATGAATTGTACAATTCCTTTAAACTATTTGATCGAAGGTTACGACTTTGGATAACTGGCACTCCTATTGTGCATTTATAGTAACGATTTTATCATTTTTATCTTCTTAAATGACTTCCAATAAACGCCGCTGAATACAATAAAGTATTATCATCAATAATTCTGACACGCTGCAAGACATCAAATAGAATTGAAGGACAATCCCATTATGTCTACTTGAAGGGAAAATCGTGTATATACAGGCGACCGATTAATTTCGGATGTATAAATAAAACTTTTCAATATAAAAAATCGCATATGAGCGATACGGCCGTAACAATGCGTTATTCGGTAATCTAAAGTTTAGTCAGTTGTTAAAGATGTTAACAAAATACGGACATTCACATCACTGGAATCAGTTTATTTTCATTAATAAGATCAGTAATCTTATCGTTGCGTCCTTTTATCTATTTCTTGCATGAAGAGATATTTCTCGTATCACTCTGCTCGGAGTTTGATAGTAAAATAATACGAAGATAGCATTAATACGATAGGCTTATAAAGCATAATATGTCAGTATTACACCATTTCCATCGGATTTTCATTGGGTTATTGGTGACTTTCGAAGGATAAGACGATGTACATTTCGTCCAAAGCAATGAACATGTGTTTTCCTCAATAATTCCTAACACATTCACACTTTTACCTGAAAATATACTCCCAACACAACAGATATGTGCTAAGGCCATATAAACTAGTGGCTCTAGGAGCCTATTTCGTTCACCTTGATCTTTGTGGATATCAAACAAAGGACAATCTCCAACATTTCAGACAAGAATAGAAAATATCTCTGTGTTTTTTTCTTTCTTGTATTACTGTCTTACTGATCTTTTAGTCTGTTTAATTTTCTTCTGTCTTAAATTTTTGCTTTAAACACAAACGGGGGTAAGACAAATCTCATTTTAAGACAATCAATCCTATGAAGAGAAGCTAGTAAATCAAGAGTTCCAAATGGTGAAGTTGAGATCATCCCTTCGTAAATTTTACGGACGCCATCACGAGTTGGAGTACCATTATTGAATAACCGTTTCACAGATGATATCGGATATGTTCCTTATGTCGGAACTCCATTCCTCTTCCCTTTCCACGAATGTGACCTACCTAAGGAGACTATTTATCGCGTTTGTACTAACATGAGCAACACGACGGGTGCTACATGTGGAACAAGAACTTCATACCCTTCCGGAGCACCCGAGATCACCCGCAGTGTTTGGTGGGGTTTGTGTTGCTCAATTTGTGTGTTTGTCTTTTCCATTTTTAGCTATGGCGTTGTCAGATTATTTTCGATTAATGAGTTTGGCTTTCCTTCTGGTATCTTTCGCCCCTTTTTTAAAGTCATATAGAAAAAACAGAACGAACTTAGATTGAGAATGATTCTCTTCAATGGTTATTATAATGATTGATTTGAGTTTTTACAGATCTTGTTTAATTAAGGGACGACATCAAAAGATCGATGTAGGATAAAAAAAAAATATGTGAATTAAGTTTTTTATCCTACATTGAACTTTTGATGTCCTCCCTAATCATCAATGTATGGTACTAATTCATGTTTTGATTGAAGGTTACGACCTTAGGGTACATGCAGTTGTGTCTTGCATTTTCTATAACGACCAAATCCCTTTCTTATAATTCAATGACTTGCGGTTTAAACCGTTGCATACTACAAATGTCTAGTCATCACTAATTTTAATACGCTCCTGGAAATTCAGTACTGTTGACGGAAAATCCGATTACTTTTACGGAAGAAAAATAGTTTGTATATAGCTGACCGATTTGTTTACAATATATTGATTTTAATATGTGTCTTAATACTTGAATATAGGCGGGGCGGCTACAAAAAATGAATATTTAGAAATACCCACTCTTTACGATAATAAATAATAAAGTTATATGACGTTGATTCTAATAGCTAAAACATTGCTATTTCATTCATATGATTCTTAGTGAAAAAGAACGTTATGCACAGGATTTTTTAGTTAAACAGTTTTGAGTTCGATGAAAAAGCGACACGGTTACACAATACTAATAAATACACCATTTCAAACACAACCCCATTTAAATATCATTGTCAAATTTAGACATAAGTTAACACCATTACAAAATCAATCCCAATTTTATATTCTATAATTGGAAATTTACTTGTGACAAAATAAAGGTCACAGAAATGCGTCACTTTTGGTGGCGTTGATACATTTTTTACGCAGTTTATAATTTTGTTGCTGGTGTACATGTAATGTTTTATGATATTATTTATTTCTCTTCCCTGAGTGTTCTTTCGTTAACATGTACTAAACACCTGCCACGTATTATTATTATTATCATTGCAGCGGTATTTTTAACATTTCCAAATCAGTTGAAGGTTTTAAACCTTAGGCATAGATCATCACAGCTGTATTTGGCAAAACTTTTAGGAATTTTGGTTCTCAATGCTCTTCAACTTTGTACTTTATTTGGCCTTTTTAACTTTTTTTGGATTCGAGCCTCACTGATGAGTCTTTTGTAGACGAAACGCGCTTCTGGCGTATATACTAAATTTAGTCCTGGTATCTGTGATGAGTTTATTTATGCGGGTGAAGTTGGTATATTGCTACTAAGGTGCAGTGTGGGGGGGGGGGAATTTATAATTTCAAAATTAAAGTCGTTGGTCATAGATTCTGGTACTGGGATGACTGTGTATGTCAAATTCGAGGCATAAGTCTAAAAATGAGGCGAAGGAAGCCGTGTCTGTTTGGTTTTTTTTTAATTTCTAGTTCTGGGGGATATCTTAATGGAACTATGGAAAGGACATCATCAATATATCTGAAAGTGAAATTAAAAAACCTGGCTTCTTTGATCTTCTTGTTTTTAACAAGTGTTTGAAGGAACTCCGATTCATATGAAAATAAGAAGAGGTCAGCAAATAGAGGCGCACAGTTCGTTCCAATAGGAATGAATGCACAGTAACTATAAAAGGACAATAAAAGGAACATAACACCCTACACCATGCAAATCTATTCCGCACTGTTAACCCTTAAGTTGAACAAAATATGGATCTATTAAAAAAAATCAAACACATATATTTTCTTAAACGACTGGACCAGATTTTTTTTTAAGTGTGTAAATTACTGTAAAAAATGTAATTTGATTTTACACCATAAAAAAGTTCGTATATAAAATTTCTTTAAGAATATTAAATCGCGTTGTGTTGCAGTATTAGGAAAATAATTTAGACAGACACAATAAAACATAGATAGTTATTTGTAACAAAATATTCACCACATCATTTATTCGTTATGAGAAAATAATTAGAACCAAAAACATCAGATTTATAGCCGACATAACAGTTTAAAGTCAAGATTTACCAGATGCGCACATTACGGCCTACGCGATAGAAGAAAAATATTTGTCCGTTAAATCAAATATATAATTTATTTTAAAAAAGTAATACGATATAACATGTATGATGGCTAACTATACATCTATGGACTAAAAACCAGTAGACAAGTCTGTCAACATTGTCATTTGTATAATATGATAGCTCGACAAATATCGACAACATAAACATAAAACCGTAGAAAATCGTGTAAATTTGTTAGAGTACAACCAGTTCAAAGAAGATCTTTATCATGGAATTTTATCTGACGAAAACGTAAAGTTGAATCCTGTATAACACACACTGTCTTATACTTGACTTTGTAAACTTATACGACCATAACGGAATATAACTATAATAATATAGGGTTATTGCATGAATATTGGGGAATATTGTCTCGAGTAGAATTTTATATTTCACGAGCTTGCGAGTGCAATATATTTTCTACGAGGGACAATACTCCCCAATATTCATGCAATAACCCTTTTATTGTATAGCAATATAATATTTGAAAGTAAAAATTGGTTTAAACTAAGATTTTGTCGTTAATGACGTCATGAATTTTAAAGATTTATTGCACTAGTGCAATATTAGAATTGATTGCACGCTAACTTTTGGTTACGTTCTGTGGAAAATATTATATTGCTATACAATAATATCAAATATGTTTCAAAGTTTTCTCCAGAAAGGTTTCAGAAAAAAAGTAAAATAACAAATATATTGAACTACGAGGAAAATTCAAAACGGAAAGTCCCTAATCAAATTCCAAAATCAACCGATGAAACACATCAAACGAATGGACAACAAATGTCGTAGTCCTGACTTGCTACAGGCACCCTCAAATATAGAAAATGAGGCATTGAACCTGGTTTGATAGCGCTAATAGTACAGTCAAATTTAGTTTGAACCTGAACCTAATAGAAACAGAAAGATTTTAGTTCTTATCTATAGCATTAAACCCCAAATATACGCAGAAAAAAATAACATGAAAATCTAATTTGAGGAAAATTCAAAATCAGCATTTTTAATTTCTAATGAAAATTAACATTGAAAAGGAGATAACTCTGCAAAATTAGTCCTTTTTGTCAGTTTTTGTTGATTTTCTTTAAATGTATGTACAGTTTGATGATTTGATGGGATTATACGTTCGTATTTGACTATGTTATATAATCTGCTCATGAAATGTACAAAATCAAAGTGTTACGTTTTTGTTTTTTTTTTAATTTTGCACAATTTTGTGACTTTGTGACCATTTTGAATAATATAATGCGAATATTTGGTATTGTTTACATCTTTAAATTATATTTGTTCAGCATCTACCTTGTTTTAAGAAATGCTAAACCATAAAGGAGAATATATGCTTAAGTAGTATAATCAATTTGAGATGTCTTTACATTGGCATGCTGAAAATTCTATTAAATTGTAAACTAATGAATCATGCCGTATATGTTGTAGCTAGACAAAATATATGAAAACACCTTTAAAGTTGTTTGTTATACTCTAAGGACGGTTAAAATATCAAGAATCAATACATGATCACTCTGATTCAAACTTATATTATCAAGATGATTGATTTCTTGATTGACAATATATTTGTTACGTTCGGAAAAAGGGTTTTCAACAGACTGTCGGCATTCCAATGGGAACAAATTGTGAACTTCTACTTGCCGACTTGTTTCTTTATTATTATGATGCTGACTTCATGCAGGAACATCTTAGGAAGAAAGATAAGAAGTTAGCAATATCCTTTAACTCTACTTTCCGCTATATAGATGATGTTCTTTCACTAAAAAATTCAAAATTTGGTGACTATGTGGAACGCATCTACCCCATCGAGCTAGAGATAAAGGATACTACAGATACAGTTAAGTCGGCCTCATATATTGACTTACATCTAGAAATTGACAATGAGGGTCGATTGAAAACAAAACTTTACGACAAAAGAGATGATTTCAGCTTTCCAATTGTGAACTTTCCCTTTTTAAGTAGCAACATTCAAGCAGCACCTGCATACGGGGTATATATTTCCCAATTGATCCGATATTCCCGTGCTTGCATTTCTTGTCATGATTTTCTTGATAGAGGGTTCGTGTTGTTTATTCTTCAGTTTTCTATGTTGAGTCATGTGTGCTGTTGGTTGTTTGTCTTTCATTTTTAGCCATGGCGTTGTCAGATTGTTTTAGATTTATGAGTTTGACTGTCCCTTTGGTATCTTTCGTCCCTCTTTTCTTTTTTGCTGAATAGAAGTGATCAAGTTATAATTTTGTATCAATTTGTGATTGGTATTTCTGCCTTTTTTTTTTTTTAGAGTTATCTCCAATATAAATGCAATGGAATTTTAAAAACGTGATTTTTTAGTTTTCCTAAAGTTATATTTTATCGGACTTTTTTGTGTAAAATTTAGGGTATTCGATAACTTCAAGGTTAGGGTCAAATGTATGCTTGATTGACTGGACTGTAAACCTCTCACTTGTAGGACAGTCGCATCAAATTCCATTATATTTATAACGATGCGTGAACAAAACAGACATAATAGGTAAAATTGTCAAAATAGGGATTACCTAAGATTATCTAAGCTGCATTTTGTTTATGGAATTTTTTATCCTCAATGCTCTTTGACTATGTTCTTTACTTGGCCTTTTTAACTTTTTGTTTTATTCGAGCGTCACTGATCAATCTTTTGTAGGTAAAACGCGCGTCTGGCGCAAATAATTTTTTTTAATCTGGTTTCTATGATGAGTTTATGGACCAAGCAAAGGTCGAATGATACAATTTTCGGTCTTGTTTGAAATGTGAGGTTAAAATGTATTAATCCATTACACAAAAGCAATACGACCTGATTGATAAAACTTAAAGCCACTCAAATGCACTGTACCTTTTTTGTTCATCTCGAAGTAACAGTCAGTATATGTTATGATCTTCTCATTTAGAAACAGTTTTGACTTGAATTCGATTCATATACAAAGAATGAATTTTCCGTGCTACGTTCTGTGCTGTACCGAAGCGACCATTTCGCGTTTTCGTCTTTGATAATTCATAAAGCCTAATGACAGCTATCAACAACCATATTGTTCATTGTTTCTCTATTATCCGCATATCTGTTTAACTGCTTTTGATATTATTTGTATGTGTAGTGAACCCTTGAGTATGAGCTTCGCTATTGTTCAACACACTAATAATATCTGTTAATATCTGTTGGTATCACGCGCGATTTATATTGAACAGATCTTTATCTCGTTAGTTACGGTTGTAAACGAGTAAAATCACCTACTATTTCTATGATGTCTTCGTTATGATAAAATGATGTTTGAACTCTACTTAATGAAATAAAAAATCAAGACACATGCGGTCTTATTAATGAGAAAAACGAATACTTTGTAATATTCGTAGCTGTTTCATACGGCTTTTCACCTAGAACATTCGAATTCGTATCATAATAAACGAGAGATGCTTAAATTCCTCTCCATGTCTAGAATATTATTATACAGGTTTTATGACGACGTAAATATGGAATAAAGACATATTTACAAAAGTCTGTTCAGATAGGAAACGGAAATATGACGTTTCCCGTAGAAATCAGTTTCTGATTGGCTGATTGGTCATTGAGGTAACCATAGGGGACCTCATGAGAAACACGAGGATACAGCACGTACAAATTATTATAAAACATCATGTACAGGCTGTGTTGGGCAGTCTGGCTACAAGGCTCAAGGCGGAAGCGAAGCTAAAAAAAAAAGAGAGAACTGCTAGGCGGAAGGCAAGAGCAGTTTTAATTATTTGTCTAAAGGAAAAACAAGGAAAGGTTTCTACAAGTAGGTTGACCGTTATGGAATAACCGTTTCACAAATGATATCGGATATGTTCCTTACGTCGTAACTACAATCCCCTTCCCTTTCATGAATGTGACCAACCGAATTAAACTATTTACCGCATTTGTTATCACATAAGCAACACGACGGGTGCCACATGTGGAGCAGGATCTGCTTACCCTTCCAGAGCACCTGAGATCATCCCTTGTTTTTGGTGGGTTTCATGTCTATTCTTTAGTTTTCTATGTGATGTCATGTGTACTATTGTTTGTCTGTTTGTCTTTTTCATTTTTAACCATGGCATTGTCAGTTTATTTTCGATTTATGAGTTTGACTGTCCCTCTGGTATCTTTTTTTCTTCTTTCTAGAAACAGACTATTTCTGAAAGAGAAATTAAATTAATAATACAAAGGGGGTGTCCTTTATTTGCACCTTGGTTACATAATAAATTGTGAACGGTGTTCATACATAACAATTAAGGTTCAGTAGTACAAAAGTTGAATTTAAATATAAATTCAGCTAAAGCAAATACGTAATATTTAAAAAAAAAATATATGTATATTTATTTCTTGTGAAAAGTTCCTAAAAATAAAGGAACTTATTTACTTGTCTGAATTAAGACAGTATTATAAATTATTGTCAAGTTCTCAACACTTTAATGGAAAATTTGAATAAGTGAATAGACTTAGTAGTGTAATTACAAAAAGTTATTTATATTGAGACTGTTGATTTACAAATCAACATACATGTAAAATACAACAGAACAGGCAATACTACTACAATTAATTATCGTACAAATAAATAATGTATCGGGTTAGATACCTTATAAATTGTACTGACCAGCCAGTTCCAGCATACAGAAGAACTGAAATCTAGGATACCTTTTTTTTCGCATAGTATATTAAAAAGGAGATGCATTATTAGTAGATGATAATAGAGAATATTACCTCGTCATAACATTAACCGTCAATTAAAGAAAGAAGACTGTCCGTTATTTAGGAGATAACTGTATTGTATTTTAAGCTCCGACGGCATCAATTGGGGATTTGATGGTCGCAAATTAAGTTTACTGGCGACGCGTTAGCGGAGACAGTAAACGGGTATTTGCGACCATCAAATCCCAAATTGATGCCGTCGGAGCTTAAAATACAATATAGTTATCTCCATTCTAATTAAACTGACAAACAACAACGTTAAATCATGTATTTAAAATCTGTCATATGCCATCTGCGCTTGCGCGTACGTCCCATAGCATCAACTGTCAATTGATGCCATGTAAGAAAGTGACGTTATCCAATCAAAATGAACGTTACAAACCTTGTTGCGTTAGAATTCCGTATCTATATAAGGTTCCCAATATTTTTCCGCAGAAAAAAGTACATTGTGCAAGAGGATCAGGCATCTACCTAGACATATATTGACTATAATAAGAAATAAAGGCAATGGTAGTATACCGTTGTTCAAAACTCAAATCCATGGACAAAAAACAAAATCGGGGTAACAAACCAAAACCGAGGGAAACGCATTAAATATAAGAGGAGAACAACGAAACAACACTAAAATGTAACACACACAGAAACGGACCAAGCATCAGACAAAATCTCACCAGAATAACAAATATAACATCAAAACCAAATACATGAATTTAGGATAGACAAGTACCGTGACACGTCTTATCGCAATGTGAATTTACACTCAACTATAAGAGAAAACAAACGACGCAACGTTAACATGTAAAACACACAGAAACTAACAATAATATAACAATGGCCATATTC
Organism: Mytilus edulis; assembly: GCF_963676685.1. NCBI lineage: Eukaryota > Metazoa > Mollusca > Bivalvia > Mytilida > Mytilidae > Mytilus > Mytilus edulis. Next base: position 91,724,264 of record NC_092348.1, read on the forward strand.
CTGACTTGGTACAGGACATTTTTAAAGGCAATGTGGGTTGGTTTTGTGGCATGGCAAACCTCTCACTTTAATGACAATGTTAAATATAACATTGAAATGACAACATAATATTACAGGACTACAATACAAATAAATAGGAGAACGTATTAGACAAAGAAACACATGATTAATAGATAACAAAAAGCATCAGGTTTAAAATTCAATACGCCAAAAACGCGCCTCGTCCACACAAGACTCACCAGTGACGCCCAGATATATATTGTTTTGGGCCCTATGCCAGGAAACTCTCCCAGAGGGTCCGATATTCCAGGATAGGAAAAAGTAAAATCACAAAAATACTGAACTTAGAGGAAGATCAATTGGGAAAGTCCATAATCACATGGCAAAATCAAACAAAACGCATCAAAAACGAATGGACAAGAACTGTCAAATTCCTGACTTGGTACAGGCATTTTCAAATGTAGAAAATGGTGGATTAAACCTGGTTCTATATGAACCCTACCCATTTCAAAATGTTTTTGAATTACCTCATAAACCAGAAGAATGTCTTTAGAAATATTTACAGGAGGTATCTGGAAGAGATGCTACTAGAGACCAGCTACTACCAGTTGGATGATCTCAGGAGGCAGGTAGTTCAAAGATTTGACCAACTTTAAAAACAAACAAAACTTTGATTTCTATGCCGTCAGGATTCTACTCTGTCAAAATTATTTTCCCATAACGCCAGTTCATTTTAACAATCGTAGAAATGTAAGCCATTGTAGGAATGACGCGCTGCCAATTTTGCTCTTGAAAACCGACAAATTTATCCACATAGCACCCTTACGATCCTTATATGTCAGTTGTATTTTAAAAGACAAATGTATAAACTAGCTAATGAGTATCAGTTAATGATCTTGTCTGCATTGATTCAACTTAAAAAAACTATTGTATGATCCGTTGTCAGCTGGAATATTCAAAAATTCATAAACATTTAAAAAAAATCTAGTTAAATATTTCGTGGAAGGGCAGACTAGGATTTTTTAGTGGTTGAAGACTATAATCCATAGTTTTCACACACAAAAAATTAAAAAAATTTCGAAGATATGCATTTTCATCTTCCAACTTGAAAGACTGTCGTCAAGTATTTTAAGTAAAACAAATAGCTATTCTAACACACCTACTGTGTTTTTGTGATTCATTAGATAGGTATTTCACATGACCCATATATTTCATCTTTTAGTACTGTTATGATATTGTAATTATTGTATTTATTTATGTTGGCCTAATTTGTGTTGTATGGCCTGATAGTTGTTTACAGAATAATCGTAGAACTGTGCAGTTTAGTAATCACTGGAACAATTACAGAATGATTGGAACTTTCCAGAATGATCCTAATAAAAGATGCGTTATATAATCTTCTACATTTTACTAGAAACTTCTGTTGTAACTTTCCAGGATGTTCCATTATAGACTGTTCTAGAATCTTCCATGACAACTATATATATACAGACACTAAAGTTAAACACTCACTCTTGGATTTGGACTTAGACATTGATAGACATTAATATTCATAGCATTTGGATTGACATTTTTATTCTGCAAACAACATCATACTGGATTGTGACCGTAATATTCAGATTGGAATCCGAAAGATATCCGGATACAGATAAAGATAAAAGATTGGACTCATATTTTGACAGTTAAGTTGACAGTAATATTTGTGTAATACTTCTTGTAAACTTTTGTATAATAAATATTGTTAAATTTTATTATTGATTTGTGTCTTTTGTTGGCTACAATTTAAAGGCGATTTCTGGCCGTAACAGAAATTGGGGGCTCGTCCGGGATAACGAAAATATCTTATTCAAAATTTATTCAATATCTTTATTATAACTAGCCAACAAAATTCTACAAAATGGCATTTGATGCCGGTAAATTTTTGAAAACGCCAGACCTGGAGGAGTTTGATATTTAAAGAAAGAGGAATTAGTGTTGCTTGCTAAACATCTGAAATTAGATTTTAAAGTATCTATGAGAAAACAAATTATAAAAAATTTGGTTATAGACAAATTAGTTGACGCAGAAATTTTAGGTGAAGAGGCTCTTGAACTTAAGGTCGAAAATGTTGACGCCTTTAAATTAAAACAGCTTGAATTAGAACATGAACTTAAATTAAAAGAACTGGAAATGAAGGAGATGGAGAAAATAAAAGTAAAAGAACTTGAAATGAAGGAAAGATTGGAAATGGATAAAAAGGAAAAAGAAGATGAATTTAAATTAAAAGAACTGGAAATGAAGGAGAGGGAGAAAATAAAAGTAGATGAGTTAAAATTAAAAGAACTGGAAATGAGAGAAAGGCTAGAGATGGAGAAAATGAAAATTGAAATGGTCAAGGAAGAAAGCAACACAAAAGTCCAGCCGAAATCAGAATATTTTGATGCAGCGAAAAATATACGTTTGGTTCCCAGATTTTGTGAAAAAAACAGTCGATAAATATTTTCCACAGTTTGAGAAAATTGCTCATAATTTGAATTGGCCAAAGCCGTATTGGACTACGATGCTACAAAGTGTTTTAGAGGGTAAAGCCGCTGAAATATACTCCGCACTTCCATCAGAAAAAAGTTCCGATTATGACACGGTGAAACAGGAAGTTTTGAAAGCTTATGAGCTAGTACCAGAAGCATATAGACAGAAATTTAGATCTTATAAAAAGTTTGATTCGCAAACCTATGTGGAATTTGCTCGGGAAAAAGAAGATCTATTTGATAAATGGCTTACTTCAAAGAAAACAGATAACACTTTTGATAACCTAAGACAATTGATGTTATTAGAAGAGTTCAAAAAATGTGTTCATTTAGACTTAAAAACACATTTAGACGACAAAACTGTTGGGACAATACATGATGCAGCTGTAATTTCAGATAATTATACCCTTTCACATAAAAGAAGTTTCAAGGGTCAAAATGTTAATTCTTCAAGTGGAAATTACAAAAATCAAAGCACTGAGCATACTGATAGTAAGCCTGTTGCACAGAATAAGAGTCAGTCCAGTTATAATATGTCTAGTCCAAAATTTGATACTTTTGAGAAGAAGTCACTGATTTGTGCTTATTGTAAGAAGAATGGTCACCTGATGGCTGATTGTTTTAGACTCCAGAAGAAGAATGAACGAGATAATAAGCCGAAGTCCAGTGCTTGTACGACACCTTATATTACCAGTACGTTGGAATGTCCTGCGAGTCAGGCTTTTAAGTCCAGTTTTTGTGATTACATGAAGGAATATAAACCCTTTATGTCTGATGGGTTTGTTTCTATTGTTGATGATACCACTCTTCAGCCTATTAAGATTTTACGGGACACTGGAGCTTCTCAGTCTTTATTGTTAGAAGGTGTGTTGCCTTTGTCCGAGAAGACTTCTGTTGGTGCCTCCGTTTTGTTACAAGGTGTAGAGTTAGGTTGTATAGATGTTCCTCTCCATCGTATTTATCTGAAGTCAGATTTGATAACTGGGCCAGTTATTGTGGGTGTTCGTCCTAACCTCCCTGTTGAGGGTGTTACATTATTGCTAGGAAATGATCTAGCTAGGAACAAAGTGGTTGCTGAACCAATTGTTACCAGTGAACCGGTGGTAGATGTTAAATCATCTGAAGATGATGCTGAGTTCTATCCAGCTTGTGTTGTCACTAGAGCGATGGCTAGAAAACAACAAGATGAGGATTTGCAAGAAAACCAGTTTGATTACATGGACCTTTCTGACACTTTCCTAGCAGACATTGAAGGTCCTGGTAGCTCAGAAAAGGCTATAATAAGACCACCTAATGTCAACAAGAGTGTAGTTATGCCATGGCCAGATGTAAACAGCCATTCATTAAACAGAAAGAACCTTTTGGAAGAACAAAATAAAGACCCTGAGGTTCTTCAGCTCCGCAAGAGGGCTCAACCACAGGAGGAAGCAGACAAAGTGGCGGAATGCTATTTCCATCAGGACGGTATTTTAATGAGGAAGTGGAGGCCTCCTGATGCTACCCCCAGAGGAGGAATGGAGAGTGGTATACCAAGTGGTGGTGCCTAAAGTTTATAGGCAAGAAATTATTGGTCTTGCCCATGACACCCCCTTGGCTGGACACTTAGGTATAAGGAAGACTTGCCTTAAGATCTTGCAGCATTTCTACTGGCCCAGACTTCGAAATGATGTCACAGAATGCTGCAAATCATGCCATATATGCCAGGTTGTTGGTAAGCCTAACCAGAAAATACCACCAGCACCACTTCTGCCTATTCCAGCCTTTGACGAACCTTTCAGCAGAGTTCTAATTGACTGCGTTGGACCTTTACCAAAGACCAAAACTGGAAATGCGTATTTATTGACAATCATGTGTACATCCACACGCTTTCCTGAGGCTATTCCGCTAAGAAATATTAAGACACCCACTATTGTCAAAGCACTTATCAAATTTTTCACATTAGTAGGACTTTCTAAGTCTAAACAGTCCGACTAGGGATCAAATTTCATGTCAGGTTTATTTCAGCAAGTCGTGTACCAGTTAGGGATTGCTCAGTATAGATCAAGTGCGTACCATCCAGAATCTCAAGGAGCCTTAGAACGTTTTCACCAAACATTGAAGAACATGATTAGAACTTTTTGTCTTCAATTTGACAGAGACTGGGATGATGGAGTTCACTTTCTACTTTTTGCAGTCCGAGAGGCTGTTCAAGAATCCCTTGGATTTAGTCCCTTTGAGTTGGTATTTGGCCATACTGTAAGGGGACCGTTAAAATTGATTAAGGAAAAGTGGCTTACTGAACATAATGACTTGAATCTTTTAGACTATGTATCTAGATTTAAAGAAAAATTGTACACTGCTTGTCAAATTGCTCAGAAAAACTTAAAAAATGTACAGAATAAGATGAAAATATGGTATGATAAAGATGCCAGGGACAGAGTTTTTGAGCCTGGTGATAGGGTACTTGTATTTTTGCCAGTCCCTGGACATCCTTTACAGGCTAAATATTGTGGTCCTTATACAATAGAGAGTAAAATCAATGATTTGAATTATATTGTAAAAACTCCAGGTCGGCAAACAAAACAGAGTGTGTCATATTAATATGTTAAAACCATATTTTGAGCGTACTAATGAATGTGAGATTAAACCAGTTGCCACTTTAGGCATGGTTAAATTTGAGAATAATCATGACAAACCAGATGTAATTGAACCACCTTTCAGTTCTAACACTATGGAAGAGACAGTTAGATTGAAAAATTCAGAAATTTTGTCAAATTTAGACTCAAAACTTGCACATCTGTCTTTTGATCGTAGAGAAGAAATAAAAACTTTGGTATTTTCTTTTAAAAATCTTTTTCCAGATGTGCCAAACAAAACCACTGTTGTTTGTCATGATGTTGATGTAGGAGATGCTTCTCCAATTAAGCAACATCCTTACCGGCTCAATCCACTCAAACTTGAAGCTATGAGAAAAGAAATTAAATATATGCTTGACAATGATATTATTGAGCCGAGTAACAGTGAATGTAGCTCTCCTTGTTCTTGTGCCAAAACCAGATAAAACCTTTCGTTTCGTGATTGATTTCAGAAAAGTAAATTCAGTCTCAAAATCTGATTCCTATCCGATTCCAAGGATAGACGATTGTATTGACAACATTGGTCAAGCAAAATTTGTGAGCAATTTTGATTTGTTGAAAGGTTATTGGCATGTTCCATTGACACAGAGAGCTCGTGAAATATGATCAGCTTTTGTTACACCAGATGGCTTATTTCAATATACTGTAATGCCGTTTGGCATGAAAAGTGCACCAGCTACATTTCAAAGAATGATCAATAATGTTATAAAAGATTTAAATTGTTGTTATGCTTATATTGATGATCTAATTGTATGTAGTGATAGCTGGGAACAGCATTTAACACATTTGTATGATACTTTTGATAGATTGTCACAATCAAATTTGACTGTTAATCTTGGTAAAAGTGAATTTTGTCAGGCCACTGTTGATTATTTAGGGCATACAGTTGGCCAAGGTCAAGTGAAACCTATTATGGCTAAAGTGGAAGCCATTTCCAAATTTCCTCCTCCTACAAATAGAAAACAACTTATGAGATATTTAGGCATGATTGGATTTTACAGAAAATTTTGTTCAAATTTTGCTACTGTGGTTCAACCATTGACGCATCTTTTACGAAAAGATTCTAAATTTATCTGGAGTGAAAATTGTCAAAACGCTTTTGAAAAAAGCAAATCACTTTTAATTAATAGTCCAGTTCTGATTACTCCAGACTTTGAAAAACAATTTAAACTTGCCGTTGATGCAAGCGATGTAGGAATTGGAGCTGTTTTATATCAAGAGACAGATGATAATGTTAAGAAACCTATATCATATTTTTCCAAGAAATTAGATAAACATCAGAAAAATTATTCAACTATTGAAAAAGAGTGCTTTGCAATGTTGTCAGCACTTCAACATTTTGATGTATATTTGAATACCACTGTATATCCTATTCTTGTTTGTACTGATCATAATCCTCTCACCTTTATACATAAAATGAGAAACAAGAATCAGAGGTTGACTAGGTGGAGTTTATTGTTACAGGAATATGATGTAATTGTCAAACACATTAAGGGTAAAGATAATGTAATAGCAGATGCTTTATCTAGAGCTTATTAAAACACTTTGTATATACTATGTATTTTTGTTCATATTATTCATGATAAGTTTTTGTTACACTAAAACTTCTTTTAAGGGGGGAGGTGTTATGATATTGTAATTATTGTATTTATTTATGTTGGCCTAATTTGTGTTGTATGGCCTGATAGTTGTTTACAGAATAATCTTAGAACTGTGCAGTTTAGAAATCACTGGAACAATTACAGAATGATTGGAACTTTCCAGAATGATCCTAATAAAAGATGCGTTATATAAACTTCTACATTTTACTAGAAACTTCTGTTGTAACTTTCCAGGATGTTCCATTATAGACTGTTATAGAATCTTCCATGACAACTATATATATACAGACACTAAAGTTAAACACTCACTCTTGGATTTGGACTTAGACATCGATAGACATTAATATTCATAGCATATGGATTGACATGTTTATTCTTCAAACAACATCATACTGGATTGTGACCGTAATATTCAGATTGGATTCCGGAAGATATCCGGATACAGATAAAGATAAAAGATTGGACTCATATTTTGACAGTTAAGTTGACAGTAATATTTGTGTAATACTTTTTGTAAACTTTTGTATAATAAATATTGTTAAATTTTATTATTGATTTGTGTCTTTTGTTGGCTACAATTTAAAGGCGATTTCTGGCCGTAACAGTACTGTGATTTTTCCATGTTATAAAGTCAACCTGTAGCTTTGATATATAAAAATGATAGAATCTAAAGCGAGATGACGTATCAAATATTCTTGCTTTGTACGTTTTCAAGACAAAATATTCAACTCAACCACGCCCTAACATAAAAAGGTGCCCTCGATTTTCTCTTTTCGATACAATTGTTACCCACTTTTTGGATTTTTTTCTTGAGTCACATAATGGAAGGGCAGACACGAAAATTAATAGATTGATACTTTCTTCGTCCGTGGTAAATATTTTTTTAAATCAGAGATTATGCATTTTTGTCATCCAACTTGATAGACACCCATGTCGTCGACTTGATATTTAATTGTTCTGTTTAACTATGTAATGGATAAATTGAAAAGTTAGGCAAATGGTGTTTTTAAAATAAAACACTTCGTAATTGAAAAGAAAATTGTCATTTTATTTGTTTCCATTTACTTTTAAAATTTTTGTTACCATGGTAAACATTACAGTAAGCATTTATCGCCTTCTCTAACAAAGAGCTTCGATTTTTTTTGTTCTATTTCAACCGGGTTTCCGCCTGTATACAAACAATCAGATCGGATATAATGAACATGATGAATACTAAGATGTAGATTATTAATGCTATATAAAATATAAAGATTGAAAAATATTATTAAGTATTAGTCTTTTATAATATTCAGACTAGAGTCTGAACCAACGAAAATAGACTTTTAATGAATCCATAACCTTAATAGTCGCATATTCCCTCAACAATGGTAAACTAGCATATCTAATTGTACGACCATTTGGGGGCCAAATGCCAAAGGTTGCCGGGGGCAATGTCACGGTCATGTACCTTGCGCTGAATATCTATATGTAAAATTAATATACGCACAGGAACCTGAAGAGGTCTTACAAAAACAATATTGTGTAAAAAAAGACAAAAACAAACTTGAACAGTGAGGCTGCTCATATTCATTTTCGAATTTTGATGTATATTGTTGTAGTTAAAGAAATTCATAGTAACAGCGGTTTTGTTACATACATTTAAAGATGTGTAATATAATATTACACAAATCTATCACATTGTCATTCTTTGGAATGTGACGTAAACAAACACTGTCTTGAACAAGGTAGATAACCCAGACGCCATAAAAGAGGGACGAAAGATACCAAAGGGACAGTCAAACTCATAAATCTAAAACAAACTGACAACGCCATGGCTAAAAATGAAAAAGACAAACAAACAACAGCACACACGACACAACATAGAAAACTAAAGAATAAACAACACGAACCCCACCAAAAAACTAGGGGTGATCTCAGGTGCTCCGGAAGGGTAAGCAGATCCTGCTCCACATGCGGCACCCGTCGTGTTGCTTATGTGATAACAAATCCGGTAAATAGTCTAATTCGGTAGGTCACATTCAGGAAAGGGAAGGGGATTGTAGTTACGACGTAAGGAACATATCCGATATCATTTGTGATACGGTTATTCCATAACGGTCAACCAACTCGTGATGGCGTCCGTAAAATTTACGAAGGGATGATTTCAACTTCACCATTTGGAACTCTTGGTTTAATAGCTTCCTTGTGAGCAGCAACCCTCTATCAAGAAAATCATGATAGGAAATGCAAGCACGGGAATATCGTATCAATTGGGAGATATATACCCCGTATGCAGGTGCTGCTGGAATGTTGCTACTTAGAAATGGAAAGTTCAAAATTGGAAAGCTGAAATCATCTCTTTTGTCGTAAAGTTTTGTTTTCATTGTCAATTTCTAGATGTAAGTCAAGATATGAGGCCGACTTAACTGTATCTGTAGTATCCTTTATCTCTAGCTCGATTAGATAGATGCGTTCCACATAGTCACCAAATTTTGAATTATTTAGTGAAAGAACATCATCTATATAGCGAAAAGTAGAGTTAAAGGATAGTGCTAACTTCTTATCTTTCTTCCAAGTAGAGGGGCACAGTTTGTTCCCATTGGAATGCCGACAGTCTGTTGAAAAACACGTCCTCCGAACGTAACAAATATGTTGTCAATCAAGAAATCAAGCATCTTGATAAAATCAGTTTCAGAGAATTTTTTGTCGAATCAGAGTGATCCTTTACAAAGTAGGATTTATCCCTCCCTAAGACAAGATACTTGTATCTACGTTGGCCATTCTTTTTTACGAAGCAGAGCAATACCAACTCTTTCAATTTGTCTTTTAGTTTGGAATGTGGAATACTAGTGTACAGAGTAGAAAAGTCAAATGTTTTAATACTGTTACAAGATGAAAGAGAGTTAGATTGTATGTACTCTAAAAGATCTTTTGAATTTTTACGTATCCACATCTGATTCACGCCCCCTCTAGAATAGGCAGTTTCACAATAACTTTGAAGCCCGTCTTTGATTGCTGATAAAATAGATGTTAATAATTTAGAAAGAGGTTTCGTGGAGCACTTGGAAGACCCAGCAATATACCGTTGTTTGTAAGGACACTTATGTAGTTTAGGTATCCAATATAGTGATGGCAGATCCAGTTCTTTATCTTTGGTTGAAATTCCAAAGGAACACAGAACAGACCTATGATTATCCAGGATTTCCTCTTTGGTAAGTGTCGTGAGGGTATATGTTGAGTTTCCAAGTGAATTGTCAATACCTAATTCGTTTATCAAGCAGTTAATGTAATGAGTTCTACATACAAAAACGATGTTGTTTGGGGCTTTATCTGCGGGGACAACAAAATATTTGTCATGGAGGTTGGATAGGTGTTTTGCAACATTTGGGTCTTTAAAGATTGACGAACATGGGCATTGATAGACCCATTCAGTTTCTTAATTCTGATTTGTATCAACGACCTCACTGCCTTAATCCATTCGGAAAGAGTGTCTACATCTTCCTTCTCGCGCTTAGCCCATTGCCTGGCATAATCCTCAACTGAATCCATCAAAATTTTAAAGTTGAATTTCCAATTGATGGATTAAGGCTCACGATATTTCGGACCTTTCGATAACAATTTCGTAGAGAAGTGTTATTAACAATGTTGAGGTCACCGGTAATAACGTGGCCAGCGGGATTATATGTGAATTGGGAACTAGCACAAGTGCATTCGGGAGGTTTAGACTTGAAGTCGTCAATATCGAGATCCTGCAAAACGTGTTTGTAATTGAAAATTTTAGTTGCAATAGGTTTGGTATAGGTATAAGAAATGATTGGTACAGACTGGTCTTTGAAATAAGGAGGTATTTTCGATTGAACTAATTTATGATAAAGGATATTGCCTAAGTTGACGCCATCGATACCTTTGTTGGAAAGGAAAGATTAAGGAAAGATCTTTTCTCTTTCCAATGCGGACTGGTTTGAAAAGTCTGTGACTTGCAATATCCGAAATCATAGCTGTAATTTTGTATAGGTTTGAATGAGGGTTTGTAACAGTGGATTCCAAACATAAATTGAACAGAGAATGAAGTTTTGAAAGGGGTAATGAATTAAGTTTCGTGCGAATGTGATGAATACCTAACGGCTTTTGTATAAATGGCAGCAAGTCATTAATAGATACATCATGCAGAAAAGGTGATGTATAATGACGATGACCATGACTGCGTCTACGTCGAGGAGTCGAGTTAAAAATATTCATCACATTCACCGAGTTACACGAAGGACTAGATAGAATACCTATACCATCAATTTTGTCATTGCATCCATAAGGTGTCGCAGTTCCCAATAGTCTAATCCAGTAGTCCTCTTTTTGTCTACGGAGAGTTGTTGAAAGATTAGGATTGTTAGAGCTATGGTATATCTTCGATAATGCGAACTGTCATGGAAACGATGGAATGATCGGGCTGATTGAAATGCTGGTATAGAATATCGTTAGCATTGAGGTTAATGTCTGATCTATGACCGCACATACGTTTGTTTTGAGCCTTCCTTTCGTTTCACCGACGTATACCAATCCGCAAAAGTTGCACTCTAATCCGTAGACGACATTTATCGATTTGCAATTCAGATCATCGTAACTTCTGGTAAAATATGACTTCTTGGTCAAATTGCTAGTGAATTCAGCATCTGTAATTAACATTGCACAAGTTTTGCAGCCTTTGGTCTCACATTTCGAAATGCGACAGTGTTGTACTGTGTCATCAAAAACCAAAATGTCTTTGAGGAGAACTGAACATGGCTGTATATGTGTAATATTGCTGATGTCACTAGGACGATGATCTGAATGAGTCATGTTTGTGTTATTTGTCATGTCTGGTGATGAGGGGACACCTGCTGTATCAGACGACACCGTGTCCATGGTGACGTCTGTTTCGGACCTTTTTATACTGGGCGACGTCCGAGCCAGTTTCCTGTTAGATCTTCGTAAATTCATGCAATTGTAGTTTTGCTACTGGGCAGATGATGTCCTCGGGGACAAAATGTCCACCAGCAGAGACATCGACCCAGTGGTTATAAAAGAGGGACGAAAGATACCAAAGGGACAGTCAAACTCATAAATCTAAAACAAACTGACAACGCCATGGCTAAAAATGAAAAAGACAAACAAACAACAGCACACATGACACAACATAGAAAACTAAAGAATAAACAACACGAACCCCACCAAAAAACTAGGGGTGTATAATCGTCGTTCTTAGCTTACACAAGACTTACCAGCTTTGATGAATAGTCCATAGAACCCACATAATCCAATAATAACTTCATAACAATTCTAATAGAAGGTGACAGCTGAATATAGAAATATGTGTACTAAAGTTGGTAACAAACTGACGTTGTTCCAATCGAAATTTAGACGACGCAATATTCGTAGCTGTTTCATACGGCTTATCACTTAGAAAACTGGTATCATAATTATAAACGAGAGATGCTTAAATTCCTTTCCATGTCTAGAATATTATTATACAGTTTTACGACGACGTAAATATGGAATAAGGTAGCACTCCACAGTTAGAAAATAAAATTAAAAATGAGCCACAAAATGTTTTATCATCTCCAATTCCTGGATTTCTAATACATTAACCTAACTGTTTGTGTTGTACATGTGCATATGTATGTAATCAGTATATTCCATAGATTTGATTTTCAAAAGTTAAAAGAGTGAAAATTAATTCCTTTTATGTGTATCCATGGCAACATTCTGCATTTATTTACCATAAAATATTGCAAAAAGGGGGGTGGACATGTCACATTTCCCTCCAAAATTTGGATCAAACTAGAATTTCAATGCCTTTGAGTGATACCTTTTTAGAAACTGTTTTCATAAATCTTCCTAATGATCAAATAAAAAATGGGTGTCTTTCGCCTCGTTTTTTCGTAAAATCCAATCACAAAGTTCGTGCGATAAAAAGTTGGAAAAAAACATTACAATAATTGCCGGACCAATGTATGGTAGGGACATGCAAATACGGACTGTCAGACAGAAAAACAGCCTATATTACATACATTACATAATCCTGATGTTCATATAAACCCAATACAAAGGCTATTTTAATACTCAGCTATCCAAAAATGAATTTTATTGCACACTAGCTCTCATATTTGAAAAATCCACAGGGGCCAAAATGCGAAACTACACACCTAACTGTGGAGTGCTACCTAAAGACATATTTACAAAAGTCTGTTCAGGTATGAAGCGGAAATATGACGTTTCCCGTAGAAATCAGTTTCTGATTGGCTGATTGGTTATTGAGGTAACCATAGGGGACCTCGTGAGAAGCACGAGGATAGAGCACGTAAATATTATTATAAAACATCCTGCACAGGCTGTATTGGACAGTCTGGCTACAAGGCTCAAGGCGGAAGCGGAGCTAAAAGTAAAGAGAACTGCTAGGCGGAAGGCAAGAGCAGTTTTAATTATTTGTCTAAAGGAGAAACAGGGAAAGGTTTCTAGAGAAAGATTATTTCTGAAAGAGAAATTAATTTAACAATACAAAGAGGGTGTCATTTATCATCTTAACGACGTGTTTTATTGTTCTTTCATTTGTCTTTGTTCTATTATTAATATTGCTTTTAATGTTGGATTATTTTATGTGCTATCCATTTAACGTGGCTCAGTACTTAAACATGCCGTCAATGTGTTTGTATTGTCTTTCATTTTTTGCCGGTGTGTTTTGTATATGCGACTTTTTGTATTTCTTTGGTTCTTCTAACGTGACACGCGAATCAATGAATGTGTTTGTAGATAGATATTTTTGTGTTCTGTTAAATTGTTCCTTTTAAAATTGTTACACGATGATGACTGCTGTATCCATATTTTGACTATTTTATTTATTATGTCTGTTTAGTTCACGCATCATTCATTGTAATATCAAATGATAAAACACATCAAACGAATGGACAACAACTTTATTATTCCTGACTTGGTACAGGCATTTTCAAATGTAGAAAATGGTGGTCTGAACCTGGTTTTCTCGCGCTAAACCTCTCACTTGTATGACAGTCTCATCAAATTCCATTATATTTACAACGATGCGTGAACAAAACAAACATAATTGGTAAATTTGTTAAAATAGGGGTACAGCAGTCATCACCCTGACACAATCTCAATTAGAACAAAAACAAACAAATATTTTACAAAGAAGCACACAAAAGCATTTATCAAATTTAACAACCACATTCATTGTTTACTTTTATATGTATTTGAAATCCACCCATACAGAATTTAGATATTTGAAGTCATATGACTGAATGGCAAGGTTCACATCAAATCCAGCTTATAGTCGCGTATTTGACGTCAGCATGTAATAGTCACAGAGGAAGAGATATAAAATAATTGTGTCGTTCAAAGTATGTTTAAAATTATAATAGAACAATAACATAATGGCAGGATGTTTAAAAGTACAGAGCCACGTCAAAGAAACACTAAAAGTCACAGTACTTTTAACACACCAGCAAAAATGAAAGACAATACAAACAACACATTGACGGGATGTATAAGTACCGAGCCACGTCAAATGGATATCACCGAAAACAGACCAAACATTTAAAGTAATATTAATAATAGAACAAAGACAAATAAAAGATCAATATAACACGTTATTAAGATGATAAACAACCTCATTACGCAGAATATGTACACCCAGACCATCATGTATTATTTGTGCGGCTTATTTATCAACAAGGTCTCGGTACCTTCCGATGAACTTTTTTCGAAAAAGTACAACGTTCTTCGACATACTCCTGGTTGATCTTCTGTCTGCTCAGATATTGGTGACGTTTTACAAAGTCCGTGTAAGAGTTGCAAACTCTTTGACTATCGAATAAGTTTGGAAATGAATATCCCATATGCAGGTGAAGATGGTATATTGCTATTAAGGTTGGGGGAACTTCAAAATTGAAATCGTCTCGTTTGTCATAGATTCTGGTACTGAGATAACTGTTTATGTCAAATTCGAGGTATCAGTCTTAAAATGAGGCGGGGGAAGCCGTGTCTGTTGTTTCTTTAATTTCTAGTTCTGGGGGATATATTAATGGAACCCAATCAGAAACGTTCGGATTGTTAATAGAAAGAACAACATCAATATATCTGAAAGTGAAATTATATAATCTGACTTCTTTGATCTTCTTGTTTTTGACACGTGTCTAAAGGAACTCCGATTCATATGATAATAAGAGGTCGGCAAGGATTGGATCACAGTTCGTTCCCATAGAAATGCCGACAATTTGTTGAAAAGGTCTACCTCCAAATTCAACAAAACTGTTATCGATAAGAAACTCAAGCATACTTGATCACTTGTTTCTTTGTGTAACAAACAAATATTGTATTGTAAATCACAGCGCCCACAAGGAGCAGAACAATCATCATTGATTTCATACTAATGATTACAAGTGATTCAATATAATTAAGACACAATGTTATAGAATATATTTACCTGTGTAACATGTTTTACCCTTTTGTTCACTATTAACAAAATATGCCTTTTGAAATCCCAAAGTAATAAATTTATAGCGTATGCTATCATTTTTATGTCGAAATCATTGTGGATTATTTCTTTCGGGCAATTTTTCAATTTCACATAGGAGAATGGTGGTATATCTATACTATTAAACGAGAAGACCCCATTGTGTGTGTTGCTTCTCTTCCTTCCACAATAAATTAATCATCATGCCTCTTTGTTCTTTGGGTAACAAGCATAGTCGCATTTGTCATCCATTCTTATAATTATTCAGATTGAGTTATTTTGGGAGAAAACCGACTAAATAGTTGTCCGGATATTGTTTCCGTCATTAGACTGACTTTTAGTCATATATTAGGCTTCCGGTTTTAACATGCACAAGAACAATCAGTCGTATGATAGATTACAAAAAATAAAAATAAATGAGCCAATCAGAGCGTTCTCCATATCACGGTTTCTAGATCGAAAGAATTACAACTATTATACCTCCTTAGAGACAATTATTTTTCTCGTTTATCCACATGTAAACTACGATTATACTTCTATAATATATAGAGACTCTCTGTATTTTGTCTACTTTTTTCTGAAATATTTACTATCTAAGGGGTCCTACCAGTTGCATATATATTGAAATAAGTAAAACATGTGGAAACAAGAATGTGTCCATAGTATACGGAAGCCACATCGGCTTTATCATTTACTATGTTTAGTGAACCGTAAAAATGGGGTAAAATCTCGAATTTGGCATTACAAGAAGAAAGATTATATCATAAGGAACATATTTACTAAGTTTCGAGTTAGTTGGACTTCAACTTCATCAAAAACGACCTCGACAGAAACTTTAACCTGAAGCGGGACAGACAGACGGAAGAACAGACTAGAAAACATAATTCCCATAAATGGGGCATACAAATTATTGTTGAAAGTGAAAGGAGTGATTTGGTCAAAATGAAAGTAAGTTAGAGATTAGAGGGTGGCAGGACTTATTCGGGACGTCGGGATCGGGTGTTTTTTTAAGCTCAGGGTTTCGTGATTATCCTTACGGGATGCATCGTTGCAAAGGGGAAGATTAATTGTGGTATAAGGCCAGAAACACGAAAATAATTGAATTTAACAGAAAGGAAACACATAAAGGGCTTTGGAAAAATGGAGAGGGCTTTTGATACCTGATATGAAATTCTCCAGTCATAATATCTTTTACAAAAATTCTTCCTACAACAGTTTACGAGCCGTATATGCACGCGATTTCGCGGGTGTGTTCTAGTAGGGTTGAAAATTTAACAGTTTGGTAATGTGATCATCTGATAATGTGTATTTGTAACATCCACTATGTTCTGTCCGTTACTTTGTTCCGGTTATTTCTTTCCGATGGAACTTTCCTACTAGTTGTTTATTCCGAGTGCAGTCGAAAAGTTCCGGGAAAAGTAGCAAGTTGAAAAGTCCCGTAACAATGTAGCTAGTTGAATAGTTCTGGCGGAACATAACTAGTTACATCGTTCCGGAACAAATCAGCTTGTCAATTTATTCCAGCATATCATAATAACTTTTCACTACACTCGGTATAAACCAACTAGTTGGAAAGTTCCACCGTAACAAAATAACTATTAGTTGGGCAATATATACTTCATAGTTATGTATATCAAATGAAGACTAAAATGTGTTACTGAAAAGTGAACGTGTGCCCACTTTGCTTTAATAACTCATTGTATTAAAGATATTGAATAAATGCAATGGAAATATCATATTTAATATCAGATTCAACACTAGTAAACAAGTCAAATCATTTTCAGAATTATTCATACATGCTGTTCTTTCTAACATTTCTTTTTCTTTTTGGTCTAGATGGACCAGGTTGCGACTCCAGCAAAAATTGAGCAACTTCGTTCAATTCTAGATCTGTTTAACTTTCATCATCTTTTTGGAATTTAAACGTGTCCTGAGTTTTGAATACACTCTCTTGCTCATCTTTGTCGTGTGCATCCACATGATCATCATCAACAGCATCCTTATTGTCATTATCATCGTCGTCGTCGTCATATTATGGTTCGTTTCAGTGTGTGATACATTTTAATGTTGTGTTTCTTTTGTGTTGTTTGTTTCCTCTTTTATTTGAATGTGAATTCACATTATTATAAGACGTGTCACAGTACTTTTCTATCCCAAATTCATGTATTTAGTTTGATGTTATTTTTGTTATTCTCATCGGATTTTGTCTAATGCTTAGTTCGTCTCTGTGTATGTTACATTTTAATGTTGTGTCGTTGTTCTCTTATAGTTAATGCGTTTCCCTCAGTTTTAGTTTGTAACCCGGATTTGGTTTTTTTTTTCTATCGATTTATGAGTTTTAAACAGCGGTATACTGCTGTTGCCAATCATCATCATCAGAATCAACGTCAGTATCGCAATTCTCATTGTCGTCGTCGTTTTCGTTGTCTCTTTCGTGCGCATTTTCCTCACCTTCGCTACATGTACTAATATCTTCTTCGTACCACATTTTTTTTTTAGATTTCTCTAATTGTATGGTCCAATTGTAACACCCTTTTTTTTCATCGAACAGAGAATAGTTACATTTACCATTGTACTTGGTAACCTCGTATGGTTCATTATATCTCAGTTTTTGTACGGTAGCCATACCTGCCTTTCCCCTAAAGTTTTCATTAATAACACTTTGTACCCTACAAGGTACAGTGTATTCTCAACTTTGTGTCTTACGTCATAACTTTCGTTTTGCTTTTACTTAGGGTCCATCCTCCAAATGGAACTTTCTGCCTGGTTGATAAGTTTCGTTGGAACTTTTGTGCTAGTTTGTGATTTCCGGTTTTGACTACTGTTGCAAAAAGGAACTTCTAACTAGTTGATATGTTCCGTTGGAACTTTTCATCTAGTCACTTTGTTCCGGTGGAACTTTTAAACCAGAGGAAGAACAAAGTAACTAGTTAATAAGTTCCTCCGGAACTTTTCGACTAGTTAGTTCTTTCTGCCCGGAACTTTCCAACGTCGGAACAAAAGAGCATTTACATATTTAGCAATTTGTAATGTTACAGCTGCAAATGTCAGATGACCAATTCGTAATATTATGCTGCTATTGTAAATAAGGAGAACATTTAGGAAAATGCGATTCATCCATGTAACTTTTGTACAAATCCATTTTGTTCAAACAAGTGTATGAATAAATGAAGTTGTCAGTTAAGATTATGAAGTGCTAGAACAAAATATTATGTAGCAGGTTTGTTTCAGTTTTCATGTATATATATGTTGGAATTTAGGTCTGTTTTGGTGGAAAATCCAAGGTTTAGGGGGGTGAAAAAGGTTATAAATTTTTTTTTGTATGCTTTTATATTATGTGTTTTATGATTTCTTGTCTATGATACAAGGTATTAAAAAGATGAAACATCCAAAATGAGTTTTTATTATATAGATTTTGAAAAAATCCATATATTGCTGTTTTTGTAGGAAATTAGCATTTTTCTCATACTCTGTAAAGTGTCCTTTTTCAGATGGCCATAGTTTCTTAAAAAGCGCATTAGCCTATGATTTTTTTTTTATGAATTCACTTCAGAAAACACTTATCTTCCAAAATATAATGACCATTTAAAAAGTTTAACAGAGGAAAAATTTTGCTCCTCAGAAGTGTACATCCTTAATTAAAGGATTGTTTCGAGATAAAAAAAAAAAATATTGTATTAAACTGACAAATCATGTGTGAAATCAATAGTAAACCAAAATGATTACATATTATGCGTCATTAATTACAGTTTGTGATCATAATGTACAGTAGAAATGGTATGAACTTCTAAGTTATCCTTATCTCCTACAAAAGCGGCTGTCTTACGTGAACTACAATCACTGTCAATCATATTATGGTTTGTATGGTAGTCTTTTGGATGATTGCTAACATTCAATTTTCAGTAATAACTAAATGTATTTGCATAAAAAAACCTACATATAAAATATTACTGTGATTTGACTGTAACTCATTCAGTTTTCTTATATAAAAAAAGCATTAAAAACTAATGTTTAAAAATGTTTGCCCAAAATTTGCATCATTAAACTAAGTACATTTAACAAAATCATATAGGGTATCCACAAAGAAGAAGAATAAGGCATTCGTACATTCCTATTTTGCGACTTTGTACCTTCATAAATCAAAACAAAGCATGTGATAACCGTTGACCAAAATCTCGTCCCATTTTGTTTTAAAATAAATAACGAAAAATAAGTTGGAAAATACAAAACTTGTATACAATGAAAATAATACAGAAAAGTGAAGAATAAAAAAAGAATATGAATAAACAGCATAATAGCTAGGTTTTAAACTTACCTTAATCTTATACCTGACTTATGAATAAGTAAATACGATTCAATTAACTTGGGGCATTTGCAGACACAAGAAGATATCAAATCTGTTAAGAGAGAAAATATGCTTTCCTTTTTGATTCTGCGTTGTGAACATATGTGATTTAACTGTGGTTTTCCTAGAGCAGTTTGGTTAAATTTCTGATCATGTTTACAGTTTGATTTATGAAAACAACAACATTTCAATTTTCGATTTCGTGCTAGAGAAATAGTGTAACACCTACATTAAATGAAAATAACATTTAATCGGTGTGTCCGTACCATCTTTCACAATATACGATTGACAGGAATCCCAGTTCGAGTCCCAGCTTGCCCTTTCAAGGTGACTTGTCTCACTTCTTTTAACTTAAGAGTGAAAAATTTCAACCTTGAAAATGTGCAAATTCATTTTGGAACTTTGAAATGTCAACTTGAAACTGATTGATGTCGTGTTGAAAGTAAGAATTTTCAAAACAGATATGAGAAAGGAGTAGGTTCAGTAAGACCCCTTTTTGGCCCCAAAATTAAGCAGTTTTGCAAAATTGTGAAAATGTAATCTTTTAGTTATGTTTTGGAAAGTAGAATGCTTCTGCTACATAAATATGTGCTGTTTTTGAAAATACAATGCACATATATTGTGTACTAGCATCATAAAGTCATGCTAAATTACTGAAATCTTCACAATTACAGCATTTTAGTTAAATTTTAGACGGTTTCCGTCTTAAATGAAAGTGGCCGCATTCGTGTTCATTCATAATATTGAAATGTAAGTTGTATTTGATGATAATACATAACATATATAAAGGTTGAGGATGAACACGGATGCGGCCACTTTCATTTTTGACGAAAACCATCTGAAAAGTGACGTTTTTTGGCATATTTGATAGATTTTTCATATTTTTGAGCTTCAATCGGAGCGTTTTTAATGACTGAATCAGTTAAAATCTTTATCATAAACTTATAGAATCAATTGAAATAGACACTTAAGTGTTTAAAAAGTGTCCTAAATATCTCGTTAGATGAAACTGAAATTTGGGGCCAAAATCGGCCCTTACCGGACCTACTCCTTTAAAAAATGGAATGTATATATCAGTGTTTATTATTAATCATTTACAGTGATAAAAAAATGGTGAAACTAAATAAAATTATTTCAAACTCAAAAAGAAAGTAGCAGCTGTGTCCTTGAATTTTCCTTATTATTCGAGGAGCTGTACATAAGATGAACAGTGATAACAATTGTCTGTCCCCGAGGAGATACAACTCAAACTTTATAACATTTAGGTCAAAAGTTCAATTTCCACGAGGTAACGAAAATCTAATCTTTCAACTAGCAAGAAATGAATTACCAGTTTAACGAAGACAATGGTTTTATAAATCAATAAATGCGTCAGTTGCTCATTTCTTCCCTGTAGCTTAGTGGCACTTAGAACTTTCTTAATGTCGCTATGAGACAATAATGCATGTAAGAATATAAGTACGCGATCTAATATTTGAATCAAACAATCCTTCATCCCTGTGGTGCCTAGAACTGTTATCCGCTATATGACATACCATGTTTATTCCAGGTTAATTTTAGCTAAGACGTGTTTTTGAAAAGCCATGAACATAATATTCTCATAATTCGGAAGATATGAATTTCACAAGTAAAGGTTGTCAATTTTTTTATGTATATACCCTATAAGTAATGTTTATCTCCTCACCATTTTCAGCAACGAAAAGGATATAGGATATTAAAAATCGTAAAGACTTTTGCGGAGCCCTATGTCTTTTCTGGTAAAAATATTTGAAACAAAAATACAGAACTTAAAATCAATCAAGCTTTTTAAATGGTACTTCTTCATTTTGATAATTAATCAATAGATGAAGATTTACACATTTATCGTGTCAAAAAATGTTATTCCAAAATTTCAGAAATACGTATGATTTCACAAAAGCCTAGATACCAAATCTTGAGGATAGAATCCCAAAAATGAATAATTGTTCGATCATATTTTCCTAATCAAACATGAATAATTCTAGCTTATTAGATTTACTGAATAATAAATCAAAATTTGTCAATAATTTTTAAAGGATCTATGTGCATTTTAAGGAATAAATCGGTGTTCACTGCCAGTGTGTTTTGAAGGTCGTTTGTTTCACTGTCTAGGTTTAAGGACGAGACGGTCTTTAATAGAGTTCTGCGTCTTTAATTTATTGCCAAGCATTGTATGACAAAGTCCTTTTGACGTGGATCGGTACTTATACATCCCGTCATGGTGTTATTGTGTAATGGACATTTTTTATGTTCTTGTCTTTCATTTTTCCTTCTGTGCTTTGCCTAAATGCATTTGTGTGTTTCTTTGTTACATATTTGTTTATTTTTATTGAAATTATGATTATAATACAATGTTGACTGCTGTACCCCTATTTTGACATTTTTACCAATTATTTCTGAGTGTTTGGTTCCCACATCGTCGACAATATAAATGATTATGCTATTGTCATACAGGTGAGAGGTTTAGCTAGATAGAAAATCAGGTTTAATCCACATTAAGAAAATGACTGTGCCATCTTTTTTATGTGTTTGAGCTTTTGACTTGCCATTTGGTCAGGGACCTTCCGTTTTGAATTTTTCTCGGAGTTTTTTTTTTTTGTGATTCTACTTTGAATATGTAAGAGTCTAGACATGTATAGCTCTGTACGTAAGGGGGGTGGTTATATTTCCTACTGAAGTGAAGAAAAGTTCTTGTTTGTTGTAGATTCTGATACAGAGATTATCGCTCTATTTAAATTAGAGTCATATATCTAAAAATGAGGCGAAGGAAGCTGGTAATGAGGCATTTTAATCTTTAGTTCAGGAGGATATTTTGATGGGAAATAATGGAAAGAACATCATCAATATACCTGTATGTGAAATAAGTTGATCTCTCTTTTTTGATCTTGATTTTTTAAAAGTTTATTATTAAAGAACTCCGACACATATTAAAAGAAGAACAGGTCGGTCGGAAGAGGTTCATAGTTAAGTTAAGAAGCCGAAACCTGCTAAAACAATCTACCTCCTAATTCTACAAATATTCTGTAAATAAGCATCTCCCGCAATATGATAACTTGTTCTTTAGTGTATCAAGAATGGCCTTAAGTATCAAATGATATCGGCAAATTGAACAACAATCTTTAACTTACATTGCCGTTTGAATGGTTTTATACTAGTAAGTAATTTGGGGGCCCTTTATAGCTTTTTGTTCGTTGTGAGCCAAGGCTCCGTGTTGAAGGCCGTACATTGACCTATAATTGTTTACTTTTATAAATTGTTATTTGAATTGAGAGTTGTCTCATTTGGCACTCACACCACATCTTCCTACATCTATAAAGGTCCAATATTTGATGCAGCTGGTTGATACATTTTGCGGTGGGTTTTTTTTATACCTACGATAGTAGCGGGGCATTATGTTTTCTGGTCTGTGCGTCCTTCCGTCCGTTCGTTCAGGTTAAAGTTTTTGGTCAAGGTAGTTTTTGATGAAGTTAAAGTCCAATCAACTTCAAACTTAGTACACATGTTCCAAATGATATGATCTTTCTAATTTAATTGCCAAATTAGAGTTTTGACCCCAATTTCACGGTCTACTGAACATAGAAAATGATAATGCGAGTGGGGCATCCGTGTACTATGGACACATTCTTGTTTTTTTGTTAATTATTTTCTTTCTTGACAGACAGACATTCAGTCTGTATTTAAATAGTGTGTACTAGAACACACCCGTGATATCGCGGGTCAGTGACTGAATTAAAGTATATAACTATGCGTAAGCCTTATTTTAGTATTGGTATTGTCATCTGATAAAGTCGTGCCGATTATAAGATACACAGTTTTCTCTGCTTTCAAATCTTTCTGTTTGAACCCGTCGAACTGGAACTTTTCAATTATTGGTAATATTCAAGTCCTGGAAGTGAGCATTTTTTAATCAACACCATTGTCCAATAAAGATGAATAATTCTTTGATTCGCTGTTTTACGTCATGCCCGTTAACAAATTGAAAACTGTACCTATACGCCTTATTTTAAGTCCAAATTTTTAGTATTCGTATTGTTGTCTTAGAAAGTATTACTGATTAAAATACTACAATGGGGAACAATTTGACAATGATTGAATTTAGTAGTGTCGACCCTGTGATTATGACCCGTGTATATAGCAAAATCAAATACACCGTTTGGTGGTGCGCCAGTCAGATGCGGAACGTACAGATAAGGTAATGTATTATTGTCATTTTGTTTATTTTCTATGGTTACATATTTTGACATCAGACTCGGACTTCTCTTGAACTGAATTTTAATGTGCGTATTGTTATGCGTATAGGGGGAGGGTTGAGATCTCATAAACACGTTTAACCCCGCCGCATTTTTGCGCCTGTCCCCAGTCAGGCCTCTGGTCTTTGTTAGTCTTGTATTATTTTTAATTTTAGTTTCTTGTGTACAATTTGGAGTTTAGTATGGTGTTCATTATCACTGAACTAGTCTATATATTTGTTTAGGGGGCAGCTGAAGGACGCCTTCGGGTGCGGGAATTTCTCGCTGCATTGAAGACCTGTTGGTGACCTTCTGCTGTTGTCTTCTCTATGGTCGGGTTGTTGTCTCTTTGACACATTCTCCATTGCCATCCTCAATTTTATAGACTGTTTTGTTATGAAAAAAATGGATCTTTACGCAAAACACGTAGAAAAAAAAGTAAAATAACAAAAATACTGAACTCCAAGGAAATTCAAACGGAAAGTCCCTCAACAAATGGCAAATTCAAACTCTGAAACACATCACACGAATGGAAAATAACTGTAATATTCCTGACTTGGTACAGGCATTTCTTTTTATCTAGAAAAATGTGGATTAAACATCTCACTTTGTGACAGTCACATACAATTCCGTTATATTGACAGTAATTGAAGTTCATTTTATAAATTAAAACGAACAACCATTGACTTTTTAAGATATAACTAGTGGTTGATTAAGTGCAAAGTAAATAACAAGAATGACATTGTAATTTTACATCATTAAACTGCGATAGCTGACATGTGAACATGGTGAATGTGTATAATCTGATCATGTATGAAAGACATGAATGAAACTGATTACCCATGTTTATCTGTCATCTTGTGTCAGTGTCGGAATCGTTTTTTACTGTAAATATCGTGATTTTTAAAGATGATGGTTAAAATGTTATTTCCTCGAGAATTTTCTTTAATGGTTTATAAATATGTCCAGAACATGGTTCGTTATTCTGATAGTTCGACTGTGTGGTGAAGACCAATAATCACAAGATCTGATCTTTGAATTTTGATTAAAATTGAAAATGAAATTTGGGAATATGTCAAAGAGGCAACAACCCGACAAAGGAGCAGCTAACAGCTGAAAGCCACCGATAGGTCATCAACTCAGCGAAAAAATCCCATATTGCTGTGGTTGGCATAAAATAAAGACACCAATGCCATGCCCATTAGAAAAGCATAAGTTCTGTATACAAACAAACACAAAAAAAAACAGACAGACAGACAGACAACAGTAACAAAACACTAATTACAAAATTAAAAAATGGGGTAACAGTTCATTTAAGCTCCTCAATCTGCTTTTTAAAGAAACATGCATTTTTGTTAACTTAAAGGTACTTTTTTTCTGTTAAACAAATATGAGAAATAGATGTATTAAATCAAAATAAAAAAAAGAACTAAATTATAATAAAAAAAAATAAGGGTCACCGATGAGTTAAAAAAGATATTTCAATTTTAATGCCAAAACAAATGCATTTTTGCAGCAAAGGGAGTTAAATTTGACTTTTTCAATAATAAAAAGTCATCTGTGGCCAAAACGAATCGAATTTTTGGTTGAGTTTTGTACCTTATCATATAAAGTAAAAACTACTAGTGAAATAAATAACATTTGTAATGAAAAATGTTTTAAATTTTGCTGAAATTTGTATACCCTCGAGCCCCCTACACTTTTCAACCTCCGTTAAATATTTAAATTTGGTAGATGGATTCAATACGTTATATAATATGTAATTACACTAGACATTTTATATAAGCTTTGGATTTTACATATTTTGGCCACGAGCATCACTGAAGAGGCATTATTTTTCGAAATGCGCATCTGGTGCAGAAAAATTGGTACCGTTAATGTTATTATCACCTACGCTTACATACATGTGTGCAGTTCCACTGGTATTCTCTATTCTTGACATCTTCGTTGATAAGACCCTGTCATTACATTAAACATATTGCTAATATTCTTATGTTTACTATTTGAAAAGATTGACAGTAATCTCATACCAATTTGAAAAAGTTCTTGCTTTCTGTACGATAAATGAATCTTGCAACTGATCTTTTGGGGGTCCTTATGTGACCTGAAGGAAGGTTATATTTCTGTATCTGTCCGATATACTCTTATTTTCCAGTGACACTAAAAATTTCCTGCCTTTATATATTCTATTTAACCCGCTTATGGGACCTACCTACTGAATATATTGCATATTGTTTCTCATCATGAACATGCATGAAATATTTGCCACTGATATAAAAACAAACAACAATAAATTGATAAAAAATACGGTAAATTAACTTTTCCAACATAATGACGAGGCCCAAGAATCCTGCATACGTATAATGAAGGTTCATATACATTAATTTTATAAGTATCCTTAAAATAACACTAGCTTATACTACCATTACTTGTTTTGTATTTGTTTTCTAGAAATTATTTTTCTAATTAATTTTCACTTATAAGATTGTAAATTACCTTATATAATCATTTATTCCAATTTTTTTCTACTTTCATAGTGACTATTTCTTATCAGATTTATTTGATTCGTCAAAAACATATGCGTATATTAAACAGTATGTTATCTGTAAGTCGGTTGGTCAACTCTTAATCAATATAGTTCCTTGTTCAATTGTTTGTATATATTACAATCTCCGTCTTTATCGTAATGACATACATGCTAACGAGGGACGTACTTATCAGCGATATACTTCACGTTTTCATCGCTTGTTTTCTAGCTGTATGATGATAGTAGAAAAATATATCAATGAAGAAGCACTTATCAATAATATACTTTAGGTTTTCATCGCTTGTTTTCTAACTGTGTGATAATAGTAGTAAAACTATATCAATGAAATAGCAATGAATACGTTAACGAACAGTACCCAACTTTTTCAGAATGTGAACAATATTCTTAATGTTTCTTTAAGGAAATCTTCTAGACAGGTGCCCGAACCACCCGGATATTTAATTATCACTGCTACTTTATTCTATGTCATTGTTTTTATACTTGGTGTGTTTGGTAATATTATAGTGATCATTGTTATAATAGCAAACAAAAATATGAAAAACATGGTAAATATGTTTCTAATTAACCTATGTGTGGCTGACTTACTGGTTATGCTTATATGTATGCCACCAACATTACTGGAATTACATACAAAGGAAGTCTGGTATCTCGGAAAGTTCATGTGTAAGTATACCATTACATATACATTATTTAAGTATGTGCCTGTCCCAAGTTAGGAGCCTGTAATTCAGTAGTTGTCGTTTGTTTATGTGTTACATATATTTGTTTTTCGTTCATTTTTTTTTTATATAAATAAGGCCGTTAGTTTTCTCGTTGTTTTTGTCGAATTGTTTTACATTGTCTTATCGGCGCCTTTTATAGCTGACTATGCGCTATGGGCTTTGCTCATTGTTGAAGGCCGTACGGTGACCTTTAGTTGTTTATGTCTGTGTCATTTTGTTCTCTTGTGGACAGTTGTCTCATTGGCAATCAAACCACATCTTTTTTTTTACATTTTCATTTATTTAATAGTATTTTCAAGTTAAACGTTGAACTTAAAACAAAAACTGTATTTGCTTATTTATTCATCAAAGGTATGCAGTATTTATGTATTGTGGCATTCAGTAAATTATGCGAAGACACTACGTAACGATCTGAGAGTACTGACAGTTACTGAGAGCTAGTCCAAAGCCAATAACAACTAAATTATGCATCTTAGACTATTTTATAATCTTATAGATTAAAAGGTTAGCTATACATGAAATTAAAAAAAAAAAAACGCCTCTTGTTTTTCGTGATTTTGCATCTAATTAATCATTTATACAAACATACGGATTTTTTTCTTCATTTTTAAACGTCAATAAGGGAAATGTCTTAAGTTTTTAAAAAAAAATTTAAAAAATTCATCTTATACCGAATTAACATTAAGAACCAGCAGTCTGACATGAAATTTTGTTTAAAATTATGTATTGCCACACAATATCTTGACCTGGATGAAATTCAGTTGTTTAACGTCCAAACACACTTTGACAACTTAATGTTTTAAATAGTAATTATAGACACTTGACTGCATGACCAAGGGGTAGCATACGAACAACACATGAAAAAGTGAGGGTTTTGGGACTAGGTACCATGCAAGAACGCAACCTCTTGTATTAGGCTTGAAATATAACTTCCTGTATCTCACTGGACTACGACGTGTTTCTCGACTTGAACATGAAACGTTCGATTGCACAATTTATACTCCGCAACTTTAATAAACGCCTGGTATGTTGTATTTCAAATGACGAAACTTGCGTCAAATACAGTTTACATATACATTTTTATTGACACTGCAAGATTTTCGCGTTCGTTTTAAAAACATATACATACAATGTGTATATAAAGCTTAGGATACCAAGACAATAATTAGAATATGGAACTCATTTGAGTCAGATTAAGTCTTTTCATTAATATTTCAAAAACAGTCCAATTTGCCACTATAAAAGCTTGATAAGTATTATACTACAAGTCCAACATTGATTGATTAATAGGACCATAGAATGTGTTCATAAAATAGAAAAACAAAGGTCAAACCTTCAACATTTCTTAACTGAATTATTCAAGAATACATGGAGAGAGTTGCCTGGATTTTTTAATATTTTGAGCTTTAAACATAATGACTTAAATATAACTATTGCATATACAACATAAAAGATGATGCCCTTATTATTTTAACGTGTATTTAGTTTTCAAGTATAAAAAATAAGGAGTTGTGGTACAATTTAAATAACGTAACTATCCACCCTGCCATTATTTTTTGGTAAACCGTAATAACTTTTTTGTAATTTGTATACACGCAATACATGTTTATAGAGTCATCGATTTTAAAATTGTTTTGTGAACAAATTGATTTCAAGTTCGGTATAACTAATTCATCTAAAAGGGCTGACTTAATACTGAGTAAAATAAATATTGTCAAAGAAAAATATTTTCACCGATATTTCAGAGTTTCTTAAAAGCCCTTATCTGAGGTATCTACATTAGCGATTGTGTTTAAGTGGCAAGGACATTCATATAAGCTATTATTAGTAGAAAGGATATAAACAGGGCCATGAACTAGTCATTATTATAATCATTTTCTTTTGACCATCAGCAAAAATCAGGTGTTCTAATATAACAGAATAGGTGGCTAACCTGCAGGCGGTCTCTGTCCTTTTTATCATATATTAACAATATAAACGAGAATATCTGTTCACTGGTACGACTGTCACCGTTTATCACAAATCTTTATAAAGTTTCTAGTTAATTGATCATGACCTTCAATATAATGATCGCCCTGTATATGCATGAAATATTTGCCACTAAATGTCAATTAACCACCAATTAATCAATTATTACCATGATCGCCTTAAATATGCATAGAATATTTGCCACTGTGTGAAACATTTGCCACTGGACGTTAAAAAACCAAACATCAATCAATTATTATCATGATCGCCTCAAACATGCAGTCATGAAATATTTGCCACTGGACATTAAGCAACTAAAAAATCAATCAATTATTATGATAACCTAAATATGCAGGACATATTGTTCACTTGACCTTAAGCAGCTCTCAATTATTCAATCATTATTATGAAAATTTGCTTTCGTCTTTTGTTGTTCATTTTAATTCTTCAATAATCCTATCATACATTGATAATAAATGACAGTTTATATTGTATTCCCTTTCAAGCAGTCAAACAACATTCTCTAATAAAGAAAATCGTTTACATATTCCTAAGATGTACATTAACATAAAACCAGATTGACTTATTCATTGGCAGTCAGTTTGTGTTGTCCCCCTCCAAAGTAATCAGGAGAAATAACACCTATAATGTATCATCTAACCTTCCTGTGGAGAAAACGCAAGTTTATCCCCCTTATTCCTCCGCGATATAGCCTTTTTGTGCTGATGAGGAGTAAAGCAATCACCAGTCAATCTTTTTGTTTTTCTAATCCAGAAAAAAAAAACATAGCCCCCCCCCCCCCCCCCCCCCCCCCCCCCCAGAAAATCAAATGGTTGCTGCCTTAATCTATACAGGACACGAAACGATATGGTGCGTGTTACAGTAATCATCTGATAATATTCCCTATTATTGTACATCAATTATATAATACATGGAGGAGACATTTATTCGTTGTTTAATGTTAAAACGCATGCTGAGTCAATCAATAACAAATTCGTTTCTAGTGTATTGACCACAGACAGTGATCAAAGAAATCTATTAAGATATTCTATCTGATTTCTCTTACTCGAGTCGGGCAGGCGTCGCAAATTACCCTTTAATTATAGTTACAAGAAAAGGTACAAGCATGCTCATTTCATATATAGTTTCGCGTCCTTTCGCTGACCCTTCGCAAATGTTTTCTACATAAACTAAATAGCATCGCTACTCAACAGTGCTGCCAATTTTTTTAATATAAATCTCGTTCCTGCTTTAATTATTATCAAAGTTGTGGAACACATTTTCGATCAGTTACGCTACCTGCTAAGTTATAAGAATTTCGTAATTGCCAAAACCAACAACTGTTTATGCTCTCTGATAAATGATAATTACAACAATAAAGTAAACATAATCAAAGACTAGCCAGTTGGTATCAACATGAGAAGTAATGTTTTACTTTGAACCGACATTCTTACTTAAGTATAGGATTGTAGTTTGCCATTAAAATAGTGGTTAGCATCACGAGAGACGCAGTCTTCCATTATAGTGATACATCTTTATTGCCGTATTATGACTGTATGATAGAAGATATCAACAATATAATCAGATACAATATGATTGGCAATTATACATGTCTATATTTTATGTATAACTGATACATGATTGCTCTAAAATTCAATTTTTGTTATGTTTCCTTTGCATTTTATATGACTTTAATAGCGTATAATTGCATAGGAGTTTTCCTTGATTTTCTTTCTAATTTTTGGTTCTTCCCTCGCCGGGATTCGAACCCATGCTACTGTGATATCGTGACACCAAATCGCCTGCACTGCAGCCGTCCCGCTAGACCACACGACCACCTGGGCTCTCAAAAAAAGAGCTTTCGCTGGCCGTGTGTTACCTTTCCTCGTCAGTTTTAATCTAGCGGCGTACTACAGTACATGATATATAAGGCATGAAGATGTTATTGTTACAGATCAGCTAAATTATCTATAGTAAAGGATCCTACAAATTAATGTAATATACAGTCACAGAAAATAATTATATTTATAAGTACGTCTGAGTCAGTGACAACTCTACAACAGATGTATCCATCGGATCGCCATCAATGATGGTGATACTTGGCTGTGTACATAATGTATATACAACTCGTCTAAACATCAACCCAACAATGTTAGATCTGTAAATTTGCTTTCGCAAATTTTTGGTTCTTCCCTCGCCGGGATTCGAACCCATGCTACTGTGATATCGTGACACCAAATCGCCTGCACTGCAGCCGTCCCGCTAGACAAGGATCTCTGATACAATACACGAAGTATTCTTTTTAGTGTACAGAAATTATCATCTACTCATCTCTTCAGTATAATTACAGGATGCTAATCTATTTTTAGAAGCATACAATCACTAAATTTATATATGTATATCTCTGCCTATATATATATATATATATATATTTCTGTACACTAAAAAGAATACTTCGTGTATTGTATCAGAGATCCTTGTTTAATTCCTACGACAAGGTAACACCTCCCGAAACGAAAGCTTATTTTTATAAGCTAGAGTTAGAGGAGGGGATAAGGTCTCTGCGCAATGCTAGGCGGTGTTGTCGTAGAAGTTAGAAATAAAAAGTACAGGTTCCAGCCCCGGCGCCGGGGAGGAAGTTACGAATCAAATCTACTCTAACATCGTTAGGTTGATTTTCTAGGCACTTTATACATATTCTAACGCCTGGTATTTCTTAATCATAAGACATCCGATGGACAAGGTATAATTTGCAGTTGTCACTACACATAGGCAGAGATATACATATATAAATTTAGTGATTGTATGCTTCTAAAAATAGATTAGCATCCTGTAATTATACTGAAGAGATGAGTAGATGATAATTTCTGTACACTAAAAAGAATACTTCGTGTATTGTATCAGAGATCCTTGTTTAATTCCTACGACAAGGTAACACCTCCCGAAACGAAAGCTTATTTTTATAAGCTAGAGTTAGAGGAGGGGATAAGGTCTCTGCGCAATGCTAGGCGGTGTTGCCGTAGAAGTTAGAAATAAAAAGTACAGGTTCCAGCCCCGGCGCCGGGGAGGAGTTACGAATCAAATCTACTCTAACATCGTTAGGTTGATTTTCTAGGCACTTTATATATATATATATGTCTAAGAATATAACTTAAACACACTAATTAATACATTAAAAAGTTCTATCAGATGTTAAATAGAAATACGCAATATTTCGCTAAACAAATTAGCTTCATCAGGCGTGTGCATCTCTCAAGGTGAAATCGGATGCATGACAAAAAATATTTTTGTAGCTAAATCTATACAAGAGTTGAAGAAAAGTGTAACATATTGATTGATGTTGCATAAAATATGTTTGTAGCTACAACTACATGAACTTGGAATAAAAGTTTAACACATTTATAGATGTTCGATTAATTGTATGAATTTCTATAAATTAATTTGTATGATATCAAGATAATTATGGTTTTGATTTGTTTTTAAATCTTTTTTCGTCTCTCTCATTGAGTCCATCAGATTCAAGATTTCGTAACTGGTGCATCCAAAATCTCTCTCTTTTTTGTCTTCCTTGTGTATCCCAATTTTGATTTTTCTCAATGATTTGAAGTGTGACGTTTTCAAAATCATGTCCTGCTCTTAAAAGGTGTCTTGTAATTGGGCAGTTCCTTTCTTTTGTATAAAATGTCGACTAAGAGGGAGGTCTGGCTTGCATTGGTAGTCGCTACCCAGACTTTTAACAGTCACTCCACTGATACAGAATACACCATATTTTGCAATGTTAATTGCAAGACTACAAATGTTGTATATCTCCTACAGTGTAAATGTGGTAAACAGTATGTAGGCGAGTCAGAACAGCCGTTTCACAAACGAATGAACGGTCATCGTAGCGACTACCAATGCAAGCCAGACCTCCCTCTTAGTCGACATTTGAGATCCCCTGGCCACACTAAGGCAGATCTCAATCGACTGACCATTACTATCATTGACCACAACTCTGCTTGGTCTAGGGAGGATAGACTTACTCGGGAAAGATTTTGGATAAGAAAATTAACAACTTTGGCACCAAATGGGATAAATGAAAAGATGTAGTTCGACACCATGCAGTGCTTCACATCTGGGTTATATTACTTATTATTACAGTCTCCGTTTCTATTTCTTTACCTTACTCATCTCTAAAATAAATCTGTTGAATATAACAATTTAAATTGCTAAATTTTTTGAGGGATGTATAAGTACCAAGCCACGTCCAACTATTTTACTTTAGTCAAAATTTGTTATTATATTTTAACGGCCGTTGGTTTTAAACATCGCAGACTCTAATGTAACTACACTACAGTTGTCAAATCTGAAATATTTAGAAATTTAGACCGTTCAGTGCTGTTTATTTCAATCTAATTAAAATTAAATCCTTTAATTGCTCCTGTTCTGATATGTCGCGCATCATTGCTCCTGTTCTGATATGTCGCGCATCAAGGCCTTGATGCGCGACATATCAGAACAGGAGCAATTAAAGGATTTAATTTTAATTAGATTGTGTTTATTTGGAATTCTTATTGACGCAATCTTTCTTGTAACATCATAATATCGACACCGTTAAAGCTTTAAAATTGTGCTAGTTCACATCGCACATTATTATTTTTATTTAAAGCATATATTTGAACTCTCTGATGTAATTAGTCATATAACCTATGTCATATTCAACACATTTTTAGAATGGTGCAAGCGTCTTAACTGATGTTCGGTTTGCCTTTTTTATTTTATAAATTTCAAGATTTAGTAAAAGTTTAATCTAAGAAGACTTAAAGATGATTCATTTAACATCAGAATCTGACTGACGAAGGATATCTGTTATCCGAAATATTTATAAATATCACATTTATAGTTCCTTTTTATATCATTGGTGTTGTTATGTACACTTTTTAGGCGTTTATATAATTTATTTTATTGTGTACATGTATCGTTACTTGTAACGATCCAGCTCCCACGTGGGGAAAATCGTTGACTATTATTCAGACGTTTGATATATATATACACGAGTCTAAATTGAAAACTACGTTCAAACCTATGATTGCGTTGGATAAAAACCGCAATTTTTATACGTGTGCATGTAAAACAAATTTCGTTTTAGAAGGGTCTAAATACAGCACAAACAACATTTTCCAAAAGACCAAAAAAGTGAAAAAGTATATTTAAACAAAACGCATTTGACTAACAGGTCGAACAAATGATGTTCTTAAACCCTGCTGACTGTCATTGGCGATTGCCAAATAAAATTGATCACGAGATGTAACAAAATGGATCTTATTATAAATTTAATACTAAACAGAAAACGATAAACTTGTGGCCAAGATGTTATGCCACAAACACAAGGTGTCAATATTTTTTTTGTACACCAGATCTAGATTTCGACAATATAGGTCTCTTCAGTGATGTTAGGGATCGAAACGGTATTTGGAAGGCCATACAATTTACCCTCAATTTCAGATACATATATGCAATTTCTTAAAAATCACTTCAAACTTTACTACAACGTTTATTTATGAACGAAATCTAATGCACAATTCATGTTTTTGAAATTGAATTCAATATAATTAAAAGATAAGGAGAAATGAAATGATTGCCAATAACGCAACTATCCACCAAAGTTCAAATGAAGAACGATGATGCAAGACTGCATTTTACTAGAGCAGGCAAATGATTAACACAAACATCGTTTTCCTTTCTATTATATTTTTTAAATTGGTTGACTTCTTTGTTTTGTAACTCCTCATTTTTTTTACGGGGACACAATTGGTTTCTAAATTTCTTTCAAAAGTCGTATGAAACAGAAATATATCTTGCGTGATAGCGGTTAAAAGATTACTGAGGGGGGATAGGAGGGGTCCTGATCCCGAAATCCCGGACTTAAAAAAAACGAAATCCCGAGGTCCCGAATTTAAATAAAGTAAATCCCGACGTCCCGAAATCCGAAAAAAAGGATTCCCGGATCCCGAAAGGGTCAATCCCGAAATCCCGAGCTTAAAAACACCCGATCCCGGAGTCCCGATAATGGTCCTATCCCCCCTCATTACTTGCTATATTATGCATTCAAAATTAGCGATAAAACTCAAACAGAGATTACTTGACTGAAAAAAGACAATGACGGGAATTATAATGTTGCGTTCACACGTTATTTGAAATCGATTCGTATTAACTAATTCGAATTATGCCTTGTTCACACGTACATTTAATTCGAATTGAATTTGAATGGAATTAGCAAATCGAGTACACACTATCTTCCTTTTTAATTCGAATTGGCTAATTCGCAATATCCAAAGTTAACGTCGTTCGGACAGTAAAGCGAATTTGACGCGCATTGCAATTCGAATTAGAATTTACGTTCGGACGTAAAACGTTTCGAATGCGAATCAAACTAATTCGAATTAAAATTAAACAAATACAAATTTGCTTATATTTCATTACGTTGGTTTACATCATATCTGGCTTACAGATATCAGATGGTATCTATTTCAAATACATTATCAGATTTACAAAAACAAAACAGGGGTGTACCTCAAGGATCCGTATTCGGACCGGTGTTGTTTTTAATTTTCATCAATGATCTTCCTTTGTCTAATCCTAATCATAACACAGATCTATTTGCTGATGATAGCACCATATCAGTCATTGGACAAAACAAAAGTTGCATCAGTCAAAAGCTTAATACGGTTTTTCAACACATTTTTCACTGGTGTGATGACAATAAAATGGCTGTAAATGTATCTAAAACGAAAGCTATATGTATTGGCTCTAAACAGGAGCTTTCTAATACATCAAATGAAAACATTAATCTTACTATAAATGGACAACAAATTAAAGAAATTACATGTGAAAAGGTTCTAGGTGTTTTTTATTGATGCATCTCTATCTTGGTCTTCTCATATCGATCATATAATAAAAAAAAAGTTAACTCTTCTTTAGCTTTACTTAAAGGATAAAGAAATATTTAAGTCACAAAGCTAGACAAATGTACTATAACGCTTACATTTTACCTCACTTAGATTGTTGTTGTTCAATATGGGGAAACTGTAATAACTTTTTATTAGATAGTTTACTAAAACTACAAAAAAAAGGGCAGCAATAATGATTTTAGACGAACATGATTACACCAAACCTTCAAACGAATTATTTCACGAATGTAACATTGTGCCGATCACACAAAGAATACTTTATCATAAATCATTACTAATGTATAAAGCAAAATATGGCTTAGCTCCAGAAAATATGTCCAGTCTTATTTTATCAGCTTCTGCAAACCAAAAATACAACAAGAGATTTTCATCCTCAGATAATTTCTTAATTCCAAAACAAAATACAGAGTTGTACAAGTCTAGTTTCTCGTACACTGGGCCAAAAGTATGGAATGCTCTTCCTAATTCAATTAAAAAATCAAATACAGTATCAGAATTTAAACATAACTATGTAATGTACTTTTACCATGATATTTGTACTGCATTGCCATATCATAATTGGTTATTGTATGTTTAAATTGTATTAATGTTTATTTATCATTATAATTGAAAATGTAATTATTATTGTATTAAGAGAGCCTTATTGAAAATTGGTGTAATCCAAATGAGTTACTCTCTCTAAATAAAGATATTATTATTATTACGTGTGAACGCAGCATTAGTTTAATTCGCATTCGAAACTTTTTTACGTCCAAATTTAAATTCTAATACGAATTGCAATATGCATCAATTCGCTTTACTGCCCGAACGACGATAACTTTGAATTCGTATTATTAGTTTATTATAATTTACTCGAATTACTATTCAGAAAGTGTCCACACCACAGTTTAATTCGCGATCGAATTAATGCAAATTAACTAATTCGTATAAACGGAAAGACATTCCTCATGCGGATTGAGTAATGCGAATTAGATAATTCGAATTCAATTCGTATTTTTACTAGTTGCCCGATACGATATGTCTGTGGCTCTTCTGACTCGCACAATTTTTTTTTTTAGTCTTGGATCTTCATTTCATAGCTTGTTATATTATACGGTATTGGTTTTGCTTATTATTGAAGGCGACACGGTGACCTGTAGTAGGTGTTTACATTCTCATTCGTTGGTCTCTGGTGGATAGTTGT
The DNA here is from genome assembly GCF_963676685.1 of Mytilus edulis. Lineage (NCBI taxonomy): Eukaryota > Metazoa > Mollusca > Bivalvia > Mytilida > Mytilidae > Mytilus > Mytilus edulis. The sequence continues at coordinate 91,761,432 of NC_092348.1, forward strand.
ATTATTTACAATCCTACCCTTTTTAGATTAACTTAAGAGTATGTACTTTATTAAGGTTAATTTTCGATTTATAGAATCATTTATCACCTGATGTTTTACAATCCTAATGTATTATTCAAATCAACCATTTATCAGAGAAGTTGGTGTCCTCCGGGCAGCTAACTATGATATATATGTAAAGAAGTTTCCCGGAACGCAAAAGTATACTGTTTATTATAATTAATGAATGTTTTGAAAAAACGGTGAATTGGGAATTCCGTTGTCTCCAAATTAACTAAAGAACAGTTCAAACTATATATTCGGTACCCATGCTGACTGAAAATGATCGATAAACCGGATTTTTTTACGTTGCCTAAGTAGTTTAAAAGATAACTTATAAGAACTCTATCATAAAAAAGAGTAAACTTACGTTCAGATGAAATCATAGATCGGTTTTTAAAAATGTTCGGATAAGGAAGTTTCTAAAGATGAACATAATTCACGTCATTGTGGGGTTGCGTTTTTTTTATTAACTTTTTAGAAATTTTGGGTCCTCAATTGTCTTCAACTTTATACTTGTTTGGCTTTCTAACCGTTTTGATCTAAGCGTCACTGATGAGTCTTATGTAGACGCGTCTCGCTTACCAAATTATAATTATATATACCTTTGATAACTACTTTTCAACAGCCTTAAATGGTTATGACAACCTTATTTCAAATAGTCGAAGATAACATAAGGAACGGTTATTACTTTAAACAACTGGTTACTGGCGATCAAAGGGTGTCATTTCATTCCAAGGTCATGTCTAGTTCTGTCTTTCCAATCCAAGGTCATGTTTAGTTTTGTGATTTCATTCCGATGTTAGGTCTAGTTTTGTCACAGTAAGGAAAATGAAGAAAAAACCGTGATAATTACGTCAAATGAACAATAGCGGACATCTAAAATTTCGTTCACTTGGCAATAAAACTATTTGTATTAATCTGGTTGGGTAATACGTATTCTAATTACTGAAAATACTGATAATTTATCTCTACTGAAACATAACACAGACACTTAAAATGTCTTGTTGAGCAATGATTAGAAAACGTCCACAAGACAACATGAAGAAACTACAATCAATCACGTGTTTTTCGTTAATGAACTTTAAATCTCTTCTAAGCTAGCTATACGATACTGTCTTAATGCAATTGCATTACTCTTTCACTGCGGCTTTCCATACTCTGTACATGGATGTATCGAAGCCATTAGTAATCGTAGTACTAGTTATTACTTTAAGGACCTAAATATGAAATAAAACAAATGTTGATCTGACAGAATCTATGCATCAGCAATGTTTTTTAAAATAAAGTTTATTTCAATTCACAGCGATTTCCAGAAAATAAAAATTTTATGTAAAGTCAAAATATAAGATATAATCCAAACAATAATAATAAAGAAAAAAGAAGCTTAGAAATAACAATACAGTATAATTGACATGTTGAAAAATTAATATCAACATGAGGCGTCTACTAGATTTTAATAAATATATAGGTTGCTTTGAATTTATCTTATCGCACATCATGTAACATGTCGCCTTTAAAATAACTTGGCTACGTTTTTTATTTTAGTTTTTTTCAATTAAAAAAAACAAGGTCGCAAACCTAAATTTATCTCGCGTTTTAGAAGCAGGGGTTTTTATCCATGGCTACAACTATTTTCGAAAGTCGCATTTACTTTAATATAACGTACGCATTGTGCTCAAAATTTGCGTTTTTAAAATATTTGTATATCTCATTAAGTTTTTCATTTATACAAAAAATATAAATGCACTTGTTCTTTTTATTTTATTTGCCACCAAGTAGTGACGTGTCATGAAAACAAAATATATATAATGCGTGATGGCGGTTAAAACATCATTTGCTATGATACGCTTTTAAAATTTTCGATAAGATCTCAATTGGGGGGGGGGGGGGGATTACATAGTGGCAAAAAATACGGGTATTTGTGAAGATTTAAGGTCACAATCGCCGATACGATATGACTGAACTGACTCCCACACTGTTTTCTTGGTCTTAGATCATTATATACAATAGTCGTCTAATATGTAAATTTATCAAGTATTCACTATTCCTGATTTTGATATTTATTTTCTGGTTCGGCTGAGCATTTTGTTTATTGTTGAAGTGGCATAATAATATCATTATTGTTTGACGTAAATTTTACATTGAGATTCTGCAAAAGAAAATCTGGAATTCATCAACATTCCAACTGACTATATTTTCGGAAAATGACATCTGTAACATAAACTTTTAGCTACCTCTTCACAAGCAAAATCAAATAAAATGAAAGTTTCATCTATGTACTGGCTTTCGAAGCTACACAAAACTACTTACATATATAGATTTATTTTGTCTTTAGCCATTGTTCCACTACTAAACTATCTATTATACTTATAAGTACACTTGGTACAATCAAAATCCTGGTTTTTAATTGTTCAAATAAGGCATTTGAAAAAAGTGGAATTAATAACTTTTGGAGAGACACAAATTCGTTGGAAGTACTCGATAAATTACATGCTTATATTGGTGATTTCGAATCTGTTTAAAGTTTTGATTTTTCTACCATATATACCCCTTTGCCTCATAATCTTAAATAGGTATTTGAAAAGTCAGAATGCGAATATATATGGTCTTACTCTTTTGGGTCATTTTATAGTAATACCAAACAAAAGAACTAGGTCAATTGGACCTGCATTCATACTATAACTGCCCTTGAATGTTAACAAGTAAAGATTTATGTTCGCCATGGAGATTCCGTATATCGTCAAGTTATCGGAATTCCAATGGGGACTTACTGTGTATCAACTTATTGCGGACCTGTTTCTGTACTGTTACAATTTATGACCTTAAAAAAAGATGATTTTTCAATTCCTATTGTTAATTAACCGTTTTTAGATGGTGACGTTCCCGTGTCACCATCATATGGTGTTTATATATCCCACCTTGTTTAATTCGCTTGTGTATGTAACAACGTATTTGTTTAAAATGAAAGAAATCTCTGTATTACTGAAAATTTATTTCACCAGGGTTTTCGATATCACAAACTAGTCAAAACATTTACTAAATTTGATCATCGATACAAGGACGTCATTCGTAAATATAAATCAAGATGCAGACATATTATACATTCCTGTTTTTCACATCCAATCTTTTATGGGAATAGCCTTTACAAAGCACAAAAATGTCGATATTCACCTAAAAAGCTAACCAAACATTTAAACATAAATGATTTTCATATGATGATGACATAACTTTTCAATCAGTTTAAATGACAATTTAATTACGAACTCAAAAAGACATATAAAATAGCTCGAATTTCAACTCGAAATCTTAATTCATCTAAATAAGACTTAAATTCGAATCTTACTCAAACTCTTGCTCAAGAAGTGACTCAAATTCAAAGTTGTAACTAGAACCCTGCTTGTGTCTAGATTGCATGGTATAGAATCATAATTTAGATCAGAAGAAAAACGGACAGGCATCTGAATAGGTAACTCGCAACAAAAAATGTTTAAATAAATTTACTTTTATAAATTGTTACTTGGAGAGTTGTCTCATTGGCACTCATACCACAACTTCTTATGTCTAATTAAACTTGATTTAAGTTTTTTAATATAATTAGAAATATGTTTTTGCTTTATACTGTGATCAATGATAAGCAGTAAACTTCCGTTACAATAACTGCGGTAACATTTCATAAGACACTTCAAATAGTTTATTTATTAACTTTAATTTTTTAAATATTAAATTATTTTTGTAGAAGAAAATTGAACAAAATATAGTTAACATTAAGAAGAGTTAAGGATAATGTTCCTTCGTCATTTCATTGAGGGCTTCTTTCAGTTTCAATCAGTGAAAACTTAAATGCATAGATCATAACTTTAAACATGTGATGATGTATGTTCACGTTAAGATTATGGAATATTGAGAAGCAAACAAACAAATAAATCATAATGACATTATCAACCTAATTATTTCTGTTACAACTCTCTCAGTTGAGGTGGCCTTACTTGATTTGACTTTCATGATTATATCCGTTTTGTTCAAATATTTTCTGTTCTTCTACATCATTGACTTTCAAAATATATTGAATTTAGTGTTTCTTGACGAAGGTAAACCGATATCAGAAAAAAGCTTCATACACTTAGAATTTATGAAGAGTTATTTTCATTTGTAATAGGACTGGATCAGTACGGCTGGCATATCAAACCCGAGGTTATCATCAGCTAAATAGTCAATACTTCCTAAAGTTATCGTTTGAAAATTGATAAATTCTTAAGAATCTAAGTGTCCCACTTTCTTATTCAAAATTGACCTCGGCTATAATTTTCGGTCCTTTCGCACTGGGTCTTATTACTCTTCAACTCTTTCGTTTCGTATAAATATGACTTCAAAGATTCGGGTTTGAGTGATGAAGTGTCATCCAGACCCATAGCAATCATGAAATTACCATCATAGTGGTGGGTTTATTTTTATGAACTATCAACTTTTTAATACATAAGATTCAAATAACACTTAAATAGAAAATCTGCCATATAAGGGACAAAGCCAAAAACACGAAAATAGTTATAATCAAACAAATTTAAATGCCATTAATCACTTCTTAATAAGACTTTTTTTGTAAATTTAGGAAGCAAAACATAGTTAGAACCGTGTGAGGTTTTAATAGCAGCTTTCTCTTTCATGTTAAAATGTATTCATTTACAATACTAGCGTCAGTAGAATTTACTCGATTTGTTATCTAGTATTTCAGGTTAAGGTAAAGTTCAACGATTTCTGATCAGTTTTCATTCTTTCCATTTCTTTCGTTTTAATTTCACTTCTGTAGGATAGAAACTGTTAATATCATTATCAGTCATTTAATTATTGTTAACTACCTGTCAGTATTAATGGTGACACCTAGAGAAAATAGCTGTATTTGATAACAGTTATTTCCAAAGCCGTTTCCACTAACGGTGATCTAACTATTGACATTATTAAAAAATAATCTAACCATTGACACCTTAAAAAAATTATTTAACCATTGACTCAATTGGAAAATGCTCCATAATCATTGACATAATTGTAAAATGATCAAACCATTGACACAGTTGTAAAATGATCGAAAAATTGACAGTTGTGACAACCTTATTTCATATAATCAAAGATAACAAAGGAAAGATTGTAACACTCAATTCCAAGGTCATTTTTACTTTTGATATTCCATTCCAAGGTCATGTCTAGTTTCATCCCCACATTCAAATGTCATGTCTAGTTTTGTCATTACATTCGAAGGTCATGTCTAGTTATGTCATTCCATTCAAAGGTCATTTATAGTTGTGTCGTTCCATTCCAAGGTCATGTTTTGTCATTTCATTCAAAGGTCATGTGTAGTTTTATAATTCCATTCCAAGATCATGTGTAGTTTTTCTATTTCATTCAAAGGTAATGATTAATTTTGTCATTCCAATCTAATGTCATATCTAGTTTTGTCACAATAGGGAAAATAAAAAGGCGAAAATTATGTGAAATGAACAATAGCGGATGTTTTTAATTTCATAAATGATGCAATAATTTCTAATTACTGAAAATACTAATAATTTATCTCTACTGTAACAAAATAAAGACGCATAAAATGTCTTTTTGGTGAGAAGAGATAGCAAAAACGTCATTTCGTGTTTTCGTTAATGAACTTTAAAATCTCTTCTGAGCTATACGATACTGTATTAATGCAATTGAAATACTCTTTACATGGATATATTGAAGCCATCAGTAATCGTATTACTAGTAATTACTTTTAGAACCTAAAAATTAAATAAATCAAATATTGATCAGAAAGAAGCTAAACACGTTTTCATAAAGTTTTAAAAAAATGTTGATTTTATTTTGCAGCGATTTTCAGAAAATAGAATTGTGGGGTCAAGTCGAAATAGGAGACCTACTCCTAAAAATAATAATAAAGAATAGAAATGTTGAACAATTAATAACGACATGAGGCATATTATATAAAAGATATGCAAGTTGCTTTGAATTCATCTTATTGCACATCGGGTAACATGTAATTTTTTAAAAGCTTTGGTTTTTTATCTGATTTTATTTTTAAAAACGAGGAGAGGTGTATATCCGCAAAATCATTTTTGAAATTCCTTTCGTGACAATTGCATTGTGTTAAAAAAAAAAAAAGGAGTTTTAATCAAATGTACATGCAGTCGATAGTCTATCTATGCCTTGTGTGGGTTAAGTGTACACAAAACAAGGTACATAGAACAGGAATTTTACCATGTGTATTTAAAGAAGAAACTTTTTTTGAATGAGATTTGTATCCATGTATTGGCTTCCGAAGCTACACAAAACCCCTTACAAATATAGATTTATTTCGTCTTCAAGCCATTGTTCAACTACTAAATTGTCTATTCTTCTTACCAGCACACTTGGCACAATTAAAAACCTGATAATAAATTGTTCAAATAAGGCCTTCGAAAATAGTGGAATAAATTACTTTTGGAGTGTCAAGAACTCGTTGGAAGTACTTGATAAATTGCATGCTTATATTGGTGATTTTGAATCTGTTCAAAGTTTTGATTTTTCTACCCTGTATACCACATTGCCTCACATTCTCATTAAGAAAACATTCACACACCTAATTAAATGGGCATTCAAAAAATCAGAATGTGAATATATATGTTCAAACTCTTTTAGGTCATTTTTTAGTAGCAATAAACAAAAACACTATGTTAATTGGACATGCTTTGATACTATATATGCCTTTGAATTTTTACTAGATAACATTTTTGTTAGCTTTGGGGATTCCGTATATCGTCAGATTATCGGAATTCCAATGGGGACTAACTGTGCACCACTTATTGCGGACCTGTTTTTGTATTGTTATGAGTTACAATTTATGACAAAAATAAGCAAACACCCATCGAAACAACATCTGATAAACAAATTTAATAATACTTTTAGATATTTGGATGATATTTTGGCTCTCAATAATGACGACTTCAGTATGTGTATTAATGAAATTTATCCTGTTGAACTTACTTTAAATAAAGCTAATACTAACAATTACCACTGCCCTTTTCTCGATCTTGATATCTATATCTACATCTTACGGTGTTTATATATCTCAACTTGTACGATTCGCTCGTGTATGTAACAATGTTTTAGATTTTAACGAGAGAAATTTATGTATTACTGAAAAATTATTACACCAGGGTTTTCGATATCACAAACTAGTCAAAACATTTACTAAATTTTATCATCGGTATAAAGACATCATTCGTAACTATAGCTCAACATGCAGACTTCTAATACGTTCAGGTATTTCACATCCAATTTTTTATGGAAATATTCTTTATAAAGCACAAAGGTGTCAGTATTCACCTCAGAAACTTACAAAACCTTTGAATAGACTTATTAAGAAGGGATATAATTACGATACTGTTGTCAATTCATTAAAGATTGCATATTTTGGCGTTAATATTGAGTCACTGATAAGGTCTTTGCATCGGAACTAAACACATTTATTCTAAAAACAGTTGTTGGCATGACACGGGTTATGTTCTTCTCATATATGTTATGATGGTATGATACTAAACCCCTAACGGGAAGGATTGTGCCTGATGTTCATATGATGAAATCATAATCTTTCAGTCAGTTTAATTGAAGTCTGGAGCTGGCATGTCAGTTAACTGCTAGTAGTCTGTTGTTATTTATGTATTATTGTCATTTTGTTTATTTTCTTTGGTTACATCTTCTGACATCAGACTCGGACTTCTCTTGAACTGAATTTTAATGTGCGTATTGTTATGCGTTTACTTTTCTACATTGGTTAGAGGTATAGGGGGAGGGTTGAGATCTCACAAACATGTTTAACCCCGCCGCATTTTTGCGCCTGTCCCAAGTCAGGAGCCTCTGGCCTTTGTTAGTCTTGTATTATTTTAATTTTAGTTTCTTGTGTACAATTTGGAAATTAGTATGGCGTTCATTATCACTGGACTAGTATATATTTGTTTAGGGGCCAGCTGAAGGACGCCTCCGGGTGCGGGAATTTCTCGCTTCATTGAAGACCTGTTGGTGACCCTCTGCTGTTGTTTTTTATTTGGTCGGGTTGTTGTCTCTTTGACACATTCCCCATTTCCATTCTCAATTTTATCTTAAACATATATTAATAAAGTTCTTTATCGAATTATTTGTCTAACCTCGATATTTTGCTTCGTTATATAAAAAACTTTAGGTAGCTTAACTAACCCCTTTTCAAGACTAAAAAAATCATTATTGCCAAACACATAATTCCTGTGAAAATGTATACCCAAATTGACTGGTCTTACACATAAATATTTGCCACTGTTCATTACTCAATAAACCATTCACTCATACATGCACTACTAAAAAGAGTATGCAGTGAATTGTATTATTTGGCTTGTATCTCAGATCCGGGAAAATTCATTCACTTGGAAAATTGTAATCCCTGTCTTGCCTTTTTTTCACTCTATTCTGTCCTGTTTTTTTTTTTTGTAGTTCATACTGACTTTTTTAACATAAATTGTCATCCTTTCTTCTTTCTTTTTTTTCATCAAGACTCCTTTTGTATCTTTTTTTTTAAAACTTAATCCTAATTGTGACTTTGATGGATAGTTGTTCGTTGTCTCGTTGGCACTCATACGATATCTTCTTATATTAATTGATAGTACATTGATAAAGTACTGTTGCCTCTTATTTTCTCTTATTGTTAATTTTATATTTATAACGTCATACGATATTTGTTTGCTTATAGTTTAAAGCGGTCAGTTGACCTGAAGTTGTTTACAATCTCGTTATTTGGTCTCTGGTGATTAGTTGTATTATTGGTAATCATCATTTTTGTAGATTACCAGAAGAGTGTGGTATGTTATTCTTAATTTTCGACTTAAGGAATAATGTATCACCTGATAATATTCAATCCTAATGTATTATTCAAATTACCCATGTATCGGAGAAGTTAGTGCCTTCGGGACAGCTCTCTATGATAAATGTGTAACGAAGTTTCCCGGAACGCAAAACGCAAACGATTTAGTACCCATGGTGACTGAATTGATTTTGAAACTTCAGTTATCAAAGTAATTTAAACATACCAGTACAGGGATATAATGCAGATTGTCATACTTATCAGATTTCTTTAAAAGAAAAAAGTAAAAAGATGGAATTACAGAACGATTTTGAAAAACATTGTGTAATAGTCAGTCACTAAAGTTTCACAAAATTCCCGTTTTTGTTACAAGCTACAAACATTTCTGTTCTATTGAATTACCATTTTTAATTTAAAAAGTTATGAAAATTTGATGTCCCTCATTCTGGTCGAATAAAAAAGTGAAATAACAAAAATACTGAACACCGAGGACAGTTTAAAACGGAAAGTCCCTTATAAAATGGCAACATCAAAGCTCAAACACATCAAACGAATGAATAACATTTGTCATATTCCTGAAACAGGCATTTTCTTATGTAGAAAACGGTGGATTAAACCTGGTTTAAAAGCCAGCCAAACCTCTCACTTGTATGACAGTCGCATCAATGATCTAACCATTGGCCCTGTTATAAAATGTTCATATCATTGACTCAATTTGGAAATACTCTAATCATTTACTCAGTTGGGAAATACTCTAATCATTTACTCAGTTAGAAAATGAGTTAATATTGACACAATTGTAAAATGATCAAATCATTTACACAATGGTAAAATGGTTATGAATACCTTGTTTCATAGATTCGAAGATAACAAACCATACGAACGGTTGTTATTTGATCACAATCAACTATTTGCTGGCGACCAAAAGGCTATGCTTAATCGCCTGACATACAATCCAAGGTCATGTCTAGTTTTGTCATTCAACCCAAGGTCATGTCTAGTTTTGTCATTCAACCCAAGGTCATGTCTAGTTTTGTCATTGAATTCCAATATCATGTCTAGTTTTGACATTCCATTATTAGTTCATGTCTAGTTTTGATTCTATTCCAATGTCATGTCTAGTTATGTCAGTTAATTCCAAGGTCGTAAACTTTTGTCACAGTGAGAGAAAAAATGGGATAGTAACGTCAAATAAACAAAAGCGGAAATTTTAAATTTGATCAACCTGGCAAAATAACTATTTGTATTTATTTGTATTCGTTGTGTAATACGATTTCTAATTACTGAAAATAATGTTAATTTATCTCTACTGAAACATAACATTGACACTTATGTCTTTTTGTGATCAATGAAAAGATCAACGTCCACAAGACATGAACAAACTAACTACTTCAATCACCTGTTCTTGTTTATGTAGGGCTATCTATCTCGACTGATGAACTTTATATCAAATCTAAGCCATAAGATTCCTTATTAAAGCAATTGAATTACTCTTTGCACGGATATATTGATACCATCTATAATCGTATTAATTACTTTTATCATCTAAATTTAAAATAAACTAATGTTGACCTGGAACAATTCATCTGTACAGTGTATAGTAGATAGTTGTTAAGGAAATTAAAAACAAATGTATTCTGTAGCAGTTTTCAGAAATAGAAATACTGATTAAGTCAAAACACGAGACTTAATCTAAACAACAACAAATAACGTGAATATCGAAACTTAAAAATCCTGATACGGTCAACGTTTGACAATCCCTTACAACATCAGACATCTTCTTAATGGCAAAATACAAGTTGCTTTGCATTTAACTATTGCACTTCCGGAGCACCTGAGATCACCCCTAGTTTTTGGTGGGGTTCGTGTTGTTTATTCTTTAGTTTTCTATGTTGTGTCATGTGTACTATTGTTTTTCTGTTTGTCTTTTTCATTTTTAGCCATGGCGTTGTCAGTTTGTTTTAGATTTATGAGTTTGACTGTCCCTTTGGTATCTTTCGTCCCTCTTTTTGCACCACATATAGCTTAGCGAAGAGGTGATTTGTTTTTCAAATGACGTTACGTTGAAAACTCTCGGGCAAAATGAATTCGTTATACGTTTAAACACATAGCTGAGAAGGTGATAGAGCAGATTGTTACCCCGAGAAAACATTGTCAACCGCGCGAAGCCAAGATTGACAATGCTTTTTCGAGGTGTACCAATCTGCTCTATCACCCTCTCAGCTATGTGTTATTTAATTTATTATACTGAATGTCCTATCATAATTATAGCCTTTTACAGATTAATTTTATTTTAAAAGTATTTATATGACGTCACGTAAATAACAACGTTACGGGTATAAGAACAAAACAACAAAGTTAAGCAAGAGGTTTTATTGGGGTTTTTTTTATTTTGACAGTCAAATAATAAAATCGGAGTCAAAACGTAAAACTTTAGCATTGCATTTAATAACTTGACGTAAATTCAATTCATTGTCTAGAAAATGGAGCAGATGCAACAATTGTTCTAATTATTTTTCGTTTCCTTTTAATTGATTGAAATAGTTACTTGTCTGAAAAAAATCGGATTTTCACGTTGTTACATCGCAACATTATGAAGTGCCCAATTAGAAATGTTTGAATAGAATTCTAATTTGTTCTTAAGAACATCTTCAATAACAAATGAGTGCACTCCGGGATTTATTGCCCACTTAAAGATAGAAATAATTTATTGAAGGGTTTTGCACCGAGTTTTTTTCTTGGATAAGATTATCAAAATGTAGTTACTGTAACAAAAAAGCTTTGCATCAAAGTAGTTTCATCAAAAGAAGTTCGTTCGATTAGGAAATAAAACAACGCTTTATATAAACATATATTATAGTAAAAGAAGCGCTTTAAATAAAAACCCATCAATTCTTTCTAAATAACAACATCTCCAAAATGTGATGTCTTGATTTTTTTTTTAATTACGAATGATAATTGTGCTCCTCACTTTGAAGCCTATTCGGCATATCATTTCACGTTGAAAACATTATTTCTGAATTTCCCAATATTTTTGTATGGTCTCCTCAATTACCTTGGTAATGAATTTCTGATAAAATCTTGACTTTTGTCTTTTTTTGCAAAACTGAAGATAACCTTAGCACTTTAAGGCATAATTCGATAGTAATTCCGATGTAAGTCACGTGGGTCAACTGTAATTAACAACGTATGTCTAAAACTGTTTTAACATTGGTATTGAAAAATTAGAAACTATCTCATGCAGCCTATAAATGCATCATCGTATCAAACATTAATAAGCCCAATGAAGTGTCCGTTGTAAACGAAAGAATATGAGACCAGAGACCGTCAAAAGAAATACGGCGGAGAAAAACAGACAAAAGAAAATGACTGAAAAAAAACGTATAAAACTTAAGACTTGGCCATACGAGCCACATTAGATTTTGGTTGAAGTGAAGTGCTACTTGCAGATTTGCAGTTCCTGCTCTACTGTAACTACATGTACAGACAAACAAATCCTCCCACATAAATCGAACTGAAAAAGCATATTTATGTCTTTCGGAGGAAATATTATCTGTCAATGAGATATGCAGAAAGGGTTCTTAATACAAATGAGATCCCATGTATTCTTTCATTGAACTATTCCCTCTTCAATGAAAAGCTATGAACAGTGTCTGAACTGGTGTCATATAATACATATTTTAAAATATTTAAATAAAATGCCGTGTTGAAGACATCAGTCATATTTTAGTACTTAATGTTGTACAAAGTTCTGTCTTAAAAGTTTCTTAAGTAATATATCATTACACTCCGACTTAAATGTCAACTGCAAAACACCATTAAAGGCAACATTAATGGTTGCTGAATGAAATGTTTTGTTCGGCAATAATTCAGACGTCAATACATTATACAATATGTACTCATTAAGTTCCATCTTACTTAAACAAAGTTACAAAATACCGTCTCAAGTTTACAGTATTTCAGGTTTTTTTAAATCAAATTACAAAAGTACTTCTCCTAGATTTATCGAAGATGCTGGTTGCTTTTGTTCAGACTTGCAAGTATTACTGACAACAAAATTATTTCTTTAACATGAAGAAAATCTGTTTTGGAATCCTGCTCGTCACACGGACCTTTTTTACCATGCCGTTGACAGAGACTATGTCTTTTTCTAGACTGTTTACATACTTACTCAAAAAGTCTATTAAAGGCCAGACAATAAAAACGTGAGGCAATTCATACTAAAGGCATACTTTATATCAAATCAAATATCCAGGAAAAAACACTAAATACAACAAGCAAAAACCAACGGCAACAACTTCGTTACATGATCCTATATTTTGACAGTCACATTAAGAATGTGGCGGGGTTCAACATTTCTGAGAACGGTCAATCCTCCCCTTATCTGGGACAGTAGCTTAACAGCACAACACAATAGCAATCTGTAAATATCAGTTACAAATGGCTTAACTCAACCGATCGGTACGGAACACAAAGGAACACATAAGAATAAAACAACAGACACAACATCAATCCTATATATAAGATTATTCGCAGTTGCTCAAAACTAACTATAACTTATAAATAAATCATGCTGAATATTTATTCATCTTTTCCATTTTATTTTGCAGGTAAACTGGTGCCTTTTTTGGAATTCGTAGTTTCTAGCGCTTCAATTTTTACAATATTAGCAATCAGTATCGAAAGATACAAAGTAGTTTGCCATCCACTGAGTATAAATAAAGAAAAAGCAAGGCAAATCATCGGAACAGTTATTATTGTATGGATTATAGCAATTCTAACAAGTGCGCCAATTTTACCAATTACAGTTTTTAAAGATAGTCGTTTAAAGGACGGAACTCCAATTCAAGTTTGTAGAATTCCAGTTCGAAAAGCTTGGCATAAAACATATTTTTTTGCCAATGCCATTTTGATATATTTTATACCTTTTTTGGTATTAGCTGTGTTATATTTTAAACTCTGTAGGGAACTTGTACCTAGAAAGAACCAAGACAAAACAACTATTGAACTTCAAGCTCATACAGATAATGAAAAACTTCGTTTACGATGGCAAGTTGTTAACATAATAGCGACAATTGTATGCGTGTTTTTCATCTGCCATTTGCCTTACAGAGTTGTTAGCATATGGTTAATGTTAGAAGATAAACAAAAGCTAGCTACTATGGGACTAGAAACATACCTTAATATAATTTACTCGGCTCGACTTATGTTGTACTTAAATCACGCACTTAATCCTATTTTGTATAATTTTGTATCGACGAAATTTCGTATGGCTTTGAGGAGTTTTCTGTCTTCAAAAAAGCACCCAAACAGTTATATTTTGAATGAAAAACGAAAGTCTGCTTATACTTTTAAGCCTCAATATAATTCAAATAAAAGTACTTCTGTGAAATTTAAAAAATTACAAAAAGATGAAATTATGTTCCATGACAACGAATCTAAATCTTCAAGTTCAAAGAGTCGTAGAAAGATGAATGATTTCTCTCCCTTGTATGCAAATGTATGTGACGTAAAAGGTGACAGCAAAGTTGTAAACATTAAGGAAATTAAACAACAAAATACGGAAATGGAAACTGATAAAAGCAAATTGACTCCTTCTTTAACTATGGACATCGATGCAGCGTCAGCGCCAACTATTAGAGTGCGCATGGAAACAAAAGAAGGGTATTTGTTGGCAATAACCGTTGAAAACTGGAATAAACCAAAAAGTCGAAAGAAACTATTTTAACCATATGTGATAAATTTGACAGCTATATGGGTTTGATATTTGGTACCATCACCGTCAAGGGCAGTCAAGTTGACAAATAAATCGCTATCAATCAAGATGTCTGGTTTTACTGGTGCACATAAGGTTAACACGATATTTTGCTCAAATTGCATGCATAATATGTTTATTATTGTTATTTACTTATATTGTGTCAATATATAATAAGAATTAGAATAAATATTTGTAGCCTTAACTTTGTAAGATGAGCCTCAAATAAATGATTCATAACATAAAATAAATCACACTTACAATTTTCAGACCTTTCCAGAACAGAAAACACAACATATTTTAGTACATGGTGGAAAATACGAGCTGTCATTAACTTGGTAAAAAAATATGTTATATATAAATAAGATATGTGGTATGATTGCCAATGCAACAACCATCAATCAACGTTCAAATGAGGAGGAGGTTAGCAATCAGAGGCAACAGTTGTGTACGGTAATGAAGGGGAGGTAAGAAATCAGAGGCAACCGTAGTGTACGGTAATGAAGGGGAGGTAAGCAATCAGAGGCAACCGTAGTGTACGGTAATGAAGGGGAGGTAAGCAATCAGAGGCAACCGTAGTGTACGGGAATGAAGGGGAGGTAAGCAATCAGAGGCAACCGTAGTGTACGGTAATGAAGGGGATGTAAGAAATCAGAGGCAACCGTAGTGTACGGTCTTTAACAATGAAAAAACCAATACCGTATAGTTACTTAAAAAAGTCCCCGATATGAAAAATATGAAACAATTCAACCGAGAAAACTTACGTTCTAATATAGGATACAACAATTTACGAAAAACTTATTTGACAGACAAAAACCAACGACAACCACTGAACTAGGCTCTTGACTTGGGACAAGCACATATTAAAGAATGTGGCGGGGTTAAACATGTTTGTTAGCGTCCAACCATCCCCCTAACCTAGGACATTGGTGTAACAGTACAACATATTACAAACTTTAAAACAATCAGATGAAAAAGTCTGAACTCTTCAAGTGCATTCAAATAGAAATAATGTACTAGCATAACGTAGGTTCTGTATTTCAGTGGTTGTCGTTAGTTATTGTATATCATATTTGTTTTATTGTTGATTGCTTTGTACAAACATAAAGCCAGTAGTTGTCTCGTTTGAAATATTTTACATTTGTCAGTTCGGGGACTTTAAAAGCTTTCAATCGTTGATTTTTTTGAAATATTACTAAATTAATTCGGTTTTACCATAATTGACAAAAACGTCTCAGTAATGGATAAATTTAAAGTATTCTGTATTCAATGACTTTCTAACCAATGTATACTGAAATTAGTTAGTGGGGGCTGAGGCTTTGTTGCATTCACATTTTTCGTCTGTTTTCAGTCCTGATTTTTTTCAGAACTGCTTTCTATTTGGTCAGCAGCTTGACAGTGGTTAGTTGTAACATGTGAGCACTGGTTTGGTTTGTCAGACATAACAATTGTCGCCAATACCTTGAATATCTTGATATGTTGAAATGAGAAAGTTTCGTTCACATTCCCTCCAGCATTACTGAACAAAATTAGATTCAAATGAGAAGAAAGAGGAATGAAGAAACGTGTGGTGGTATAGTGTAATTTGGATTGGTGGAGGTGGAAAATTTACATGACACATGAACGAACTGCAAAAGCTCTTTTACCTTTTTGTTTTTCTTTGTTGACATATTTGTTTGTTGTATAGTGGTTTTCAAGATTTCAACACATTATTGACCACTGTATTCCAGTTTTTCACATTTTACTAATTATGTCTGCATGGTTCTTTTTGTTCACAAATCGTTGTCAATATTATTGAACTTTATGCGACTGCTATAGAAAAAAGTAAAATCACAAAAATACTGAACTCAGAGGAAAATCAATTCGGAAAGTCCATAATCACATGGCAAAATCAAATAACAAAACGCATCAAAAACGAATGGACAAGAACTGTCATATTCCTGACTTGGTACAGGCATTTTCAAATGTAGAAAATGGTGGATTGAACCTGGTTTTATAGCTAGCTAAACCTCGCACTTGTATGACAGTCGCATCAAATTCCATTATATAGTCACCGATGCGTGAACAAAACAAACAGACATAGGTAAAAATGACAAAAATAGGGGTACAGCAGTCAACATTGTGTTATCATCTTAATCACTATAAAAACAACAAATGTAACGAAGAAGCACAAAAAGGCATACATCAAATTAACATCCTCATTTTGATTATATTATACGATTATATTTGTCTATGTAAAATGCACCCATCAAGGAAGGAGGGTATGGGTACTGGTGTAAAATTGCGCGTTTGAAATTCGCACAGGTAGACATAAAATAATTTTGTCGTTCAAAGTATGACGGGATGCATAAATACAGTCACGCAAAATAGATATAACAAACACTGACTTAGCAGTAAAAGAAATAATAATAAATAAAATAATAGTGTGGTTCAAAGTATGACGTGATACATAAGTACAGAGTCACGTAAAATGTATATCAGTGAAACTATCAGCTAGCTATAAAACCAGGTTTTATCCACCTTTTCCTACTTAAATATGTCTGTATCAAGTCAGGAATATGACAGTTGTTCTCTATTCGTTTGATGTGTTTGAGCTTTTGATTTTGCAATGTCCTTATGGACTTTAATTTTCGATATTTCCTCGGAGTTCTGTAGTTTTGTCACTTAACTGTTTACCAACCTTATCAAGTCAAATTCATTAACATATTTAAGTGTAGCCTGTAGCTCAAGTTTTTTTATAACCAAAAAATAAACACGAAGTAAGAACAAACAACGATAACCAAAGATAACACAGAAAACTGAAGATTGGACAACACGAACCCCAATAACAAAAACAGGCGTGAGCTCAGAGTTCAAGATCCAGAAGAATGGGAAGTTCTCGAACACATTAGGCACCAGTCGTGTTGCTCACCCATAAGACAAAATATTATGATCAATATTTCTCAAATGAAAAGTATTGCATTTACATGGAAGCTACATACGAACAGTGTACTATTTTACGATGAAATAAACAAGACAATAGGAAAACTGATAGATAATGACCATTTAAATTTAGGCTTGTTAACTTTACTGCCAAAACATTCTTAATGCAATACATCAATATCGTGAATTATATATACAGTTATTGACTGGGCTTGAGGTAAACAACTGTTGGCCGCAAATTAATTATTAATTCATGAAATTTCTTTTCGTAACATAGGCTGAATTCTAACAAAATATATTTATTCTAAAAAATAAATACAGCTGGTCAAGACAGTTCATTACACTTTTATAAGATAATCTAACTTCTCAAGTAAACTAAACGTTTGGAAGGCACAGAAACTTCTATTTGAAAACAATAATTTTCTCTATTACGATGCATTATTATTTATACCGAGGAGAATTCTGATTTCCCGTTCAAGTGCTTTTAATAATCGCTACTGAAATGCATTCAATCTTACATATTTGAAGTAAATGCGAAGAACAGATCTTAGTATAGCAAAGGAATAATACACAAGTTTATCAAACTCATAAACCTCAATACTAGTATTATCGATTACATATTCAAAATTGCAGATACAAATCAACACGACAAATGCTCATATATATATGTGTAAACAAATACATAAAGAAGGTGATTAAATATGATTCTCTTTAACAACTATCAACCAGAGACATCATAGTGAGGTTATAATTAAAACCAAGTCACTCTACGACTTTCGAAAATGAGTAAAACCATACGATATGGTACGCTACAACGGGCTACAGGATGACAAAATGTGAATTTATAAACAGAGAAATCAAACAGCCTTATTGATTAACCCAAACACAAAGGACGAACAGAGAGCGCATGTCCATTTACATCTGTATAGACCAATGGTCAGTCGTCTCGATAAGGCACATCTATATATCTATACTTTCTAAAAAATTAAATAAAAACCGTTGAATAACATCTCCAAAATTGTTATGTATTGATTTTTTAAAATTCCAAATCATAATTGTGTTCATTACTTTGAAGACCTTTCTGTATATTGACCTTCATTGAAAGCATTATTTCTGAATTTCCGAATATTCTTGTATGGTCTCTTTAATTAACTTTGTAATGAATTTCTAATAAAATCTGTTATTTTTGGGGTGTTTTCAAAAATGAAGATAACCTAAGCACTTTAAGGCATAAGGCTTCGTGTTGAAGACCCCACTTTGACCTATAATGGTTTAATTTTACAAATTGTTACTTGGATGGAGAATTGTCTCATTTGCACACTTTCCACATCTTCTTATATATATATAATTTGATATTTATTCCGATGTAAGTCACTTATGTCAACTGTAATAAACAATGCATGTCTAAAACTGTCGAAACTCTGGTATTAAAAAGTTTAAAACTATCTCACGCAGCTTAATACAACATTATTAAGCGCAAAGTATGGTCCGTTTTTTTTTATTTAAATATGACACCAGAGGCCATCAAATACCATACGGCGGAGAAAAACAGACAAAAGAAAACGACAAAATAAAAACTTACCATTAAGGAATAAATAAATCATGCTGATATTTAATCATAATTTTTTTTTATTTTGCAGGTAAACTGGTACCATTTTTGGAATTTGTGGTTTCTAGCGCTTCAATTTTTACAATATTAGCAATCAGCATCGAAAGATACAAAGTCGTGTGCCATCCACTGAGTATAAATAAAGAAAAAGCAAGACAAATCATCGGAACTGTTATAATTGTATGGATTATAGCAATTCTAACAAGTGCACCAATTTTACCAATTACAGTTTTTAAAGATAGTCGTTTAAAGGACGGAACTCCAATTCAAGTTTGTCGAATTCCAGTTCGAAAAGCTTGGCATAAAACATATTTTTTTGCCAATGCCATTTTGATATATTTTTATACCTTTTCTGGTATTAGCTGTGTTATATTTTAAACTCTGCAGGGAACTTGTACCTAGAAAGAATCAAGACAAAACAACGATTGAACTTCAAGCTCATACAGATAATGAAAAACTTCGTTTACGATGGCAAGTTGTTAACATAATAGCGACAATTATATGCATGTTTTTCATCCGCCATTTGCCTTACAGAGTTGTTAGCATATGGTTAATGTTAGAAGATAAACAAAAGCTAGCTACTATGGGACTAGAAACATACCTTAATATAATTTACTCGGCTCGACTTATGTTGTACTTAAATCACGCACTTAATCCTATTTTGTATAATTTTGTATCGACGAAATTTCGTATGGCTTTGAGGAGTTTTCTGTCTTCAAAAAAGCACCCAAACAGTTATATTTTGTATGAAAGACGAAAGTCTGCTTATACTTTTTAGCCTAAATCTAATTCAAATAAAAGTACTTCTGTGAAATTTAAAAATTTACAAAAAGATGAAATTATGTTCCATGACAACGAATCTAAATCTTCAAGTTCAAAGAGTCGTAGAAAGATGAATGATTTCTCTCCCTTGTATGCAAATGTATGTGACTTAAAGCTAACAGCAAAGTTGTAAACATTAAGGAAATTAAACAACAAAATACGGAAATGGAAACTGATAAAAGCAAATTGACTCCTTCTTTAACTATGGACATCGATGCAGCGTCAGTGCCAACTATTAGAGTGCGCATGGAAACAAAAGAAGGGTATTTGTTGGCAATAACCGTTGAAAACTGGAATAAACCAAAAAGTCGAAAGAAACTATTTTAACCATATGTGATAAATTTGACAACTATATGGGTTTGATATTTGGTACCATCACTGTCAAGGGCAGTCAAGTTGACAAATAAACCGCTATCAATCAAGATGTCTGGTTTTACTGGTGCACATAAGGTTAACACGATATTTTGCTCAAATTGCATGCATAATATGTTTATTATTGTTATTTACTTATATTGTGTCAATATATAATAAGAATTAGAATAAATATTTGTATGATATAAAGCCTCAACTTTGTAAGATGAACCTCAAATAAATGATTCATAACATAAAATAAATCACACTTACAATTTTCAGACCTTTCCAGAACAGAAAACACAACATATTTTAGTACATGGGGGAAAATACGAGCTGTCATCAACTTGGTAAAAAAATTTGTTATATATAAATAAGGATATGTGGTATGATTGCCAATGCAACAACCATCAATCAACGTTCAAATGAGGAGGAGTTAAGCAATCAGAGGCAACAGTAGTGTACGGTAATGAAGGGGATGTAAGAAATCAGAGGCAACCGTAGTGTACGGTAATGAAGGGAAGGTAAGCAATCAGAGGCAACCGTAGTGTACGGTAATGAAGGGGAGGTAAGCAATCAGAGGCAACCGTAGTGTACGGTAATGAAGGGAAGGTAAGAAATCAGAGGCAACCGTAGTGTACGGTAATGAAGGGGAGGTAAGCAATCAGAGGCAACCGTAGTGTACGGTAATGAAAGGGATGTAAGCCATCAGAGGCAACCGTAGTGTACGGTCTTTAACAATGAGAAAAACCAATACCGCATAGTTACCTAAAAAAGTCCCCGATATGAAAAATATGAAACAATTCAACCGAGAAAACTTACGTTCTAATATAGGATACAACAATTTACGAAAAACTTATTTGACAGACAAAAACCAACGACAACCACTGAACTAGGCTCTTGACTTGGGACAGGCACATATTAAAAAATGTGGCGGGGTTTAACATGTTTGTTAGCGCCCAACCATCCCCCTCACCTAGGACATTGGTGTAACAGTACAACATATTACAAACTTTAAAACAATCAGATGAAAAAGTCTGAACTCATCAAGTGCATTCAAATAGAAATAATGTACTAGCATAACGTAGGTTCTGTATTTCAGTGGTTGTCGTTAGTTATTGTATATCATATTTGTTTTATTGTTGATTGCTTTGTACAAACATAAAGCCAGTAGTTGTCTCGTTAGAAATATTTTACATTTGTCAGTTCGGGGACTTTAAAAGCTTACAATGCGGTATGGAATTTGTTTATTGTTGAAGGCCGTACGATGATCTATAGTTGTTAACTTTATGTCATTTGGTTTGTGGTGGTGGATTGTCTCATTGACAAGCATACCACATCCTCTTATTTTTATACCAACGTGTCAAACACATCATTTTCTTTATATTACATTGAAGTTTTATCAAAATGTTTTTGAATGATTGATTTATTGTTGTTTGTTTACTTTCCGCTGGCAATTATTTAATGGCATAAAAACAAGTGCGACCTGTTCAACTTAGAAATAGGTATATGTTGGATATAGGCAGATATTTTGCTTTGCAACACCCACCTACTGATCCATAAAAAGTTGCTTGTTTTACTTTCAGAAAGCGTGATACTATTCTTCCACGGGTTTTTGATTTTTAATGTCCCCATTCCGACAGGACGTAGCTACGTATCTATACATCCCGCATATACAAACGGACACTTTACTTGAGCATGACTTTAATGATTGGATATGGAAAATCTATAGATAACAATGTACCTATACTTAAGTCAATCGTTGATTTTTTTGAAATATTACTAAATTAATTCGGTTTTACCATAAGTGACAAAAACGTCTCAGTAATGGATAAATTTTAAGTATTCTGTATTCAATGACTTTCTAACCAATGTATACTGAAATTAGTTAGTGGGGGCTGAGGCTATGTTGCATTCACATTTTTCGTCTGTTTTCAGTCCTGATTTTTTTCAGAACTGCTTTCTATTTGGTCAGCAGCTTGACAGTGGTTAGTTGTAACACGTGAGCACTGGTTTGGTTTGTCAGACATAACCATTGTCCCCAATACTTTGAATATCTTGATATGTTGAAATGAGAAAGTTTCGTTCACATTCCCTCCAGCGTTACTGAACAAAATTAGATTCAAATGAGAAGAAAGAGGAATGAAGAAACGTGTGGTGTTATAGTGTAATTTGGATTGTTGGAGGTGGAAAATCTACATGACACATGAACGAACTGCAAAAGCTCTTTTACCTTTTTGTTTTTCTTTGTTGACATATTTGTTTGTTGTATAGTGGTTTTCAAGATTTCAACACAATATTGACCACTGTATTCCAGTTTTTCACATTTTACCAATTATGTCTGCATGGTTTTTTTTTGTTCACAAATCGTTTTCAATATTATTGAACTTTATGCAACTGCTATAGAAGTGAAACTATCAGCTAGCTGTAAAACCAGGTTTTATCCACCCTTTCCTACTTAAATATGTCTGTATCAAGTCAGGAATATGACAGTTGTTCTCCATTCGTTTGATGTGTTTGAGCTTTTGATTTTTCAATGTCCTTATGGACTTTAATTTTAGATATTTCCTCGGAGTTCAGTAGTTTTGTCACTTTACCAACCTTATCAAGTCACATTCATTAACATATTTAAGTGTAGCCTGTAGCTCAAGTTTTTTTATAACCAAAAAATAATCACGAAGTAAGGACAAACAACGATAACCAAAGATAACACAGAAAACTGAAGATTGAACCCCAATAACAAAAACAGGCGTGAGCTCAGAGTTCAAGATCCAGAAGAATGGGAAGTTCTCGAACACATTAGGCACCAGTCGTGTTGCTCACCCATAAGACAAAATATTATGATCAATATTTCTCAAATGAAAAGTATTGCATTTACATGGAAGCTACATACGAACAGTGTACTATTTTACGATGAAATAAACAAGACAATAGGAAAACTGATAGATAATGACCATTTAAATTTAGGCTTGTTAACTTTACTGCCAAAACATTCTTAATGCAATACATCAATCTCGTGAATTATATATACAGTTATTGACTGGGCTTGAGGTAAACAACTGTTGGCCGCAAATTAATTATTAATTCATGAAATTTCTTTTCGTAACATAGGCTGAATTCTAACAAAATATATTTATTCTAAAAAATAAATACAGCTGGTCAAGACAGTTCATTACACTTTTATAAGATAATCTAACTTCTCAAGTAAACTTAACGTTTGGAAGGCACAGAAACTTCTATTTGAAAACAATAATTTTCTCAATTACGATGCATTATTATTTATACAGAGAAGAATTCTGATTTCCCGTTCAAGTGCTTTTAATAATCGCTACTGAAATGCATTCAATCTTACATATTTGAAGTAAATGCGAAGAACAGATCTTAGTATAGCAAAGGAATAATACACAAGTTTATCAAACTCATAAACCTCAATACTAGTATTATCGATTACATATTCAAAATTGCAGATACAAATCAACACGACAAATGCTCATATATATATGTAAACAAATACATAAAGAAGGTGATTAAATATGATTCTCTTTAACAACTATCAACCAGAGACATCATAGTGAGGTTATAATTAAAACCAAGTCACTCTACGACTTTCGATAATGAGTAAAACCATACGATATGGTACGCTACAACGGGCCACAGGATGACAAAATGTGAATTTATAAACAGAGAAATCAAACAGCCTTATTGATTAACCCAAACCCGAAGGACGAACAGAGAGCGCATGTCCATTTACATCTGTATAGGCCAATGGTCAGTCGTCTCGATAAGGCACGATAAAATCTGTTATTTTTGTGTTTTTTTTTCAAAAATGAAGATAACCTAAGCACTTTAAGGCATAAGGCTTCGTGTTGAAGACCCCACTTTGACCTATAATGGTTTAATTTTACAAATTGTTACTTGGATGGAGAATTGTCTCATTTGCACACTTTCCACATCTTCTTATATATATATAATTTGATATTCATTCCGATGTAAGTCACTTATATCAACTGTAATAAACAATGCATGTCTAAAACTGTTGAAACTCTGGTATTAAAAGGTTTAAAACTATCTCACGCAGCTTAATACAACATTATAAGCGCAAAGTATGGTCCGTTTTTTTTTATTTAAATATGACACCAGAGGCCATCAAATACCATACGGCGGAGAAAAACAGACAAAAGAAAACGACAAAATAAAAACTTACCATTAAGGAATGAATAAATCATGCTGATATTTAATCATATTTTTTTTTTATTTTGCAGGTAAACTGGTACCATTTTTGGAATTTGTGGTTTCTAGCGCTTCAATTTTTACAATATTAGCAATCAGCATCGAAAGATACAAAGTCGTGTGCCATCCACTGAGTATAAATAAAGAAAAAGCAAGACAAATCATCGGAACTGTTATAATTGTATGGATTATAGCAATTCTAACAAGTGCACCAATTTTACCAATTACAGTTTTTAAAGATAGTCGTTTAAAGGACGGCACTCCAATTCAAGTTTGTCGAATTCCAGTTCGAAAAGCTTGGCATAAAACATATTTTTTTGCAAATGCCATTTTGATATATTTTATACCTTTTCTGGTATTAGCTGTGTTATATTTTAAACTCTGCAGGGAACTTGTACCTAGAAAGAATCAAGACAAAACAACTATTGAACTTCAAGCTCATACAGATAATGAAAAACTTCGTTTACGATGGCAAGTTGTTAACATAATAGCGACAATTGTATGCGTGTTTTTCATCTGCCATTTACCTTACAGAGTTGTTAGCATATGGTTAATGTTAGAAGATAAACAAAAGCTAGCTACTATGGGACTAGAAACATACCTTAATATAATTTACTCGGCTCGACTTATGTTGTACTTAAATCACGCACTTAATCCTATTTTGTATAACTTTGTATCGACGAAATTTCGTATGGCTTTGAGGAGTTTTCTGTCTTCAAAAAAAGCACCCAAACAGTTATATTTTGTATGAAAGACGAAAGTCTGCTTATACTTTTAAGCCTAAATCTAATTCAAATAAAGTACTTCTGTGAAATTTAAAAATTTACAAAAAGATGAAATTATGTTCCATGACAACGAATCTAAATCTTCAAGTTCAAAGAGTCGTAGAAAGATGAATGATTTCTCTCCCTTGTATGCAAATGTATGTGACTTAAAAGCTGACAGCAAAGTTGTAAACATTAAGGAAATTAAACAACAAAATACGGAAATGGAAACTGATAAAAGCAAATTGACTCCTTCTTTAACTATGGACATCGATGCAGCGTCAGCGCCAACTATTAGAGTGCGCCTGGAAACAAAAGAAATGTATTTGTTGGCAATAACCGTTGAAAACTGGAATAAACCAAAAAGTCAAAAGAAACTATTTTAACCATATGTGATAAGTTTGACATTTGGAACCATCACTGTCAAGGGCAGTCAAGTTGACAAATAAACCGGTATCAATCAAGATGTCTGGTTTTACTGGTGCACATAAGGTTAACACGATATTTTGCTCAAATTGCATGCGTAATATGTTTGTTATTGTTATTTTACTTATATTGTGTCAATATATAATAATAATTAAAATAAATATTTGTATGATATAAAGCCTAAACTTTGTAAGATGAACCTCAAATAAATGATTCATAACATAAAATAAATCCCACATACAATTTTCAGACATTTCCAGAACAGTAAACACAACATATTTTAGTACATGGGGGAAAATACGAGCTGTCATCAACTTGGTAAAAAAATATGTTATATATAAATAAGGATATGTGGTATAATTGCCAATAAAACAACCATCAATCAACGTTCAAATGAAGGGGCTGTAAGCAATCAGAGGCAACCGTAACCCGAATAATTCAGTCGTTATATTCCGCTGATCTACGAAGGCTACATTAACCCTCATGTGGGAGAAAATCGGACACGGAAAGGGCTTGAATTATTCGAGTTAAGGCAACCGTAGCGTATAATGTACGGTAATGAAGGGGATGTAAGCATTCAGAGGCAACCGTAGTGTACGGTAATGAAGAGGATGTAAGCAATCAGAGGCAACCGAAGTGTACGGTAAAGAAGGGGAGGTAAGCAATCAGAGGCAACCGTAGTGTACGGTAATGAAAGGGATGTAAGCAATCAGAGGCAACCGTAGTGTACGGTAATGAAGGGGATGTAAGCAATCAGAGGCAACCGTAGTGTACGGTAATGAAGGGAATGTAAGCAATCAGAGGCAACCGTAGTGTACGGTAATGAAGGGAATGTAAGCAATCAGAGGCAACCGTAGTGTACGGTAATGAAGGGGATGTAAGCAATCAGAGGCAACCGTTGTGTACGGTAATGAAGGGAATGTAAGCAATCAGAGGCAACCGTAGTGTACGGTAATGAAGGGGAGGTAAGCAATCAGAGGCAACCGTAGTGAACGGTAATGAAGGGAATGTAAGCAATCAGAGGCAACCGTAGTGTACGGTAATGAAGGGGATGTAAGCAATCAGAGGCAACCGTAGTGTACGGTAATGAAGGAGATGTAAGCAATCAGAGGCAACCGTAGTGTACGGTCTTTAACAAGGAGAAAATCCAATAGACAACTTTCGAGTTCGATGCATTTCCGTCAAAAACTCTGGTTTTATTGAACGTCATTTGTGCGTTTAGGGGCGTCGTCACTTTCATTCCAATGTTGAGCGAGTGGTTGGAAAACTATAATTCTATATTGTACGAATTATACGACAAATTGAATTATCAAAATTGACAATCAGCATTGATGTCATTAGGGGATTGTCATTAAGTACCTACAGAACAACCATTATTTCTAGTTTATCCTGCACAATGACGATCACCAAGACGCTTGATGAACGTAAATAGTGCAGGGATACAGGCGACCCCCTCTATTTGGTAAATGACGTCATAAAGGCGCGTACAATTGACGAGTTTTTTCCGGTGACGGATGAACTCGAAAGTGGTCTATACCGTATAGTTATCTAAAAAAGTCCCCGATATGAAAAATATAAAACAATTCAACCGAGAAAACTTATGTTCTAATATAGGATACAACAATTTACGAAAAACTTTTTTGACAGACAAAAACCAACGACAACAACTGAACTAGGCTCTTGACTTGGGATAGGCACATATTAAAGAATGTGGCGGGGTTAAACATGTTTGTTAGCGCCCAACCATCCCCCTAACCTAGGACATTGGTGTAACAGTACAACATATTACAAACTTTAAAACAATCAGATGAAAAAGTCTGAACTCATCAATTGCATTCAAATAGAAATAATGTACTAGCATAACGTAGGTTCTGTATTTCAGTGGTTGTCGTTAGTTATTGTATATCATATTTGTTTTATTGTTGATTGCTTTGTACAAACATAAAGCCAGTAGTTGTCTCGTTTGAAATATTTTACATTTGTCAGTTCGGGGACTTTAATAGCTTACAATGCGGTATGGAATTTGTTTATTGTTGAAGGCCGTACGATGATCTATAGTTGCTAACTTTATGTCATTTGGTTTGTGGTGGTGGATTGTCTCATTGACAAGCATACCACATCCTCTTATTTTTATACCAACGCGTCAAACACATCATTTTCTTCATATTACATTGAAGTTTTATCAAAATGTTTTTGAATGATTGATTTATTGTTGTTTGTTTACTTTCCGCTGGCAATTATTTAATGGCATAAAAAGAAGTTCGACCTGTTCAACTTAGAAATAGGTATATGTTGGATATGGGCAGATATTTTGCTTTGCAACACCCACGTACTGATCCATAAAACCTTGCTTGTTTTACTTTTAGAAAGCGTGATACTATTCCACCACGGGTTTTTGATTTTTAATGTCCCCATTCCGACATGACGTGGCTACGTATCTATACATCCCGCATATACAAACGGACACTTTACTTGAGCATGACTTTAATTATTGGATATGGAAAATCTATAGATAACAATGTACCTATACTTAAGTCAATCGTTGATTTTTTTTAATTATTACTAAATTAATTCGGTTTTACCATAAGTGACAAAAACGTCTCAGTAATGGATAAATTTTAAGTATTCTATATTCACTGACTTTCTAACCAAAGTTTATACTGAAATCATTAAGTAGGTGCTGAGGATATGTTCTATTCACATTTTTCGACTGTTTTCAGTCCTGATTTTTTTCAGAACGGCTTTCTATTTGGTCAGCAGCTTGACAGTGGTTAGTTGTAACATGTGAGCACTGGTTTGGTTTGTCAGACATAACCATTGTCGCCAATACCTTGAATATTTCGATATGTTGAAATTAGAAAGTTTCGTTTACATTCGCTCCAGCATTACTGAACAAAAGTAGATTCAAATGAGAAGAAAGAGGAATGAAGAAACGTGTGGTGGTATAGTGTAATTTGGATTGGTGTAGGTGGAAAATTTACACGACACATGAACGAACTGCAAAAGCTATTTTACCTTTTTGTTTTTCTTTGTTGACATATTTGTTTGTTGTATAGTGGTTTTCAAGATTTCAACACAAAATTGACTACTATATTCCAGTATTTGACATTTTACCAATTATGTCTTGAGGTTTTTTTTTTGTTCACACATCGTTGTCAATATTATTGAATCATATGCGACTGCCATACAAGTGAAAGTATCAGCTAGCTATAAAACCAGGTTTTATCCACTCTTTCTTACTTAAGAATATGTCTGTATCAAGTCAGGAATATGACAATTGTTCTCCATTCGTTTGAGCTTTTGATTTTGCAATGTCCTTATGGACTTTCATTTTAGATATTTCCTCGGAGTTCGGTAGTTTTGTCATTTTACTTTTTACCAACCTAATCAAGTCAAATTTATTAACATATTTAAGTGTAGCCTGTCGCTTAAGTTTTTGCTAGACCTTTGGTGTATCTAACATTGTCAAATAGTAACTTAGCTACATATCTGAAAGACAAACTATAATATGCAATTGACGGAGCGATTATGATCGTTTACAAAAAGTAACAACGCGATCATTTAAATGTAATAAATCACAATAAATAATATTTTAATTATTATGCGCTCATTTGCCAACTTTTTTTTCTTAAGTGAAATTTCATACATTCAAAATTTAAACAAGTATAAAATCATATATGACACATAACCAAGATAAGAAGCAACACTCATTTAATCGAAAATGTTTAAAGTCTGACAGTCCAAACAGTATAATATTAAACTAAATAAAGAAACGGTAATGACGAATGAACTTTCAATCAATAATAACACATAAGCACTGTAAATCTAAGTGTGAATATATAGAACACTGCTTGCACGTTTTTTTGTAACACTTTTTGAACGTGTAATGGTGTTCCAAATGTTTACACTAGTGTTCATCAATTGAATGTGTGGTGTTCAGTTTTTAATGCCTTTATGTTTCATTTTTGAACACTTGATGTAAGAATTATTTAACACTTAGTGTTCATCAATTGAATGTGTGGTGTTTAGTTTTTAATGCTTTTATGTTTCATTTTTGAACACTTGATGTAAGAATTATTTAACACTTAGTGTTCATCAATTGAATGTGTGGTGTTCAGTTTTTAATGCCTTTATGTTTCATTTTTGAACACTTGATGTAAGAATTATTTAACACTTAGTGTTCATCAATTGAATGTGTAGTGTATAGTTTTTAATGCCTTTGTGTTTCATTTTAGCTAACATCAAGTGTGAGAGAGATAAAACTAATTACCACAACCTTTTGTACTTCCAACATGTTGTTTACGGTAGAGGAATAAACTAATTACCACAACCTTTTGTACTTCCAACATGTTGTTTACGGTAGAGGAATAAACTAATTACCACAACCTTTTGTACTTCCAACATGTTGTTTACGGTAGAGGAATATTGAATAGATATAATATGTTCATAGGCACTTTTAAGTACAAGCAGTTGCTCAAGGATTAATAAAAAAATTAAGGCAAAACAAGATGATTATGTTTGCAGAAATATAGAAACGGATGTAACTTTGTTTAATGCATTTGTTTATGAGGGTTGATCTTGTTTATTTTTTTAAGATGATGATACTTAATATGGCTCCTTCAATTATAAAGATAACAAAACTTGTCAATGACGTTCATGTATTAATGCACTTCCAATTGATTTATGAGTTTGACTGGCCCTTTGGTATCTTTCGTCCCTCTTTTATGCATTTATGCAGATTCACAAGGGGCACCCGAAAATCATTAGTTCAATGAAAAAGGACAATATACTATAACAACAAAAACTACACACGAAGTAAGGTCAAACAACGATAACCAAAGATAACACAGAAAACTGGAAGATTTGACAACACGAACCCCAATAAAAAAAAAAGACATGAACTCAGAGTTAAAGATCTAGAATTATAGGAAGTGGCACCAATCGTGTTAGTTTAGTTTTAACAATATTTTATTCAAAAAATGCATGAAATATAAGTATACAATATAAATACAGGGATTCGGAAACAAAAAAAAAAAGAAAAACCAATCGTGTTGCTTATCCATTAGACAAATCATTATAATTAATATTTCTCAAATGAAATTTATTGCATTTACTCAAAATCTACATATGAACAATTATGTAGTATTTTACGATTAAATAAACAAGACAGGAAAACTAATAATATAAGTATTAATCAAATTGGTGCTTGTTAACTTTCTATGAACCTACCTAAATTGATCTTCTATTGCATGCGATAGTTACATTTCTCTACAGATGAAATAGATTGGAGCAATCAAAGTTTATTAATTTAACATTGTAATGATATCTTTGACTATTCTTACATCGTTTTTTACATTGATTTCATTGCCGATACTTTAACATTTTGGGTCCTCAATGCTCTTCAACTTTGTACTTGTTTGGTTTTATAACTATTTTGATCTGAGCGTCACTGGTGAGTGTTATTTAACGGGGAACGCGCGTCTGGCGTATTTTAAAATTATTTATGCACACCTAAACAACTTGTGCTGTCCATTCGTTAAAACTATGGTCTTACATGTATAGACTGTCGATACTTATAATTTAGCAATGCAAAGTGTCATGCATTTCAAATTGAGTATACCGTCCTTAAATTAAATTCGTAGGAGATTTACTGATAGATATTTCAGTCTTACAAATATGATTTATTTATTAGTTGAAATTAGGCTTTGAACTAGTTTTCGAAGGAGACTAACATCTAACCAAAACACAGACTGGACGTGGTAGGGCATTTATACGTCCAAACACCATCAAAAAACACTACGCTCCGATTTAATATTGATTAATTGTTTGCTTAACGTCCAGTGAAAAATATTTCCTGCATGTTCAGAATGAAATTAAATTAACAATAAAAACAATAGGTAGGTATTGTAATAGAGGACATCCGGGATGTTCCAACTTAAGAGTACTCAATATGCTACACTGCAACAACGACAACAACTGAATTACATGGCTCCTTCGTCTTTTGTGTTTTGCCGAGGTTTGATGACGGTTTCCCTGCATTTACGAGTTTTGAAAGGTGTCCTCCGTCTGGTTTTTGCTTTTAAATTTATATTTCTCGAACAAAAAATCAAATCATTACATACAATAAGAGTGTTCATAAAACGACTCTGATCAAAGTGTACTACATGTCAATGAAACATATTAGGTCAGTAATTTTTACGAGCCCCTAACTCTTAGTTCATGCTTTTAGTGTATGACGGTCAATTTTCATTGTCATTATAGAAGCTTTATTTGCTTGCCTTTATGGCTTTAGGGAAATTAATAGCAGTTGGGAACTATATGATTAATGACTAGTAATTTAATCTGCACTTATTTTCAGGTCAGACATTTTGCCGCTAATTCATCTTCGTGACAGCAGGCTTTCTTAGACATATCAGATTCTAGCAGCGAAGTGATTAAACGGACATTTTTACAGATACATTAATGAACTGACCGTATTACATGACGCGACGGTTTATGTGTCTCATATGATTCCAAGGATATTAGGTGCGGAATGCTAATATCACGTTTGGAAACGTGTTTTAAGTAAATTCTATCACTCATTTTCAATTCCATGAAATAGTTCACTCCCAAGAATTAAGAACATTTGATGTTTTTCTAGCAGTTCATATGTTTAAGAAATTTTCTAGCGCTTTAAAACAATGCATTTTATTTGAATGGTTTTACACTAGTAATTTTGGAGCCCTTTATAGCTTGTTGTTCGGTGTGAGCCAAGGCTCCGTGTTAAAGGCCGTACATTACCCTATACTGGTTCACTTTTATAAATTGTTATTTGGATGGAGAGTTGTCTCATAGGCACGCATACCACATCTTCCTATATCTACTATATGTTCGTTTGTTTTTTACCATTACTTACTTATTAGAAAAAGAAATTAGCATAGCCGGAAACGAAATGTAGAAGAAAAAGTTATGAGATGTTCTTTTTTGAGGGAAAGTTTGTTTCTCAACTGACTTTCACTATCACGTTTGATGACAGAGAAGATATGAGGCAGACCGAAATGTATGATTGTATTGTGTATTTCAAGTTCAATTAGCTTGCTGTATAACAATTGAACTTTGAATTATTCAATGAGAGAGCATTGTATAATTAAAAGCTTGAAGGTTGAGGATATAGTGATAGCATTTTTTTTTATTATTCTTCTTGAGATACTGTATATAAACTTATCTAAAATATCAAGCTTGTATAAGAATCTGGAATAACATAAATACCGAACTCCGAGTAATTTAGTTCTTAAACATTGTGTCTACATTAGTTTCATCAGTCGTATTCGAATCAAAACAACTAGACGGCAAATTAAAAACGACGATTTGAAATGTTAAAAACCGAAAATTCCAAAACATTGTGCCAAATACGACGAATGTGTGCCGGATTTAGAAAACTTGAGTGTTTCAAACAACTTATATGAAGCATAATGAGCATATCTATTTAGTTATTTATGAAATACACATTTATACCCCTAGGGTTTGACAGGCATATACAAACAATCCAATACATATATTTACACAGTGGACAAATTAACATATTAAACATTATATATTAAGTGGTAAAACAGTGATATTTATGCAGGCGTTGTGCTCACTCCCCTCAGTGCAAATGACTTTTTAATGAACGGGACAATAAGCTGAATATTATCAAATGAAGATAGAATTAATTGTCATCTATCTGCATTAATTTCTTTTTTTTAGTTTTGTGTCCCATTTTTCTGTATGACCTTTCACGAAGTAGCCGAGTAAGCTTTCAGCCAGTACGACTTGCAAGGGTTCGAAAAACCGACTAGATTGTGTGCCCAAGTAATCTCATACCCAGCCTGATCTATTTTACTTGTAGAGTTGAATTTATCTGATCTAATTGAATATATATACAGTAGAAGCTGGTAATGAAGAAATGCAATGTTATTTTTGACACTTATATTTGGCGAAACTTTTAGGAACTTTTGGTCCTCAATGCTCTTCAACTTCGTACTCTACTTGGCCTTTTAACATTTTTGATTTGAGCGTCACTGATCATCTGATGAGTCTTTTGTAGACGAAACGCGCGTCTGGCGCAAATATAAAATTTTAATGTTGGTATCTATGATTCTTTTATTTACAACCAGTGGGTCGATGCCACGGCTGGTGAAGTTTTTATCCCCGATAGTACCACCAGCTTAGTAGTCAGCACTTCTGTGTTAACTTGAACCATTATTGAAATGGTCATAATTATAATCAAAACTTTTTGAAATACTAGGCTTTTCTACCTTATGCATATATTACATAAGCTGTATTTGGCAATCTATTTACTGAATTTTTGGTCCTCAATGCTCTTCAACTTTGTACTTTTTTTTTACTTTTTTACTTTTTGATTCGATCGTCACTGTTGAGTCTTTTGTAGACGAAACGTGCGTCTGGCGTTTATACAAATTTACAATCTTTGTATCTATGATAATGTAAAAAAGAAGATGTGGTACAAACAATGTATGATTGCCAATGAGACAACTATCCACAAAAGACCAAAATGACACAGACATTTATTAACATGAGTTTATTTACATGTCTAGATGTATCTGGATATTCACTTAATATTGGTAACTTTATTGGAATGGTTCATGTAACCCGGATTTGTTTTTTCTCAATCGATTTATGAATTTTGAACAGCGGTATACTACTGTTGCATTTATTTATTCATGCCATGCGACGCTGTTACGAAAGAGCTGCCTCTGAAACCCTTGATTGTAAGCAGATTATCATAGGTGACGGCTGGTGACAATCTGGGTTTATTTGAATACGAAGCGGGAAGCCATTTAGTCTTGTCTTTCATCGTGCGCATGGCTCGGCTCTATCCCCGGCAAATTTTCTTCTTATCCTTCTTATCGGAAAAAACTCATCATAGATATCAGAACTAAATTTGATATATACGTCAGACGTGCGTTTCGTCTACAAAGGACTCATCGGTGACGCTTGAATCCAAAAAAGTTTAAAATAAATAAAGTACGAAGTTGAAGAGCGTTGAGGACCAAATTTCCTAAACGTTTTGCCACATACAGCTAAAGTAATATATGCCTGAGGTAGAAAAGCCTTAGTATTTAAAAAAATTCTAAATTTAGTAAACAGTTAATTTATAAATATAACCATATCAATGATAATTCATGTCAGTACAAAAAGTACTGACTTCTGGGCTTGTGATACCCTTGGGGAAATAAATCTCCACGGAAGTTATATCGTTTGACTCGTACTCCTGGAGTTTTGACTATCCTGCCGGTGAAGAATCTGCAATCCGTATTAGCTTATTACGGCCTTTAACTTTACCCAAGAAATCGAGAACAACTCTGTGCTTCTTTTGACGGAATTAATTTGTAAAGTTAATTGAGTTCAATCACAGTTTCTTTATTAAACTTCAACTGAATTCTGTTTCTTTTGTGTTTGAACATTATAGAGGCTTCATTCTTTATCTTCTTTGACTTCGCGACGTGTTCGTGTTACAACTTGGATTCAAGATCTCCTATTTCCCGTCCATGTACAGCTAAATAGAGAGAACGTGTCGTGTAAAACTCTATCAGAAGATGTTCTTGTTGCATCATAACTGGTTTTATTAGGCAACTAGTCGTCCTACAAAAGTAGACTTTCTTCTGTATGTTTAATTATTTTGATTTAGAAAGGATCAGACTGAACGGTCCGAAGGCAACCGTCCAATGATTTTGTTTTTAATTTACTGATATCAATATCAATCCAAAACATAGTATTAAAAAATCTATTTACAGTGTTGAATTGATAAGTTTGATGCACATTTTGACCTGCAATCAGAGCATTTTGAAAACCATGAAAAACATTGACGTATACGCTCTTCTGACTCAAGGTTATTACAATTTCTGCAAGTATAAAATAGATATAACGGCGTTTTTATTTTCATTATTTCAGTTCCTCACTGCTCTTTAACATTGTACTGTATTTGCTTGTTTCGGGTCACTGATGACTTTGTAGACAAAACGCACGTCTGGCGAGCAAACTTTTAATCAATGATGAGGTTTATTCCACATTCAAACATATTTCTTTATATTGAATCTAAAATATATGGACTATATATGTAGCTTGCTGTTCGGTGTGAACCAAGGCTCCATGTTGAAGACCGTACTTTAAACTATAATGGTTTATATTTATAAATTGTGACTTGGATGGAGAGTTGGCTCATTGGCACTTATACCACATCTTCCTTTATCTACTACAAAGTTCGTTCGTTTTAACTTAGTTCGATACCCTGCTTCTTCAACCAGTTCTTCGCTATTAAGGCATACTATGGTAGATGCATGCAAGTATTAATTATATTTATTAATACCGGATTAACCACCTGCTAATGGCCATGGTAGTTTCTTTCTTTATTTTCCGCTGAAAGGAGACAACCTCATTTCTTAAGGTTACAAATAGCACGGATCAATAAACGGTAGATATTCTGCACAGTGGAGTTAATAATAAATATAATCGTTCACGAAAATGGATAATTAATGAAGTAACAATAAATGATTGATTATTAAAGACATTATAGAATCTGATGAACGGATATATAAAAACAAACATGTTATCCCCGATATCAATTTCATTTCTCAAATATAACAAACAAGAAAAAAAAACATAAAATACTAGTTTAGTGGGAGTTGAAATTTTGCCATGCATTAGAGAATCTATAGCCCTTGCAAATTATATGTATTTATCATATGTTTAGTAGTAAATACAGTAGTTTTGCATATGTGATAAATAGCCTGCTGTTTAATCCATATCGCGCAACTTTGATGCGCACCCTTTATCGCATACCCTTTATCACACCCCTACCCTTTATCGCATACCCTTTATCACACCCCTACCCTTTATCACACCCCTACTTTTTTTTTTTTTTTTTTTTTTACATAAAGTCAGTTTTGGTTTTTTTTTTGCTTAAGAAAAATTTACTTCAAAATAGGTAAATTTTTGAATGACGTCATTATTTGGTATGTGACGTCACGAACGTCGAGTTTCCATATTGTATCTGACGTCACAAACGTCAAGTTTTCATATTTTTTGGCACACTAAATGCAACTATGAAAAATACAAAACACACAAATTAATACAATAATAAACAAAATATTTTTAAACCACAGCACGCAAATTGTAAGGCAACCCAGGTGCTTCGGATAAGTAATTGAGCAGTTCTTTTTTAAAAGGCCTTTGAAACAAGACAAAAGTAGAACTGAAGGTAACCCAGTGCTATGGATCAGAAAACAGTTCATATAATATAATACTCTTCTGTTGAAATATATGATAAAGTGTATAATACATGGCAAAATCCGTATCACATGCCGTATCACCCTCGACCAATATCATCCCTCGGGCCTAAAGGCCCTTGGGCTGATATTGATGTCTCGGGATGATACGACATATGATACGGATTTTGCCATGTATTATTCTCTATTTACAAGGTGCTTTCTTTTTTAAACTGCAAAAAAAAGTATGATTCTCTCTAAAAACGGGACATATGATTTAGCCTTTATTTTCAATTAAAGAATAATTATATAAGATACTTTAATCAAATCGTATACCAATATCAATATACGCTGTATGAAATTTTATCTGACCTCCTATACATTTCTAGGAATATGATTGGTTAAAAGCGTCCGCGTGCAAACCATGTATATTCAATATTAGGTTAGTAGGGGGCGGGGCTTATTCCATACACGTTACGTCCCTTTATATAGTAAACATGGCGTCGACGAGAGGTTCGAAACGTTTTGCAAGCAGAACAAATGAAGAAATTGATGCAAAAAGATTAAATGTGAATGCCGAAAATACACTGAAAGCAAACAGAAAGTGTGCAAATATACTCCGAGAATATCTTCAGGAGAAAGGACAAAATGATGATTGAAAAATTTGGTTGTGTCCAACTGAATGAGACTCTGTGTCATTTTTATGTCGACCTACGGAAAGGGGATGGTGAACGATACAAAGCATGGTCACTGGAGTCCATCAGGCATGGCATTAACAGATACAGTTCAATTATAAATATTTTAAACGCTCGGTCAAGCCTCGCGTTTTAAATTTGAAAATTTAAGTGACTAGAGTGGATAAATATCGTATTACACTCGATGCAGTGTTAGAATCTATATGTATCTTTCACCTACAACACCAACTGGCTTGGCAAATAAAGTTCAGTTTGACATCAGACTTTATTTTTGCAGAAGAGGAATTGAAAATATACCTTCACAATTAATACTTACATTAAAACAGGATTAAAATATGTTACTAAGGCAAAAGATAAGCTAACAAAGAACCATAGAGAATCAGATAAGGAGCTTGTCTCTGGAGTAATGCCAGAATCACCAGGTGAGTGTATGATAATAAAAGGGGGGTATCATTAGACAATCAAAAAGATGGAGAAAAAAAGATATCTTGAACATTACACCATACTAATTGTGTATAAAAAATACATGAAACTTACTTACTTTATATCAAATATACAACATCGCCACACGGACATGACTGACAATTAAGCAATGATATTCCTGAAAATATAAAAACTTAAAACAACAAGTACATGTAGTAACTATAAATAGTTATGAAAGGTAGCAATATCATTATCAAATTATAGACTTAAGACAGGAGCATGTAATTCATTGTTGTGTCGTTTATCATCGGATTGTGTCTAATGCTTAGTCCGCTTCTGTGTGTGTTACATTTTAATGTTGTGTCGTTGTTCTCCTTTTATATTTAATGCGTTTCCCTCAATTTTAGTTTGTTACCACGATTTTGTTTTTTGTCCACAGATTTACGAGTTTTGAACAGCGGTATACTACTGTTGCCTTTATTTATTGCTGTACATAAAATGTATGTCATTCATGTATTTCTCAATTGAATAAATTTACATGTGTCATTTCGGGACCTTCTACATGTTTGATGTATCAATGTAAATACAAAAAATACATATGCCCATTGTTGAAGGCTGTACGGTGACCTGTCACCTATAGTTGTTAATGTCTGTGTCATTTTGGTCTCTTGTGGACAGTTGTCTCATTGGCAATCATACCACATCTTCTTTTTTATATCTTATAAGTTGTCTATTGTTTATACCAATGACTCAATACGAGCAACTGGTGCCAAAGTTTATAAAAAAACATGTATGGATCTGCGCAAATAATGGCAGTCACTGGACACAAGTCCGTACAGTCACTCACAACTTAGCAGCGTGTTGATACTAACGAGAAAATTAAAATGGGTAAAACTATATCTGGTAATCTTGTGCAAATAGCAGTTATTGCTTCCAACCATACATGAAATAGATCCAATAGTCATGATAGTAAGTCATTTATGGAACAAATACAGGATATTGACATTGGGGATATTTTAGGAGACTTTGATGACAACGGGCCGAAACCCATCCAATACAGTCAAACAACCACATGTATGCAGTCGACAAAACCTCAGAGTCAGATCTTCTATGGCAATGTAACTGTTATACACAACCTGACCATCAACAAGTAGTTATGATGAAATGATCACACTTGTCATGTTGACATTAGCATTTATCTTTCAATTTTTTACACAAAAAATGTGTTGGATGTTGACTTTGACACTATTTGTCGCCTAAATGTATTGAACATTTTGTTTTAATTAATATTGTTATATCAAGGTTATTGATAATAAATTGTTATTGTTGAAATTAGTTTTTCTGTGTAAATATGACCAATGAAAGTAGATTCTTAAAGTTGTAGATTTGAACACTTTGATATAAAGACCTGGTATGATTGTAAATGAGACAACTCTAGTCGAGATTCAACAAATAAACTTAAGATAGTCGGTAAGATAAATTCGTGACTTAGTGTGCTAGTAACCTAATACGATAAATACAGGGTAAGTAAATTCCATATGGAGTTCGAGCTTCGCTCTCACCCAATATGGAATTTACTAACCCCGTATATATCGTATTAGGTCACTAACACACTATGTAACTAATAATGTCTGTTTATTGAATGATGAATATATCTTAACAATAAACAGTTAATGAAAGAACTTTTATGTTTTATGAGCATCGTAAAAAGTAAAATCACAAAAATACTGAACTCTGAAGAAAATTCAAAACGGAAAGTCCCTAATCAAATAACAAAATCAAATGATAAAACACACCAAGCGAATGGACAACAATATACTGTGTTAAACTTATCTTGCCGTCATCTAGATTAATTTCAATTATTTAAATTCAATTTCAAAGTGGTTGTTTCTTCAATATAATGAAGATTTTCACCTTTACTGTTCAGGAGTTATTCTTGATTGTGTTAATGTTGACCCGAGAGAGGTGAATGGATTTCCACATTCTTTGATAATATAATTGCCTTTGGTGTTTAAAATAATTTAATACTGCAGGGATTATTTATGATATTATTAGTTGCTGAATTATACGTATTTTTTTTAGAAATACGTGTTCTAGCTGTTAAATTAATATTAAAATATTAGTAAATAATCCGCCTAACGTACAATTACAGAAATACCTGACAATTATCTGTCACATAAATGTCTTATACACCACAATAATTATAGCGATAGTCCGGCATATTTCAACTATTCCATAATTAATAATTGATATTGTATAGTAATGCCGATCAATGAATTTATTTTACAGAGGACACTGTAAATTTTTGTTAATAAGCTTGTGTCCTTTCTCTTTCAATATGTAATCTTATTATTCCTGATTCAAACAGGCTTAAATTATTTCCAATTGTTTATCTTATGTTCTTAATTTCAATAAGTTTGGATCGGCTTAATTACATACATGTATTTCTGTTAACAATTGGAATATGTTTCAAAACGTACCTTCAACTTCATCAAATATGTATTTGCCTTTACTTGGTTTGACCTTACATATCAACAAAACCTTAAGTCTACAAATCTCATGATACTGAAACATAATAAGAATCCCAGTTTTGGCTTCCCTTTTTCTTATATGTTTTGTTGTCATTGATATCTAAAGCAATGAAATAAGTTTCATTTGATTTCGTGCACTTCAAAGAGTTACAGCATTGACATTCTGGTTTTATGGCAATTTCATTTGTTTCGCTACATAATTCGATATATACGTAAAAAGATGTTTGATGTAATTCCTTTTTTTTTTGTTCGGCAGCATTGTGAAGTACTAGTACTGAAAAATTAGTTCAATTAGCTTTATTCAATAAGCTTTTTTATGGCCAAATGTTTCAATCCTATTCCCAATACTTGGGAGTTCATACGATTTTGTATAGATTTTGATCTCCTTTCAAAATAACAAACGTGACTGTATGAATTTGATTGAGCTGTAATGTAGATAATTATGTGGTTATTTCAACGCACCTACAATATGATCTAGTTTTGAAAATACTATAATTAGAGAATAGCTGTCATGGTCATGTTTTATTCATTCTTTAGTTTTCTATGTTGTGTCATGTGTACTATTGTTTGTCTGTTTGTCTTTTTCATTTTTAGCCATGCCGTTGTCAGTTTATTTTAGATTTATGAGTTTGACTGTCCCTTTGGTATCTTTCGTTCCTCTTTTTTAGCTCACCTGGCCCAAAGGGCCAAGTGAGCTTTTCTCATCACTTGGCGTCCGTCGTCTGTCGTCGTCCGTCGTCGTTAACTTTTACAAAAATCTTCTCCTCTGAAACTTCAAAGACAAATTTAACCAAACTTGGCCACAATCATCATTGGGGTATTTAGTTTAAAAAATGTGTCCTGTGACCCGGCCAACCAACCAAGATGGCCGCCATGGCTAAAAATAGAACATAAGGGTAAAATGTAGACTTTGGCTTATAACTCGGAAACCAAAGCATTTAGAGTAAATCTGACAGTGGGTATTTTGAATATTATTATATATAGAGATATGCTGTAAACAGCAATAATGTTCAGCAAAGTGAGATTTACAAATAAGTCAACATAATCAAAATGGTCAGTTGACTCCTTTAGGAGTTATTGCCCTTTGTAGTCAATTTTTAATCATTTTTCAAAAATCTTAGTAATCTTTTAGAAAAATCTTCTCCTCTGAAACTACTTGGCCAAGGTAAACCAAACTTGACTACAATCATCATTGGGGTATCTAGTTTAAAAAATGTGTCTGGTGACTCTGACAACAAACCAAGATGGCCTCCATGGCTAAAAATAGAACATAGGGGTAAAATGCAGTTAACTCAAAAACCAAACCATTTAGAGCAAATCTGAATTTGTTTATCAGCTTATAAATGAAGGCAACAGTAATATACCGCTGTTCGAAAGTCATAACTTGATTGAGAGAAAACAAGGCACAGTTTCAGTTTAACTGTGAAATTGAAAAACTATTTTTTTTTTTTGTTTAATTTATTTTGTCATATTACCGTGTAAAAAGTATACATCGCTTGATTTCAATATTTATACGTACATCATCAGCTACAATCTTTTAATTATGGAATAAAGATCCTTTAAAATTACAAATTGACCCAAAAACCGTTAATTTCTCAATTTGTGTTTGCCATATTTTAAATCATGATCTGGTAAATCTGTCACGAATAAAACAAAAACGACAGTAGCAAGTCTATATAAACTATTAGTTGACAAATTATCCGATAACTTGAGTTGTAATAACAAAACGGTACACATTTGTAATGCACTAGAATCACATTTCGACAATGTATGACTCTTCGGTGTCTTCGAAGTGATAATATTTGAAAACCAAATATTATTTACAAAATGAACAGCTGATTAACCAAATCGGTATAAAAAAAAAGTTATAGCTGAAGTCATCAGAGAGCTTTGCATGAGGCAGATCTATGCCTTAATTCAGAAAATATTGATTTAAGGAATGACTGAAATTTTTTTTTCTGTCTATAAAGAAATAACATAAAAATGTGTTCCCACTGAATAACCCACGTAGCGAGTAATTTAAAGTGTGCAACAAATTTTTTATGTTATTTCGAAAAGGCAGGGAAAAAAAACATTACAGTCATTTCTTTAATTTAATTCTTAAATCCATTTTAAACCGGAGTAAACCAGGAAAAAACGTTGATGACGTCACGGTCACATGAGCAAATTATGTCTATAGGCTGATAAACAAATTTACATCAGCCAATCAGAAGACGCGTTACATCCAAAATTGAATTATATTAAAATAGCTAATTTACTGATTTCTGTTGTCAACTGGATTTTTTTAAACCAACCTTTGTCTTTCATATACTTATTTTCTATGATTTGGTTAGAACTTCCTCCCAAAAGCAAATCATATGTGCTTGTTCTTGAAAACATCGACCAAACATTTCGTCAACCAATCAGATGATTTTAAAATATCAAATTGGCATATAGCCTTATGATAGGGTACAATATACACGTATAGTTTATATCTTAATATATTTAAAAAATAACGACGTTAGTATAGTTTTAAGTTGTAAGCCTTTCGATTGAGATGAGTTCGAGAATAAACAATGAGAGAAACACACATAGTTCGAATATCTGTTTCACATTCTATTGTTTCTTTTCTCTCTATGTTATCATTGATATAGTGGAATGACTTTAACCAAAAATAAAACTTTTAATGCAACCATCAAACACACAGCAAAATAGTATATCATTCGAAACCTTTACATCTGTACTATCTGTTTTGCCCGGTCTTAAAAAGATCGTACGGTGCAGTTTCCGTCAAATCAAGATCAAAGGCCAAGGACGACTAAGTGCATACTTTCCAAGATGTCAGCTTGATTGCATAATATGACTTCTATATAAGAAATTCACGTATGCAAATTATTTTATT
The DNA here is from genome assembly GCF_963676685.1 of Mytilus edulis. Classification (NCBI taxonomy): domain Eukaryota; kingdom Metazoa; phylum Mollusca; class Bivalvia; order Mytilida; family Mytilidae; genus Mytilus; species Mytilus edulis. The sequence continues at coordinate 91,804,974 of NC_092348.1, forward strand.
TTTTGCCAGAGATATTAACAGTCATAAATCAAACGCATTTCTAAAAATTTAAAGAGTGTTTTTGAAAGACAGCGCATGACTCCTGAAATTCCGAGTAAAACTAACAAAATTAGTGAAAACCTATGTTTTTACTTTCTGATGCAACTGCGTATAACTTAAAGCTAGATTAAACCCTGTAATAACTATCAAAGAGGTTTTTGACATCATCAATTTCCTATAGTTATACATACTTCTAATCAGACAGCAAATCATAACAACTCATACAGTTGCCCAAAATACCACCATCTGCGAAAATACAGCTTTTAAGCACTTCTTCCTTTTTAAACATTGTATGTGGTCAATATAAGATTTAATAAAAAAAAATCTTAAGAATCTGATAAAAATTAAGGTAAAAAAAATATGTGAGAGCATCATACTATTGCTTGAAAAAAGGGGGCGAAGCTGCGAGATTGCAACCTGCATTGTAACTACAAGACTGAAATAAACATTTTCGACTTTTCTTATTGTTTGATTTGTAGTTTCATTATAAACAGTGGTGAAGTGAAAAGACCTTTTATTTATTTAATGTGAACCATACAAATGAAATTGAAAATTTAGACAAAAATAAATAAATATTTAATAGATGAAAATTGAAATTTCAAAGAACTCAAAAACAAGTAAAAACATTATAAAACTTGTCCTCTTAATGTTTAAATTGCGTTGTTCATTGTTTAAATGCATACATTCATCACAAAAGAATACTTTTGAAGAACAAATTCCACTAATACACAACACTTCTAGTTACAACTAGACTTCCTGAATAGCTTGAATGACTTGTTCCTTTTTCATACGAGGCTGACTTCTTCATGTAAGAAATTCTGATGACACTGAAAATAGCCTTCGTATTGTTATGCGGTTACTGTTCTACATTGGCTAGAAGTATAAGGGGAGGGTTAAGATCTCATAAACATCTTTAATTTTCATTTCCATTCTCAATTTTACCATTATCTTGAAACTTCACTTTCCACTACATAGATGCTGTCCTCTCACTGAATAATGCAACACTTCTGACAATATTGAACGCGTATTTTCCATTGAAATTGAAAATAAAAGACATATCTTGTATTCGACGGTGAAGGTCGGTTGAGAGCAAATTTTACGACAAAAGAGATGATTTCAGGTAGTCTACAAAAGGCTCATCAGTGACGATCGATAACTTTTCATTTCTATGCAGCAACATTACAGCAACGTATGCATATCCATACTACTAAAGGAAGAGACCGATTTCATTGAGCCGCAACACCTCTGAAACCAGACAAAGTCGAAAATATTTATGATATGACGAATAATTGTAGTTTTTTGCATTTCCTTAAAAAGTAAAATCACAAAAATACTGAACTTAGAGGAAAATCAATTCGGAAAGTCCATGGCAAAATTAAATAACAAAACTTTAAATTGTCAGTCGACATACTGTCAGCGATATTTAAAAAAGTCTTTTTGTTTCAACAAATGCCCAATTTTAACGCGATTTCGGGGCATCTTCTTGTGAAGTTTATATCTCAAAGTTCATAGGATATTCCAGTCTCTCTTTAAGTAGTAAAAGATTTATAAATTTTAGTTAAATGTATTAGGATATTTATATATATCACCGTGGGCAAATTTATATTATTTTCGCGGATATTTGTCTAGTTGCGTTTTATCTTCTTCACTTAACTGTAAAGCTTTCTTTCCCCGATTTTCATTACTGCAACTTCAATGGCTTTAAAGTAAAATAATACCATATTGACAATCAGTTTGAAACCATGAATCTAAGAAACTGAATGAAAACCATGAACAAAATAAAATTATAGTTCAAGAGACGTAAAATATAAATTGTAATTCAAGAAGTGGATTTAATTCATTTTTCATTCAGCAATATTATGTTTCACTTCCAACGATTGTGCAATGTTTGTCAATAATGGACACATTTTTCACTAACATTTCCTATAATTAAAGGTTAGACGATTTTGTATTATTAATGTTTGTTTTCTTTCAAAATAACAAACGTGACTTTACAGATCTAATTGATAAGTTGTGTTGAGAATTTAGAAGTAGTTCCAAGTCACGCATAATATGGTATAATTAAGGCAGGAACTATTATTAGGAAAAAGTCGTAATAGTAATAGTTTTAAGTATCGGACGCAATAAATAAGCGTTAGTACGAAAGAAATAACGTTTAGCAATTGTATCTCAAATACTCAGACAACAAAGTAATACCTTGACTGATGTATGAAAATGTTTTTCATCAAAACTCTCAAATACAATACGTATAAACTCTGTTTTTTATCAATTAGCATGTTTGGTACATATATATTATGATTGGGATGAAAATGATAATGATGAACAAAAGTCCTGCCTGAGATCTGGCTTTTTTTAATTCAATACTTTAATGGATTATTAACATATTAGGTCCATCGTACATATATCCCAGATCACACACGTGGTCAGATGTTTTCCTCTCGATGTTCACTGTCCTAGGAATAACTCTGCTACAGTATTTCTTTATAATTATGATGTGTGCCCTTACAAGCATCTCATTAACAGTGTTGTATAGTTAAAAATTCGAATGCAGATTTTAGTTTGCTTCCTGGTTGAACAATATATTGTCTCGTTAGGACAGAAGCTAAAATATCGGGAAGAATTTCAGTAATATTCAAAGGACGTGGTGATTTGATCAGTTATTAATCTTATTAGTTCATTTTGTTTATATTTTTATCTATTTTTTTATTTTGCAAATTTTAGATGGTCATTGTGAACATAATTATTTTAGCAAGACAAGACAAGACAATTTTATTCTTTAAAACCACTGTATACATGAATATCAGTTTTTCTTCGTTGCCTTGTAGCAGAATTTAAAATCTGTACGCCACATAAAATATTCCCGCATTGATACAAAATGTACATTAAAGAAATGCCATATATTACAACATGTTGATATACATGATAAGATATAAACTTTTTTCCAGATGTTTTGTTGCTGATTGAACGTTTTCTTCATGCTCTTAACTATCGTGTACTAAGTTCCGTGATTTAATTCTTAGTAAAATCTCAAATATCACCATATATACCAGGATTAAACGTATATACTATTTACACCACTGGGTCGATGCCACTGCTGGTGGACGTTTCGTCCCCGAGGGTATCACCAGCCCAGTAGTCAGCACGTTGGTGTTGACATGAATATCAATTATATGGCCATTTTTATAAATTTCTTGTTACAAAAAACGTTGTTTTCTGTTGAAACACTAAGGATTTTCTCATCCCAAAAATAGATTACCTTAGTCGTATATGCCACAACTTTTTGGAATTTTGGGTCCTCAATGCTCTTCAACTTTGTACTTGTTTGCCTTTTTAACGGTACTTAAATGAGATAATTTTGAATAGAGACATCAGTAGTATATCGCTGTGCAATGGTCATAAATCGATAAAGGGAAACAAATCTGGGTTACAAACCAAAATCGAGGGAAACAAATCAACTATACGTGGAAAACAATGCAATACCAGAAACACTGAACTGCTACAAAAAAGGGTCATTTTTCTGACTTGTAAAGGAACATTTTAAGAAAAACATGACAGTCTTCTTTCTTTAACTGGCGGTTGCTATGACGCAGTAATATTCTATATTATCATCAGTTCTAATGATACACCTGCTTTTAATATACTATACGAAAAAGCAGAGTATCCTAGATTTCAGTTGTTCTGTATGCTGGAACTGGCTGGTCAGTACAAGTATTCTATATAACTTGTTTGTTGTTTTTATCCGAAAGTTAACTCTATACAATTTATAAAGTATCTAATATTCCAGCAGCACCTGCATACGGGGTATATATCTCCCAATTGATACGATATTCCCGTGCTTCAATTTCCTATTATGATTTTCTTGATAGAGGGTTGCTGCTCACAATGAATAAATTAAACCAAGAGTTTCAAATGGTGAAATTGAAATCATCCCTTCCTAAATTTTACGGACTCCATCACGAGTTGGTTGACCGTTATGGAATAACCGTTTTACAAATGATATCGGATATGTTCTTTACGTCGTAACTACAATCCCCTTTCCTTTCATGAATGTGACCTACCGAATTAGTCTATTTACCGGATTTGTTATCACATAAGCAACACGACGGGTGCCACATGTGGAGCAGGATTTGCTTAACCTTCCGGAGCACCTGAGATCACCCCTAGTTTGTTGGTGGGGTTCGTGTTGTTTATTCTTTAGTTTTCTATGTTGTGTCATGTGTGCTGTTGTTTGTTTGTCTTTTTCATTTTTAGCCATGGCGTTGTCAGTTTGTTTTAGATTTATGAGTTTGACTGTCCCTTTGGTATCTTTCGTCCCTCTTTTAAAGCAGTTTTTGTAATTACACTACTAAGTTTATTCATGCACTTATTCAATTTCTCCGTTAAAGTGAAGAGAACTTAATAATAATTTATAATGTTGCCTTAATTCAGACAAGTAATTAAATTCCTTTATATTCAGGAACTTTCTATAAGAAATAAATATACATATATTTTTTTTAAATATTGTACTTCTGAACCTTAATTGTTTTGTATTAACACCGTTCACAATTTATTACGTAACTAAGGTGCAAGTAAAGGACACCCTCATTGTATTATCAAATTAATTTCTCTTTCAGAAATATTCCGTCTCTTTAAACCTTTCCTTTTTTCTGTTTTAGACAAATAATTAAAACTGCTCTTGCTCTGCCCAACACAGTCTGTGCAAGATGTTTTATAATAATATTTACGTGCTCTATCCTTGTGATTCTCACGAGGTCCCCTATGTTACCTCAACAACCAATCAGCCGATCAGAAACTGATTTCTGCGGGAAACGTCATATTTCCGTTTCCTACCTGAACAGACTTTTGTAAATATGTCTTTATTCCGTATTTACGTCGTCGTAAAATTTGTATAATTATATTCTAGACATGGAGAGAAATTTAAGCATATCTCGTTTATTATGATACGACTTTTCTAAGTGATCAGCCGCATGAAACAGCTATGAATATTGTGCCGTCTAGATTTCGATTGGAACAACGTCAGTTCGTTATCAACTCTAGACCGCATATTTGTATATTCAGCTGTCACCTTCTATTAAAATTGTTATGAAGTTATTCTTTGGATTATGTTTGTTCCATGGACTTTTCATTTAAGCTGGTAGGACTCGTGTAAGCATCCAGATTATCTACCTTGTTCTAGACAGTGTTTGTTAACGTCACGTTCAAAAGAATGACAATGACATAGATGTGTGTAAAATTACAATACACATCTTTAAATGTTGTAATGTTTGTAACAAACAGGATGTTACTATGAATTTCTACAACTGCAACAATATATAATATATAAGAATACATATTCTTCATCAACTTTGAGCATTACGACTCTTCGCGTAACGAAAATAAATATAAAAACAGCCTCGCTGTTCAAGTTTGTTTTTGTCTTTTTCTAAACAAGATAGTTTGTGTAAGACCTCTTCAGGCTCCTGTGCGTACAATAATTTTTTATATAGATATTCGGCGTAAGGTACATATGTCATGACTGTGACAGTATTTATTGTTAACTTGTTTTCGTCCTGAACATGCATGAAATATTTACCACTGACCGTTTAGCAACCCACAATCAATCAATCTACAGTACATATGCAGTACACCAAAATATATTGATATAAAACAGAAATTCGTTTGAGATAAAGATGTGGTATTGCATATAATTGAATCTTGTCTTAAATTAATTATTCATGTAAAATACCCATAAGAATTCATTTTTTGGCTTCTCGGTCAATGTAATTTCAGATTTTAATATTTTTATTCACGAACCTATGTTTAACATTGAAATACGAAATCCCCGTTATTTTATAGAGTAATATAGGGTGAAATTTTCATCAGTGAGTAAACCTAAACTATAGAATTTGTTTAAATTCAAAGAGATTTTTTTTTATTTACAAAATATTAATTACAAAAGAGGGACGCAAGATACCAAAGGTACAGTCAAACTCATAAATCTAAACCAAACTGACAACGCCATGGCTAAAAATGAAAAAGACAAACAGAAAAACAATATTCCACATGACACAACATAGAAAACTAAAGAATAAACAACACGAACCCCACCAAAAACTAGGGGTGATCTCAGGTGCTCCGGAAGGGTAAGCAGATCCTGCTCCACATGTGGCACCCGTCGTGTTGCTTACGTGATTACAAATCCGGTAAATAGTCTAATTCGGTAGGTCACATTCATGAAAGGGAAGGGGATTGTAGTTACGACGTAAGGAACATATCCGATATCATTTGTGAAACGGTTATTCCATATCGGTCAACCAACTCGTGATGGCGTCCGTAAAATTTACGAAGGGATGATTTCAACTTCATCATTTGGAACTCTTGGTTTAATAGCTTCCTTGTGAGCAGTAACCCTCTATCAAGAAAATCATGATAGGAAATGCAAGCACGGGAATATCGTATCAATTGGGAGATATATACCCCGTATGCAGGTGCTGCTGGAATGTTGCTACTTAAAAATGGAAAGTTCACAATTGGAAAGCTTATATCATCTCTTTTGTCGTAAAGTTTTGTTTTCAACCGACCCTTATTGTCAATTTCTAGATGTAAATCAAGATATGAAGCCGACTTAACTGTATCTGTATTATCCTTTATCTCCAATTCGATGGGATAGATGCGTTTCACATAGTCACCAAATTTTGAATTGTTTAGTGAAAGAACGTCATCTATATAGCGGAAAGTAGAGTTAAAGGATATTGCTAACTTCTTATCTTTCTTTCTAAGAAGTTCCTGCATGAAGTCAGCCTCATAATAATAAAGAAACAAGTCGGCAAGTAGAGGGACACAGTTTGTTCCCATTGGGATGCCGACAGTCTGTTGAAAAACACGTCCTCCGAACGTTACAAATATGTTGTCAATCAAGAAATCAAGCATCTTGAAAATATCGGTTTCAGAGAATTTTTTGTTTGAATCAGAGTGATTCTTTACAAAGTATGATTTATCCCTCCCTAAGACAAGATACTTGTATCTACGTTGGCCATTCATTTTTATGAAGCAAAGTAATACCAACTCTTTCAATTTGTCTTTTAGTTTGGAATGTGGGATACTTATGTAAGAGTAGAAAAGTCAAATGTTTTAATACTGTTACAAGATGAAAGAGAGTTAGATTGTATGTACTCTAAAAGATCTTTGGAATTTTTAAGTATCCACATCTGATTCACGCCACCTCTAGAATAGGCAGTTTCACAATAACTTTGAAGCCCGTCTTTGATTGCTGATAAAATAGATGTTAATAATTTAGAAAGAGGTTTCGTGGAGCACTTGGAAGACCCAGCAATATACCGTTGTTTGTAAGGACTCTTATGTAGTTTAGGTATCCAATACAGTGATGGAAGATCCAGTTCTTCATCTTTGGTTGAAATACCAAAGGATACAAATGAGGACCACGGGTCTTATTTTATGGAAAAATCCATAAAACACAAATTGTCATATAAATATTCAGTATACATGTAAATCACTGCCCTTGATTTTAAAGATTTTAATAAGAAAATTTTAAATAGACTTAATGACACTAAATGTATAAATGAATCAATCTTTAAATGTCATTTAATAAAAACAAAATAATTTGATAAAAAATTATAAAAAGTGATGCTCAGAAAAACACACCTTATTTACCCAAATACATTGTTCAGGAAAAAAGTGCATACCGTCAGTTTAAGAGAAATCGAGTTCCTACTTTGAAATATATACACGAACGGGCCCGATTAGATGATGTTACATCTTACAACGTATATCCAAATTATTTCATCCGCTCAAGCCTGTTCTATAAGCCATCTTAAACTTGCAATATTAATGAGATGATAGTTTTTACCTGCGTGTAGAAGGCCTCAGTTTGACTTTAAGACAAAGAACGCTGTTCCTCTGCTATTTGAGCGTTGTTTTTTTTTTTGTCATGGAAGGATACCCCATATGCTTTGCGTTTCTATGTATTTATATTGAGCATTGCTTTTTTAAGATGTTGTACATACATTTGTGTCTTTTTTATTATTTTATTCGTCCTAACAAGAAAATCCCCCGAGGAAGAAACCGTGTTACAGTTTTACATTTTTCTTCAATTATTTTTTTTTATCATTTCACCAACTTTTTAAGAAACAATTGGTTCCAACATTGATAATTCCACCTAACGTAAAGACATTGGTTTTTCGTTGAATTTGGACATTTCTCTAAGTTGTGTTTAATAGTTGTTTTGACACAAATAATGTTATAGTTAGTTATACGTACAATTCATACTCGAATTTTTTTCTTCCCTTTTTTACTACTAAAAGATATTATTTTTTTCCCTTGAATTTAGAATAAATAATAAGGATATATTGTGCTTGACAATCAATTGAGTAATTCTAATAAATGTCGTAACTCTTTGGATACATTCACCTTTTATTGTTTCGAGAGGTCATTTAGAGTTTAAAATGAAGCGTGGGCAACCGCTCATGGCTGCATTTTACACGTTGACCTCAAAATGTTTATTGTTATTGGCCATTTATTGTAATATTAAGCTTGCTTTATCAAAGACTCATACTTCATATCACATTAAAATATAACAGAGAGAACAATAAAGATTACAGATGTCATACCCCGTGGTTAAAGTAATTCTCTTTTTTTACATGTTATGTATTTTGTTTTGCACGTTAAAAATTTGTTCTAAGAGTCATTTAAACTATTTTTTCTCTTATTTTTCTATCTTGTTGTTTTGTGAGTATTTTCTTCTTTTTTTATGGTAATTGTTGGGGGCATTTTTATGGTTTTATTTTTGCTAATAATTTCACTTGGAAAGAAAAATTACTAGTTTATCAAGAAAATACATTAAGATTCGATTGTCCTATGACGTTCTTTACATCGATTGATCCTGGATCAACAAACGTAATTAATTTATGAATAGGAAGTCTCAATTAGAATATATCTTAATAAAACGTCAATTTAAGGTCGTTATCAAAGTTTTTATGAAAATTTAAAACGACTTATAGCAAAAAACATGATGACACGTGTTTTTCTTAATTTGATTTCACTTAATTTTATAATTTTAAGATCATTGACCGGCAGTCTTTGGAATTTTGATATAGCAGATAAGTACTTCTAACATTAAAAAAACACATTAATGGAAGTTTATCATTTCCTAGCTGTGCAAATATATAAAAACAACACACTTCACAATGGTTGGCAATCATGAAAGTAAAACCTATGTATCATGGGAAAGAACAAGGTACAAAATAATACACCTAAGCATGCATGACAGCAATGTGTTACTTTTGAAGCATATAAAAAAAATCATTATGAATCTCGAATAAAAAAGTTATACTTTATATATAAAATTGAAAACAAAACGTTTTATAATTTCTTGCGTCCGAAGCGCTTTTCTGGATTTACATTCATCAGGAATGCTTATAACACATTAAAAAAGAATAATAAAGATTACAGATTTCATATCCAGTGGATAAAACTATTCTTATGTGTTTTGTTTTTTTTCAAATGGAAATTAAAACAACTTTCTCCTGAACATTTTGTTGTTTTGTGAGTTTTTTTTATTTTTACTGATTTAGTTTGCAAACTGTTCAACAGGGTAATAAAAGAAGTATTAAAAAAAAATATCTATCTTTAACACAATTTTACGATTTTAAATTCCTATGATTTCACATACTAGATTCGATGACATTCTTATATTTCTTGACATTCCACATTGTTTCTGGATCTTTCATTTGCTTCTGATAAGTGGTTTTTTTTTGTTTGTTTCTTTATCTTTATAATAAAAGTAATGATATAATTATCAACCATAGAAACATAATGAAAATTTGAAGGTCACCACTCGGCCTCCATACACACAACACTTGAAAATGTCAGCACAGTTCATAAATGTTTAAATTACAGTGTTGGTTATTATAACAGTGCGTTGGTTTTGCATTAGGTCATATATCATAAACTAATTACCCTGTCAAAGGACTAAACTAACAACAGGTATATAGACTTGTTAGTGCTGCTCAGTATACAGTATTCTCCGTTTTGAATTATGAACTGTTGGTTGTCTTTTTATTGTTTTGTGCGTGTTGTATGTTCTTCTTCAAATTATAGTACAAATGTATACGATTGTTTCATTGTTTCATATGTTCTTATTTAAATGACACATAAATGCAACAGTAGTCTTTTAATTTAAGAAGTTATTTAACATTAAGGAATTTATCTCCCTCATGCCAACTCTTAATCCTTCCCCAGCTATACGTTGTTGTCCTTTTTTGTTTATAGCTCTTCATATTTTTAATACGCTTTGAATTTTTTCATATTTTTAAATCATCTAATTCACACGGGTTTATTTTTTCTAACCAAATGATAGCTTTTTGTATTTTTTTTTTTTACATTTAGCAAAGCGTACAATTGTATTACTTAAGAGCATGACATTCTATCAACAATTCAAATTGGCTTTGATATATTTGTTAGTAGATATCTGTTTTGTTCACGCAATGACGCAGTTTTTGGGTTGTGATGTTTGTTGTTACATAGAACAATATAAGTCTTTGTATCAGAGATTATTTTGTTACGAAAATCACCATTACAAATGTATTTCATATTATCAAAACAGTTTTTTTTTCATTCCTACAATCATAAGATATCAGCTATTCATTTTAATTGTGACAAAGAGGATGATGAATTATCTACTCAGTTATCATGCTATTGACTCGTGTCATTTTTATTCAAATATCGGTTTTTTTAAGACCGGTAATATACGACTATACCTGCATTTTCTCTTCATTTTCAAATGTCAAAACGGTTATGAGTTTTCATCACAGTAAGACTCTATTGTTCATTGACGGTTGATCTCGGATCTATCTACGTAATTCGTTCATAAAACTGAACTCTTAAATCGAACCTATCTTAAATGAACATGAATTGAAGATTGTTATTGAAGTTTTTATGAATAATAAAATAAAAGATGGAGAAAAAAAAGGCTTTATTTTTAGTTTGTGATCTCGGATGCTAATATTCAGACCCTTTTGTTTTATAGGCTCATGAAGCTTTTATGTTTTGTTTTCTGATTTTTCCATGTTGCACGTAAATGATAATACTGACCGTGCGAGTACTGTTAAGCCAGTCAAGGTCATTAAACACATTGATAAGACCTAACAAATATGTGTAGGGGTTCAGACATCCTCAAATTCAACAGGTCTTGTTAAACTAAATGATATTATTTGATCAAATATACCAGCCCAAATTACAATTTTATTATCCTTGAATGTGGAATTCTATCAACAAAACAAATTAGCCTTGCTATATTTGTAAATGAATGTTTTGTTAACTCAATGACTCTACATTGTGACGTTTGTGGTCATGGAACAACATAAGTCGTGGTAATCAGATATGTTTTTGTTATGAAAATGTGTGATATAAAATGAACGTAAAATAAATATATATCTGTGTTATTTATTGTAATTTCAAATTCTATGTGACAAAGATGAATTTGTCTGAACTTCTCAGGTATCCCGCAATTGATTCATTGTGTCATATTTCATAATATATCTTTTTTTAAGACCAGCAATATAAGACTTCGTGCATTTTTCCTTCATTGTCAATGTCAAAACGGTTATGTTATTTCGTAACAGAAAGAGTCGATCGATCTATAATATTACCACAACGATTAATCTCGGATCAATAAAAGTAATTCATTTGTAAAAAGGAACTTCAAATTAGTATATATCATAATTTAATTTCAATTTAAAATTGTTATTGGATATTTTTTAATAAAGAATTAGAGAACATGACAAGGCGAAAAACTTGTTTTCCTTATTTCATTTAACTTAATTCTATCTGTTAGAGGTCGTTGACCGGCAGTCTTTAGTATAATGATATATCTGTTGACAGCTTCTTACTTGATTAAGAAAATTCACATGATTTCAAGAAGACAGTAACTAAACCTGTACTTTCGTCATATAATGAGTATTGTGCACGATTATTACGTTTAATGATAACGCAAATTGAATTTGCGTGGACTTTTTTTCTATTTTCGAAAGACTCCCTTAACTCTATATTATGAAGACTTTCTCCTGAAATATTTTTCTCCTACATATCGAAAATTCAGCGTATATCATAGTTATAAATCAGAACAATGAATATTCATTGCATTTTTTATGCCAGGTCTGTCTGTTAAAATTACATATTTTTCTCACATTTCAACAGTTCATATCCCTGTATGCATGCCTTTATAATCTGCTTATTAAAGAGCGAATAACGCATCTTGACTTGGTTCAGGTCATTAAGATCAGTTGTAATACGAAGACAAGTAGCACCTCTTTGCTCTGAGATAATCAGACAAGATTAATGTTTTCTTAATTTATTTCCTACTAGATTTGTGATAGATCTACTTGAAGATGTTTAAAGAATCACACACGTTGTGAAAAAAATATTTAAAGCAAGTTCTCATAAGTAAATATCAATGTTGCTAAACAAGTATTAAATTTAAAAAATGCAGACATTTTACATCTTCAAATTGTAGCTATCGAAACAGACCATGTTGAATAGTGTGATACATCATCTGTTAAGGAAGCTGGCTTGTCATGTTTTAGATTTTTTGTCAGATTTTCGGAATCCTCTGGTTTTGTCCATTTGAATGCCTTGAAAAAAATTATCCCGGTAACCTCCATTTTTTTTTTTATAAATATTTTACATGTATAAGGATAAGCCATCTGTAAAAGTCTTATAAAATTTTAATTACAGATTTCGAGAACTTTAATTTGTCAATGATAAAGCTATGAAAAGTCAAGAGAGAATATTTTCCCGCCACAATTGCAATGGCTTATATCTCGAAAACAAGCGCGGTGACCTATATATATTTTTTGCTCTTTGGATTCCTTTAATAACCCCCTATCTATATAAACTAGTGTTTTGAATAGTTAATTACTTTGAAACTGAGAAGCGAACTCCCTTAATACAATGTTACTAATAATTGTCCAGAGCCTTTGAAACAGAGATTTTTTAAATAGATTTCAAATATTGTCTTCATTAAATATTTGAAGCATTCAATATTCATAATCAATCTTTCTTTTTTCTAGCGTTGTTATTTGATAAGATTGAGATCGATTGTAATAAAGTAATTATATCACAAGTCATAACAATACCTTAGATTGAGATCGATTGTAATAAAGTAATATCACAAGTCAAAACAATACCTTAGATGAAAAAATAATCAAACACTTTTGTTATAATATCAGACTTAAAGAGTAAAGTATCAATGAAATAGTGTTAACACATCGTCTCTTCAGAACTGAACTGTGTTTAAAGTCTATTATTCTACATTTTGCAAAGAGATTAATTCTTTGATCTCTTGATATTCAATATTTCTGCACAAAATCCACGTATAGAAAAAAATCAAATTAAATATGTTAAATCGATGTATAGCAAAAAATATTTCAAATTTAATATATTAAATTTATTAACAAAAAAAAAAGAGAAGTAAAAAAGATTGTTGCTCATAGGTCATGTTCACTGTGGTAACACTATTTTGTTCCTAAATATAAAACGTTTAATCAATATCAATTGGGTAGCCAGTTATTCTGTTGTTGTTGGATTCATCGGTCATACTTAATTTATTACGTTTATTGTTTTGTTATAAATCAGTCAAGCATTTTGTTTTGTTTTGTGTTTTTTGTGTTTTTTTTTTTTTTTTCCTTAACTGTTATATGTGAGACTTATATAGCTGAACATACGGTATGAATTTTGCCCATTGTTGAAGGTTGTATAGTGACCTTAAGAGGATAACATCGATCCTCGTCATTTTAATATATGTGGATACTTGCTTTATAAGCAATCATACCACAATTCCTTATATATGTACTATGTTGTGATTTTAAAACTTAAATTATAAATGAAAATATTGCAATTTATACTTTATTCCGTATTAAAATACAAAACGACTACAAAACGTTATTCTACTTTTATTCATAGTCTACTGATAAATTGTTGTTCTTTCGCTCTTTGAAACTCAAATGTAACGGGAAATATTTCAGTGAAATAAAACTAATGTAAGTACATACAAAACTTCATTCAATTTGGTTTTTGTACTTAAAGTTCGTTATCAAAAAATAATTTCCATCGGAAGAATCCTTAAGCGATGACCTAAAAATCGCCTGAGTACACATTATTCAAATTGTTTGCACTAACATGCAACATAACTTGTGTTACACATGGAGCAGGATCTTCTTACAATACATAGGTATTTGTGACCATTCCCGGTCTTTGGTGGGGTTTGTGTTACTTTGTCTTCGGTTTTCTATGTTGTGTTTGGTGTACTGCTGTTTTTCTGTTCGTGTTTTCGATGTTTTTTTTTGTATTCTTTAGCCATGGCCATGTCAATTTATCTTCCGACTAATGCCCTGATATCCTCCGCCACTCTTTTGCGCAACAGGAGTACATAAATATATAATATGTATACATTTTGTGTATAACATAATGCATACAATACACGAATGTAATAACAATGATACGAAAAGTAAATATAAATATCGTAATAATAGTGTATACCATATACTAACATTGAAATGTAGAATTTTCCTGCACAATTATAGATACACGAGCTAAACACACTGACCATCAAGAGTACCAGTATCGGATATTGTCTGTAAATGATTCCATTAACTAGATAAAGGCAACAGTAGTATAATGCTCAATCTATGACTGCCCTGCTCTGTGTGAAAACTTTAGAGCAAACAGTCGAAAAGGCTTAATTTGTATTATAATTTTATGCTTGTATTATTCCAATGTAAGTATATAAATAGATTGTTGTGATGTATAGGGAAAAATAATTTAGTTTTTTGTTTGGTGTGTTGTTTTATAGAGGTATGGTTTAAAGAAATGAGGGGATTGAAAATTTAAAAAAATGTTTGAATATTCCTTTTCCTGAAAGAAAAACATTTAACAAAAATGATGACTTGTAAAAAGGCACAAACAATTTATATTTCATATGTTTTAAAAGTCAAATATAACCAATGCCATGATTCTAACAACATACATTTTTATTTCCTTCTCACATGAAAGATACTTGTTTTGTTTACTGATTTATTTTTCTTCTGATATCTTTTATTTCTCTTTTATGTGCATTCAATCAAAGGAAAGGTCAATATATGACCTTCAACATTCAAAAGACATATCTTACAAGCTATGAATAATAAAGTAACAAAAATATCGAACGCCAAGGAACATTCAAAATCAAAAGGCAAAATCAAAAGATCAAACGATAGATAACAATTGCCTTATTCTTAACTTAGTAAATGCATTTCTTTATGTAGAACATGGTTGGAAAACCTGATTTTATAGCTAGCTAAACCTCTCATTTGTATGACAGTAAAGTCCCGACTTGACAAAATATAAAACAATTCAAACAATGAAAAAAGACATACAACAGTCTTCAGAAACACTACTTCAAAATCTAAAATCCTGAGACTGATGTATGCGAAAAGAAAACTTAGTAAATCCAATTTCACGGTCCACTGAACATAGAAATGAAAGTGCGAGTTTCAGGTTAAAGTTTTTGGTCAAGGTAGTTTTTGATGAAGCTGAAGTCCAATCAACTTGAAACTTAGTACACTTGTTGCGTATAATATGATCTTTCTAATTTTAAAGCCAAATAAGACTTTTGACCCCAATGTCACGGTCTACTGAACATAGAAATGAAAGTGCGAGTTTCAGGTTAAAGTTTTTGGTCAAGGTAGTTTTTGAAATTTTAATTAAAGAGTATGACATTCTATCAAAAACACAAATTGGCTTTGATATATTTGTTAGTAGATGTTTTGTTTTCGCAATGACGCAGTTTTGGGTTGTGATGTTTGTCATTACATAGAACAATAGAAGTCGTGGTATCAGAGATTATTTTGTTACGAAAATCACCATTACAAATGTATTTCTTAAAACCGTCTTTTTCACTCCTACAATCATAATATATCAGCTATTCATTTTAATTGTGACAAAGATAATGATGAATTATCTACTCAGTTATCACGCTATTGACTCGTGTCATTTTTATTCAAATATCGTTTTTCTAAGACCGGTAATATACGACTATACCTGCATTTTCTCTTCATTTTCCAATGTCAAAACGGTTATGGGTTTTCATCACAGTAAGACTCTATTGTTCATTGACGGTTGATCTCGGATCTATCTACGTAATTCATTCATAAAACTGAATTCTTAAATCGAACCTATCTTAAATGAACATCAATTGAAGATTGTTATTCAAGTTTTTATGAATAATGAAAAAAAGATGGAGAAAATAACAAGGCTATCAACTTGTTTTTCTTTATTTTTAGTTTGTGATCTCGGATGCTAATATTCAGACCCTTTTGTTATATAGGCTGATGAAGCTTTTATGTTTTGTTTTCTGATTTTTCCATGTTGTACGTAAATGATAATACTGACCGTACGAGGACTGTTAAGCCAGGCAAGGTCGTTAAACACATTGATAAGACCTAACAAATATGTGTAGGGGTTCAGACATCATCAAATTCAACAGGTCTTGTTTAACTAAATGATATTATTTGATCAAATATACCAGCCCAAATTACAATTATATTTTCCTGGAATGTGAAATTTTATCAACAAAACAAATTTGCCTTGATATATTTGTAAATGAATGTTTTGTTAGCTCAATGACTTTACGTTTTTGGATGTTACGTTTATGGTCATAGAACAATATAAGTCGGTGTAATTATTTAACTTAATTCTATCTTGTAGAGGTCGTTGACCGACGGTCTTTGGTATAATGATATATCTGTTGACAGTTTCTTACTTGATGAAGCAAATTCACATGATTTTAAAAAAACCTTTACTTTCGTCATATTTTGCACGATTATTTCGTTTAATTATAACGCAAGTTGAATTTGCGTGGACTTTTTTTCTATTTTCGAAAGACTCCCACAGCTCTATTTTATGAAGACTTTCTCCTCAAATATTTTCTCCTACATATCGAAAATTCAACGTATATCTTAGTTATAAATCAGAGCAATGAATATTCATTGCATTTTTTATGCCAGATCTTTGTTAAAATTATATATTTTTTCTCACATTCAACAATGCATATCCCTGTATGCATGCGTTTATAATCTGATAATTAAATAGCGAATAACTTATCTTTACTTGGTACAGGTCATTAAGATCAGTTGTAATGCGAAGACAAGTAACACCTCTTTGTTCTGAGATAATAAGACAAGATTAATGTTTTCTTAATTTCTTTCCTACTAGATTTGTGATAGATCTACTTGAAGATGTTTAAAGAATCACACACGTTGTGAAAAAAATATTAAAGTAAGTTCTCATAAGTAAATATCAATGTTGCTAAACAAGTATTAAATTGAAAAATGCAGACATTGTACATCTTCAATTTGTAGCTATAGAAACAGACTATATTGAATAGTGTGATACATCATGTGTTGATACAATGTTATTAATAATTGTCCAGAGCCTTTGAAACAGAGATTTTTTAATAGATTTCAAATAGTGTCTTTATTATATATTTGAAGCATTCAATATTCATAATCAATCTTTCTTTTTTCTTGCGTTGTGATTTGATAAGATTGAGATCGGTTGTAATAAAGTAATATCACCAGTCATAACAATACCTAAGATTGGTATCGATTGTAATAAAGTAATATCACAAGTCATAACAATACCTAAGATGATAAAGATTGCGATCGATTGTAATAAAGTAATATCACAAGTCATAACATTACCTAAGATGATAAGATTGAGATCGATTGTAATAAAGTAATATCACAAGTCATAACAATACCTAAGATGATAAGATTGCGATCGATTGTAATAAAGTAATATCACAAGTCATAACAATACCTAAGATGATAAGATTGAGATCGATTGTAATAAAGTAATATCACAAGTCATAACAATACCTAAGATGATAAGATTGAGATCGATTGTAATAAAGTAATATCACAAGTCATAACAATACCTTAGATGAAAAAATAATCAGATACTTTTGTTATAATATCAGACTTAAAGAGTAAAGTATCGATGAAATAGTGTTAACACATCGTCTCTTCTGAACTGAACTGTGTTTAAAGTCTATTATTCAACATTTTGTAAAGAGATTAATTCTTTGATCTCTTGATATTCAATATTTCTGCACAAAATTCACGTATAGAAAAAAATCAAATTAATTATGTTAAATCGACGTATAGCAAAATATATTTCAAATTTAATATATTAAATTTATGAACAAAAAAGAAGAGAAGTAAAAAAGATTGTTGATCATAGGTACACTATTTTGTTCCTAAATATAAAACGTTTAATCAATATCAATTGAGTAGCCTGTTATGCTGTTGTTGTTTGTTGTTGGATTCATTGGTCATACTTAATTTATTTCGTTTATTGTTTTGTTATAAATCAGTCCAGCGTTTTGTTTTGTTTTGTGTTTTGTTTTTTGTTGTGGTTTTTTTTTCTAAACTGTTTTGCATTTTGTTATATGTGAGACTTATAATATAGCTGAACATACGGTATGAATTTTGCCTATTGTTGAAGGTTGTATAGTGACCTTAAGAGGATAACATCGATCCTCGTCATTTTAATATATGTGGATACTTGCTTTATTAGCAATCATACCACAATTCCTTATTTCTATATATGTACTATGTTGTGATTTTAAAACTAAAATTATAAATGAAAATATTGCAATTCATACTTTATTCCTTATTAAAATACAAAACGACTACAAAACGTTATTCTACTTTTATTCATAGTCTACTGATAAATTGTTGTTCTTTCGCTCTTTGAAACTCAAATGTAACGGGAAATATTTCAGTGAAATAAAACTAATGTAAGAACATACAAAACTTCATTCAATTTGGTTTTTGTATTTAAAGTTCGTTATCAAAAAAGAATCATAAAACGATGAATTAAAAATCGCCTGAGTACATATTATTAACATTGTTTGCACTAACATGTATTTAAACGAGCAACACGACGTGTGCCACACATGGAGCAGGATTTTTTTACAATACATAGGAATTTGTGACCATTCCCGGTCTTTGGTAGGGTTCGTGTTACTTTGTCTTCGGTTTTCTATGTTGTGTTTGGTGTACTGCTTTTCGTCTGTTCGTCTGTTCGTGTTTTCGATGTTTTTTTGTATTCTTTAGCCATGGCTGTGTCAATTTATCTTCCGACTAAAGCCCTGATATCCTCCGCCTCTCGTTTGAGCAACAGGAACACATAAATATATAATATGTATACATTTTATGTATAACATAATGCATACAATACACGAATGTAATAACAATGATACGAAAAGTAAATATAAATGTCGTCATAATAGTGTATATTATATACTAACATTAAAATGTAGAATTGTACAATTATAGAAACACGAGCTAAATACACTGACCATCAAGAGTACTAGTATCGGATATTGTCCGTAAATGATTCCATTAACTAGATAAAGGCAACATTAGTATAATGCTCAATCTATGACTGCCCTGCTCTGTGTGACAACTTTAGAGCAAAGGATAAAAACATTCGAAAAGGCTTAACTTGCATTATAATTTTATGCTTGTATTGTTACAATGTAAGTATATGAATAGATTGTTGTGATGTTTAGGGGAAAATAATTTAGTTTTTTGTTTGGTGTATTGTTTTGGAGATGTAGGGTTTAAAGGAAGGGTGAGATTGGTGTATTGTTTTGGAGATGTAGGGTTTAAAGAAAGGGGGATATTGGTGTATTGTTTTGGAGATGTAGGGTTTAAAGAAAAGGGGAGATTGTAGGGTTTAAGGAAAGGGGAGATGGTAGGGTTTAAAGAAAGGGGGGATTGAACATTTAAAAAAAGTTTGAATATTCCTTTTCCTGAAAGAAAACATTCAGCAAAAATGATAACTTGTAAAACAGCACAAACAATTTAGTATGAAATTCAAAACAGTGTAGCTGTGGCCATTGATTGACCCATCAAAATCATCCATTGACTGGGACAATTTACGTGAACGTTTGTCTGTAACAACCACTGTTCATGACGTACCTACGATAGACATTTAAACTGTGGGGTCAACAAAGGTTTCTTAACGCCTTTAATTATAAAATAATTCGAAAAATTAATCAGGAATAACCTTTGTGTTTTGATTTATATAATTGATATAAATCAAAATATCGTGTTATTTCTGATTAATTTTTCGAATTACTTTATTTAGGTGTTGAGAACCTTTGGTGTCCCCATAGTTTAAGTGTCGTTAAAAAGTACATAGTGAGCATTGGTCGTTACATACAAACGTTCACCTAAATTGTCCCAGTCAATGAATGATTTTAATGTGTCAATCAATGGCCACAGCTACACTGTTTTGAATTTCATACTATATTTCATATGTTTAAAAAGACAAATATAACCAATGCCGTGCCTCTAACAACATACATTTTTATTTCCCTCTCACATGAAAGATACTTGTTTTATTTACTGATTTATTTTTCTTCTGAAGTTTCGTCACTTTTAAGTATGCATGCAGATAAAATGTATACTAAACCATATGAAATTGTTTAAAACTCTATTAAATGTCATTCAATCAAAGGAAAGGTCAATATATGACCTTCAACATTTAAAAGACATATCATACAAGGCAAGCTATGAATAATAAAGTAACAAAAATATCGAACGCCAAGGAACATTCAAAATCAAGAGGCAAAATCAAAAGATCAAACGATAGATAACAATTGTCTTATTCTTAACTTAGTAAAGGCATTTCTTTATGTAGAACATGGTTTGAAAACCTGGTTTAATAGCTAGCTAAACCTCTCATTTGTATGACAGTAAAGTCCCGACTTGACAAAATATAAAACATTTCAAACAATGAAAAAACACCTACAATAGTCTTCAGAAACACAACTTAAAAATCTAAAATCCTAAGACTGATGTATGCGAAAAGAAAACTTAGTAAATCCGGTCATGTTTCTTATGATTAGTACAAATTTGTTGTTGTCACGTTCGATGATAACTAAATGGACGAAAAGAGGTAAGAAACCTGACTACGACAATTGAACATAACGAAGAAATGACAATCGACAATGTCATAATCAAAGAAAGGAGGACTGGCATGTCAAAAAGAACTTGAAGTTTGGTTGTACCTGTAGAAAACTTATTTCAAACGGGATAGCATATCCTCATTTTTACGGAAATGTTGTTAACCGTGCCCGGAAATTTAGAAATGATCCTTGTAAACTTATCGCTCCTTTAATAAACTTATTCTAAAAGGTTACCAACTCAACACTGTAATAAGATCATTGAATATTGTTTTTATTGGTATAAATATTGATTTTGTTATTAGTAAATTAAAAGCAAACTAAATATTACTAGTATGTTATATACATATACACATTCATGAATCTACAATCTGTCGATACCCGTAACTTGGCATTGCACAAGGTCATGTTTTTCTCTGATTGTTTATGACGTCTTTACACTAAATCCATTGGATGTATGATGTGTACGGATTGATAGTTTAGTCTTAGATGCATGAATTTTTTATTAGTTGTTAGTGGCTTTGAACTGCCTTTCAGATAACTCTGAGTACTCTCAAATCTGTTCCTGGTGTCTTTTTATTGTCGGGATGTACAAGTACCCAGCCACGTCCACTTGTATTTTTGTCCATCTGATGAGTTAAGCCTTTTTCAACTGATTTTTATAGTTCGTTCTTATGTTGTACTGTTATACCACTGTCTCAGGTTAGGGAGAGGGTTGGGATCCCGCTAACATGTTTAACCCCGCCATAGTATTTGTATGTGCCTGTACTAAGTCAGGAGCCTGCAATTCAGTGGTTGTCGTTTGTTTATATGTTACATATTTGTTTTTCGTTCATTTTTTTATACGAATAAGGCCGTAAGTTTTCTCGTTTGAAGTGTTTTACATTGTCATATTGTAGCCTTTTATAGCTGACTATGCGGTATGGGCTTTGCTCATTGTTGAAGGCTGTACGGTGACCTATAATTGTTAACGTCGGTGTAATTTTGGTCTCTTGTGGATAGTTGTCTCGTTGGCAATCATACCACATCTTCTTTTTTTATATTCTCCAAATAGATAACAAACGGAAGTGTCACAATTGAGGAGAGGAGGACGGGACTGTGACTGCGATAGTTGACAAATATATTAAAAAGGATGACAATTGACCAGTTCATGCTCAATATCGTAGGTGTGTATTTACGCAATAAAATAGTATTTTAGATAAAGTTTTCGGTTATAATTTTAGAGTATATGATATGTTTTGATATTAATTTGTAGGTCATATATATGACGAGTTACAAAATTCCTGACTGTATAATTTACAAATTCTAAACAAAAATACGTTTATTCTCATCCAAAACATGACTACTTGCACGGGCAAAGTTAAAACGTCGTGAAAAAGCTCATCATAGATACCAGAATTGAATTTTATATTTGCGCCAGACGCGCGTTTCGTCTATAAAAGACTCATCAATGACCATCGAATCAAAAAATGTAAAAAAAAAAAGGCCTAATAAAGTACAATGTTGGAGAGCATTGAGGACCAAAAATTATACACATTGCAAGAAGTGGCCAAAAGAAAATAAAGATAATGGTTGGTGTATTCAAATTTATCAATTCAGTGTTATTTAGACAGACTGATCTTTACTGAGATTGACCAAAAACTACGATACACAACTCAATACAGAAACAAGTCTGAAATTAAAGGGATGCAATCGGTGTCTGTAGAGATACCGCAACCTGTCGATAATTTTCAAATAGGTAGGGAAATTACCTTTAGGGTGGTACCAAACACTACAGGGAGACAACTCTGTAAAGTCAGCTAAATGTTTTAATTACGTTGTGTTGTAAAAGGAATATTAAGCTTCTCAATTATCAAAATTGGTGTTTGTCAAACTGCTATATAACCAGTGTAATTTTTCTGACAAAACGGTTGGTTCAAAATTTTTGAAATTTTTATATTTTTGTTAAAGGGTCAAAGTTAATACTTTGAACAAATTTTATGAAAATTAAACGAGCCGAATTAATTTTAGTGAAAGTGTTGGGTACCACCTTAATCATCTCATCACAGTTTCAATAAGTAAAGTAATATATTCCCCTTTTTCTTCACTGAAGAAGGCTTTTTATGAGTTTCATCAGATAAATCTGCAATAAGATCTTTCAAAGATCATTTCATTTAATAAGAGAACTTCTGTGTGATAAGATTCTGTGTCAGTTTAGTAGACATGGTTGAAATATCATAATTATCAACCGAATGTAACAGACCATCAAAATCCCAATTTTGCAAAACATTCTAACATTCCAAAACAAGTTGATTCCATATTTTCATATGCTTTATAACATAGATTAATAGTAATTTCATTTATCAAGAAAGTGAACTAGTCAACAGCACAACACGATGAGACTTTGAACACTTACTAGAAGTCGAGATTAATCAAAATTTCAAATAGTGTTATTTTGTACTTTAGGTAACCATTATATAGTAGGAAATTCTCAGAGAAAACCCACAGCTCTTCTGTGTTTATGTGCCGTGAATGTGGTTGAATGTATCATTTATATTTTTAGTTCTAGAAATGGACATATAAATTAATTTGAATTAATTTTAAATTATTTTTTCGAAGTGATATAAGCGAATATCAACAATATTAAAAAATTTATTCAAAAAGGTTTCAGATTTCTACTGTTCACACAACAGTAAAGCATTTGGTCATTCCCGTGCAATCGAATATCTAATTTAAAGTTTCATAGAGGCTACGTCATACAGTGAAATGTATTTCCTACATCATACTTTTTTAACTTCCTGCTAAACGCACATGGGCCTTTTTTTTTAAGAATTGAAAATCTCAAATAAAAATCTCGCTTCCGTATTGTCATTTTATAACCAGGGGTTATGAATTATTTTAAATAAAAAAAATATCTATTTCTCACGTCGTGTTTATTTTGTTTATGTTTTGAGGCTTATTTATTTCTTTATCAAATTATTTCCATTTATATATTTGATCATAAACTTTTTTTATTGTTCATTCGCTTTGAAAACATCTCTAAAATGTGTTTAAAGGAAGTTACTTTACTGTATTCAAATGAAAACAAAATTGAGATTTTGATTTTGCCATTTGATAATGGACTTTCCGTATTGGAGTATATGGAGTGTGCTATTTATGTTATTTTGATATTTTTGCATTGCAAATGCAATTATGAGATATTAATTATCCAAATTACATAATACAAGTTGTAAGAAGAATCAACATAAAAAGTCGACTTTCAATGTGAAACAAAAAGTCAAAAAAGAATTTACAAATGTGGTATATAACAATAGCTAAGAAAGTATTTCGTTTCTTCATTTTTACTGCTGTAATTGATATAGGTAATTTGTAATTAGGTCTTTCCACTTTTCCGTGGAAAGACCTATTGGATTTCTTCTGATTATTATTATTTTTTTTTTTCTTCCGCCTAATTTTTTTCCTTTGCTGTTTTTTTGTTTCGCAAGATGTCGCTTTGATATTTGGAATATGATATCGAACAGGTAATACGCTTTTGAAACCAACTCTGCTTAACTGAATACTTTCCCATATAAGAGTTATCTCCCCGAACACTGTTTTTCTTGTGGCCCCTTCTCCTTCGCAACCGTTAAAGATTACGACAAATTTATTTTACCAAATTGCTCGTTATATCCTCAGGATGTTCTGTTTCATTTTGACCGAAGCCGTATAGAGATTCCATATGAGAGTTATTTCCCCTTTTGTATTTGAAATTTTGAAATGTATTTTAAACTGGAAAACCATAAGTGATAGAGACCTAGGGTCTTTTGATTTGAGATCCTTGGTCCAAAAAAATGAAAATTAGGTCAAGGTCAAAGGTCAAGGTCATATTCTAAATTTTGATTTTGGCTTATTTTCACTCCTTTTCATTAACCTTATAAGATATCGACAAATTATTTTTACTAAATTGTTAGTTGCGACATGTCGTAACATAATAATTTTGGTTGAAAGGGTGCGTAGACAATAAATGGGAGTTTTAGCCCCTATCACATCTAAAATTATGCGTAAAGTGATATAACTTATTAACCATACATATTAGAGACCTAGGGTCTTTCGATTAGAGATCCTTGGTCCAAAAAAATGAAAATTAGGTCAAGGCCAAAGGTCAAGGTCATATTCTAAATTTTTGATTTTGGCTTATTTTCACTAATTTTCATTAACCTTATAAGATATCAACAAATTATTTTTACTAAATTGTTAGTTGCGACATGTCGTTACTTAATAATTTTGGTTGAAAGGGTGCGTAGTCAATAAACAGGAGTTTTAGCCCTATCATATCTAAAATTATGCGTAAAGTGATATAACTTATTTACCATACATATTAGAGACCTAGGGTCTTTTGATTTGAGATCCTCAGTTTGTGACCTTGAAATTGAGGTCAAGGTCAGAGGTAAATTTTACGTTCTAGATTATGACCTTTGCTTAAAATTCATATCTATACATCAGAAAGCCATAGGAACTGACATTTTAGACTGATTTTTAATATTTTAATATCAAAATAGATATTTACTGGTGGAAAGACCTTCAATTGTTCTCTGAACAATTTGTTTTTAATTTTGTATTGTATCGCTTTTTCTTCCTCTTGTATAATTATGAAGAATAACTAACAATAACACATAAATGATTATCTGTATGAGTAGAGTTCAATAGCACTTTATGATATCTTAATGCAAGATCATGTGTCAATAGACTGTATTTTTTATTATAGTTATCATTAAATGGCATTTACTTCACATCTCGTATTATCATAAACATAAGATTATTAAAATTTCAAATGTTCTTTTAAAAATGAACTATTTATAGCCTAATGGTGTGTTTATCAGTCTTCGGTTTTCCATTGATAATAATAAACACACCATTATTCTTATCATAAATTGTCTTTCATTTCTTAACACAACCAATAAAATATTTTTTCTCAAATATCCACTGTATGGAAAGAAAAACATCGAAATCATGCAACCTTTTTATTGTAAGCAGATCACAATGGTAAAACGTTTACTTCGGTTTGATTGACTTGTTGTTTATTTTTTTTAACTGAAATTTAGTTAATTAATGATATCATTGACTAAACTATTATTGCAGTTTACTAAGACAAAGTTTATCTGAATGCGTAATATGTTAATTAAATGTTCATTAATAATGATTTTGATCAGACCAAACACGCATCGACTATACCAACTCAATAATTAGTCCGTCAAACGTGTATTGCCACTATGTTAGGAACATCAGTGACACTCGAATCAAAATCATATGAAACTCAATTCAATTTCGAAAACTCCAAATATGCCTCCGTGTTTCGAATAACTTCAACGGTCATCAACAACAACTTTACAGTGTAAAACTGTATCTATGATATTTTATTTCCGGTGGAAATCACAGAACAATAAGAATCGTTCGTGAAATTGCCTAGAATCTATCCACAAATTTTATTTGACGTAACTCGTGAAATTGATCACCACGTTAAACATAATTTTCTTCTGCTTGGATTGTAAATACGGTTTTCGTCAATTTTAGCATTGACTTCTTATATTGATTTATCGGTAGTAAAGAATAAAACTATTTAATTTTCCTTTTTCGTTTTCAGTTAGATAATCAAGAAAATGTAGGAAACAAACTCGTTAATCTTAAACCAGTCCGAATTATATCTTACTTTTGAGATATAGATTTAGTCATTCAAATATGACGTCATTTTTGTGCTGTTTCAAAATTTCAAATATCTCGTAATTTTTGTGCCTTTTCACCACTTCCTATGTGACGTCACTTGTTTCACTTTTTGCGTTGAAGCCTTGACTTAGTCGGGTGTGTCTATTTTTTGTGTAGGTCTTTGTAATGTATCCGAGTTTAGTTTTCTGTAATTAGTTAATACTTCAGTTTTATCATGTATATCTTTTATATTCATTTGATAAAATTTACTATTTGCAATAGCATAAATTGTTCTAAGTAATAAGGATGTTCTTATCCCAAGCAGAAAACCCTATCCGTATTTGGCACAACCTTTTTGAACTTTTGATCCTCAGTGCTGTACAACTTTGTACTTTTTTTTACTTTCGAACTTTTATATCTGGGCGTCACTGGTGAGTCTTGTGTGGACGAGACGCGTTTCTGACGTATTGAATTTTAAACCTGATGCCTTTTGTTAGCTATTATTCATGTGGTTTTTTTTTGTCTAATATGTTCTCCTATTTATTTGTATTGTAGTCCTGTAATATTATGTTGTCATTTTAATGTTATATTTAACATTGCTATTAAAGTTCGAGGTTTGGCATGCCACAAAACAAGGTTCAACCCACCATTTTTCTCTTTAAAAATGTCCTGTACCAAGTACAAGTACAAGGAATATGGCCATTGTTATATTATTGTTCGTTTCTGTGTGTGTTACATTTTTACGTTGTGTTTCCGTTATGTCAATTATTTTCTCTTACATGTATATTTGAGTGTGAATTCACGTACTATAAAACGTGTCACGGTTCTTTTCTATCCCAAATTCATGTATTTGGTTTTGATGTTATATTTGTTATTTTCATCGGATTTTGTCTAATGCTTAGTCCGTTTCTGTGTGTTTTACATTTTAATGTTGTGTCGTTGTTCTCCTCTTATATTTAATGTGTTTCCCTCAGTTTTAGTTTCTTCTCTTATATTTAATGTGTTTCCCTCAGTATACTACTGTTGCCTTTATTTACCACATTTAAATTAAACATCGTAAAAAATGCCTGCACCTGGTATCAAGGCTTCATTCAAACGTTGCATTTTTATCACTTTTTCTCTAGGAATTTGATATTTTTCGCTCGTATTAGTTGCACTGGTATTTTTTTTAATTATTTTTTTTTTTCAAGTTAAAAGGATACCACTGATTTATTCAAACTTGTCAATAGAATGGAATTCCATACGACTGTCATACAAGTGATAGGTTCAGCAAGCTATATTACAGGCTCAATCTATTGTTATTGACATAATGTAAATGCTTGTCAGGAATATAACCGCTCTTCTCTAATCGTTAGATGTTTTTAACTTTTGAGTTTTGCAATTTAAGAACTTTCAGTTTTAAATTTCTCTTGCAGTTTGATATTTTATTTTACTTCTTACAAGTAAAATTCAAATATAATGTGTGACATATTTAAACAACTAACGGGCAAGCTTTTGAATATATTAGCCAATATAATAAAATCTTAATTAGAAGTTATGAAGCATGATTCTAAGCTTTGACCTTTTAAGACTTCGTATATGAAAATACATATGGACATTATTGCACGAGTTCATGCTATATTAAATATGTTCACTAAATGACCGAAGAACTTAACATTCTCATATGAGATAAGAAAATCCCTCAATCGCTCAGTTAGATTTTTAACTTAGTTCTTTAGTAGAAAACGGTGGATTAAACCTTGTTTTAAAGTTAACTAATCTTCTCACTTGTATGACAGTTGCTTCAAATTCATTACATTGAAAACACTGTGTGAACAACACAAAAAGACATAATAGGTTAAAATGACAAAAGTACGGCAGGCAACATTGTGTAATAATCTTAATCACTACAAAAAAAACTACATATGCATCAAAGAAACATAAAAAAGCAAAAAGAACACGCGTATTAACAAAATTTAAGGCAAGAATAGAAAAATGTTTTACAAAAGCACAATAACGGGATTGATAATTACATAGTCATGTCATTTGTATAAAAGCGGAGTAAACCTTTTTAGCTATCCCTGGTGACAGATTATATTATTAAATTTTATAAAGGTGGTAGTTCTAGTGCCATAAAACATAATTTGCATTTTATTTTACAGCTTCGAGTGGGTTAAAGGGTTTCTTTGAGTGTGTGTATGTGTGGACGTGCGTTTACTTTACTTGGATTTAGAAATATGGTTTACTTGTTTTATTTATAATAGTTCGATCATTTCAGTCAACAAGTAGGTTCTTTAAGAAACTTGACATTTGTGAACATCTGTTCATCTTATCGATAAACTTAATTGCTTATCATATAATATTCACATATCATATTCTTTCTAGTAAACAAATAAAAATCATAATTTTGTTAATGACAGGTCAATTTCTTCAAGAGACATCATAATCTAAGTAATGAATACGTACTTTCGTCTGTAGAGTTCAGATAGAGGTTGATATGTGGTTCATTACTTCATAACCTATTTCATTTCCATTAAATTTCCTTTTTATTTTATTATTTTGTTGTTCTCGTACTTAGAGGTTAGGTCGTTCAAATTTTCTACCCTATGCTTTTCAAATGAATCAGACTGGTTTTTATTCCGCATTATTTGCATTCCGTTCTGATTATGTTAAAAAGCAATTTTCGTTGTGACATATGTCTAGAGAAGACGGTACCAAACTGCTTATTGTTTGACATATTGAAGACAAATATCGGTCCTAGGGAAACAAGTTGTGCTACAACTTAAACCATGTCAACTCGTTTATTCATTCAAAAAATGGGATTTGAAAGAAAGAAAAGGAAGCTTAAATTATATTTTGACGTCAATTAGCACTTTCTTAACTCAAACAGCGTATCTTTTGGGGAGATATATAATATACTTTAATTAATTTTGTTTATGTACTAGTTCCCAGTTATGTTCTCTATATTTCATCTCATAGAGACATAACTTTAGAATGTTACCAGTAAATTTGCATATGCTTATCAATCATATTGAAATCTGTGGAATTTGTAAGTCAAGGCAGGGGTAGTTCATAATGTAGTGTAAGTTAAACTCTTAAAAGTTCGGAGCATGTAAACGTTGAAAATATACCGCACAGCCCTATATTTTGACCTTTAGAAAACATAGAAGCGCATTTGAGCTTTTCATTTTATGATAATTTTTTTCAAAACTTCATGGTAAAGGTTGTACAGTTTTAGCCGTAAAAAGTAAAACCACAATAAAACTGAACTCCGAGGAAAATTCAATTGGAATGTCCCTAATCACACGGCAAGATCAAATGACAAAAACATCAAACGAATAGACAATAACTGTCATATTCTGACTTGGTACAGGCATTATCAAATGTATAAAATGGTGGATTTAAACTGGTTTTAAAGCGCTAAACCTCTCACTGTACGACAGTTGCAGGAATTCCTATTAAAAATTACATTGTAGATATACAAAAATGCCAGCTGTAATGATTTTGTTTTATAACTACATAATTCAAATAAACTCATCAAAGATACCAGGATTAAATTTTTCTATTTACGCCAGACGCGCGTTTCGTCTACATAAAACTCAAAATGATAATTCATGTCAGCACATAAGTGACTACTGGGCTGGTGATATCCTCGTGGAACAAAAACTCCACTAGCACTAGTCGCATTGCATTTACAATGGACAAAACAATGGTTAAACTGAGGGTTTATTCTGTCTATTTCTAGATTTTTAATTTTATAGGTAAAATAGTAAAATTTCATGTTGAAGTTCCCAGAATTGTTATGTAAACAATGGGATTATGTAGGATTATGTTGTAACACATTTAACAAATGAATCAAGGTAAATCCAAGTAATTCTTGTGAAAAATAAAGAATAGTTTATATCACAATGGTTGGGTTTTTTTTTAATAATTTCATAACACATTTTGTGCTAATAATATGCCAAACCCCAATTAGAATATATAGGCATAATGTTATTTAAAAGGAATTGCAATTGTTTAGGGACAAACAGTAATATATACAAGTAAATAATATCAATTGAAATAAAACTGTTAAATTTTAATAATTATTCTTTGAATCAAAGCACTAAATTTTGAGTTACACTTTACAAAGCACCAAAAGTACACTAAATTGACATTAATCATGGCATTTACACAATAATACATTGCACTTAATTAAATATACAATAGAATACAAAGTATCAAGCAATGTGCAGGAGATGAGAAGCAGCATCTCCCTACGTGACTGAAGTAAGCTCGTCATTCTGTAACCTTGTTTTAAGTGTTTGCAGTCTGTCATCTATTTCCCTGTATTTTCTCTTTCTTGTAACACGTTTTCCACCAATTTTGTACTGGATAAGTGTGAGAGCATGGAAGGCCTAGTCTTGTCTCACCAACTTAATCATGCTGAAGATGTTTAGGTGAGGTGCCTTTACTAACTTTTCAGTTTACTATGCCAACCTTTTAGATGGTCTGTTGTTCTAGGATCTCCGTAGTGTTTCCCTAGGCTTTGGTTGTCAGTATCTACCCAAAAGTAGGTTTCATAGTTAGTAAAGATAAGGGTTGAAGCTAAAGATGAAATTGTGGGTTCCTTTTTAAATACGTTTTTTCCATACTTTTGAATGCTTTTACTACATTTTCTTTTTGCTTGACTTATTGCTTGAATTTCCTTTTCTTTCAAGTCAGGCTCAGCATAATTATGGTACACATGTGTTCATCCAACTTAGTGAATTAAGTATTTGATTTTCTCTTTTTTTCAGGGGGATCTTTCTATTTCATTAAACTATTCAAATTAAAGATACTCAAATTCATACCGTTAATACAAAAATGAAAATGTTAC
Organism: Mytilus edulis; assembly: GCF_963676685.1. Classification (NCBI taxonomy): domain Eukaryota; kingdom Metazoa; phylum Mollusca; class Bivalvia; order Mytilida; family Mytilidae; genus Mytilus; species Mytilus edulis. The sequence goes on from NC_092348.1 coordinate 91,836,518, forward strand.
TTGATAAATTTTATACGGTCAAAGCAATTTTTTATGTACCTTTGTTATGATTGTTCAAAGTAAATATTTGCAAGCCAAGTATCTTAAAGGAAAAAATAATAGCCAAATTCAATTCAGGTCAGATTTTGATTTGGAACCTTAGATTCTTCACAATTTAAAATTTTGAGACAGGCATGTAACATATAATGTCATTGCTAAAGAAGACTTGCGAGTATGGTCTTTAGGAAACGATGATAGTCCGTCGGAAGGGGACGATAAATGGCTGACCCGTGTTAAGAGAGAGCCATATCTCTTGCACGTTGAAGACACCCTTGTAGATTTCGAAAAAGGGTAGGCTAATGCCGCTACAAGGCAGCACTCGCACCCGCAAAGTGGAAATGGATTAATATAAATTACAAAACTTGTTTCCCAATCCACTTTAAATAAATATGTTTAAACTATAGAGGACTTTTAGTCTATCAGCAGCGATATTGACCAAGGCCACTTATATCTTTTCAGTATTTATCAAACCATTGATTAGAAAAACGACTTGATGTGTTCTATGAAGAACTTAATGTTAATTTAGCGATTCCCACATGAGTGAACCTTTAATGTATTAATCATCTGTTGGTAGCAAATATGAATCTTCATCATTGTATTTGTATAGTTCTAAACAAGTCATGTGTTTATTGGAAGATAATGAGTTTGTCGATTACCCGCTTAATATTAAAAAATATACATGTGATAGAAATGCTAACCATGACTATTGATAGTACAGAAATGGCATCTGGTAATGCAGTTATGATATAAAAATAACGACAGCTTACCATTGTCGAAATGATTCCCCGAGCATAAAGTACAAGTAACAGCATTAAGTAAACGAATTTATCAACATGATTTGATCAATTCATTTTATTTTACCTTTGTTTGTTGAATTTAATAACAGAAAAACATAACATACCATTATTTCGTTTTTCTTTTTAGAAGTTTTGTTTCGTGTTTCGTTTTTTCAGGTGTTTTGAACAAGTCATATTGTTGCTCCAAAATTTGAACGTACACGATTCTTCAATATGTGACTAGATATATATCTCCATTTACCAAAACTTATGATCCCTTTCTTTGCTTATATCTGTGAACGCACAATATCATGCTTTCCCAAATTCTTTGCAACATCTTCACACTACATATATTGTAGGTGTACTGTATATATTGTTTTAAGTCCAGGAAAATATTCATTAGTTGGAATTGTTCTTCAGCTAGATTTAGAACAACGTTTTATTGTTATACAAAATACTCCACGAAACCTCATAATTATGAACATTCCCAATATTTTTTTAAGAGTTACTATAAACCTACTTATTACAGAGAGGGTATGAATCAGAGGTTGATACTAACTAAATCAATTGAACTGTAAGAATGGTAACAATAGAATAAGAGATAAGGTAATTGAAGAAAACGTTTGCAATTGACTTCGACTTGTGAGTTAAAATATCCCCTTGGCTTCTTCCGTGTCAATATTAACCAAGTTATAAAGAACTTTAGGATTCACTTGAAAGCTGCGACAATATATGTGTTCTGTGGTATATAATGAATTAAAACTATCTTATAGTGAACCTATTGTTATATAACCACTAGGAAAAGATCCGATATAGACCAAAAACGCAGTAGAATTTGGATAGAGAATCTTTAAAAGAGGGACGATAGATACCAGAGGAACAGTAAAACTCATAAATCGAAAATAAACTGACAACGCCATGGCTAAAAATGAAAAGGACAAACAGACAAACATTTGTACACATGACACAACATAGAAAACTAAACTAAAGAATAAACAACACGAACCCCCACAAAAAACTAGGGGTGATCACATGTGCTCCGGAAGGGTTAGCAGATCCTGCTCCATATGTGGCATCATCGTGTTGCTTATGAAATCAGGTAAATAGTCACATTTATGAAAGGGAATTGGATTGAAGTACGGAACATATCCGATATCATTTGTGAAACGGTTATTCCATAACGGTCAACCAACTCGTGATGGCGTCCGTAAATTTTACGAAGAGATGATTTCAACTTCACCCTTTGGAACTCTTGATTTAATAGCTTCCTTGTGAGCAACAACCCTCTATCAAGAAAATCATGATAGGAAATGCAAACACGGGAATATTGTATCAATTGGGAGATATATACACCGTATGCAGGTGCTGCTGGAATGTTGCTACTTAGAAATGGAAAGTGCATAATTGAAAAGCTGAAATAATCTCTTTTGTCGTAAAGTTTTGTTTTCAATCAACCCTCATTGTCGATGTCTAGATGTAAGTCAAGATATGAGGTCGACTTAACTGTATCTGTTGTATCCTTTTTCTCTAGTTCAATGAGATAGACGCATTCGACATAGTCATCAAATTTTGAGTTATTTAGTGACATAACATCATCTTTATAACAGAAAGTAGAGTTAACGGATATTGCTAATTTCTTATTTTTCTTCCTAAGAAGTTATTGTCTGAAGTCAGCCTCATAATAATGAAGAAACAAGTTGGCAAGAAGAGGGGCACAATTCATTCCTATTGGAATGCCGATAGTCTGTTGAAAAACACGTTCTCCGACCATTTTTAATTTGACCATGTTTTAACAAGGAAGGGTAGTCTTATTTTTTGTTTTACTGCAAGCAGCATCACAAGCAAGCACGACAGTTACAAAGCAAAAACATATTTTCAATTTTATTAAGATAGAAACCTTAATTAAGAAAATATCTAAGCTGGCGTGCTACGGGGTATTAGCGCCAACTATTGATGATGTTTAATAATTGTAAATTATACGGTTTAATCAGAATATGACCATTAAGTGTAACTGATATCGCTAATATGTCAGTACAGGACTAAATAAATCTTTCGAGTTTTACTTTTCTTAATATATGTAGTCATTATTTTTTTTCTATCAAACCTTATCTTTATGTGTTATTTTAGTATGTGTGGTCAATTTGTATCTTAGATAAGAAAGAAAGATCTTTGAAGTAGTAGAAGTTATAATCAATTATATCAGGTTGGTAAGAGGTAATCGACAGATCACAGACTTGATTTGAATTGCTAATCAAACATAAGCATGTGGTCAATAGATCTAGATTGAATCCGATCAATTGTTTTGTTGAATAATACTTTTAATAAAGATAGATATTCACTATTTTAAATCATTATGAATACAACAAGGTCAAGGAAAAAAGAATAAAGAATAAAAGGTTAACAATGTTTCAGTACTTCAATTAATTACAGGTAAGTACATAATAATTCTGTCATTAACAAATGATTTTTGTGTTATTAAATTGCTGTTACAAAATGTTAAAAAATACTATAAATTAAGGAATGTATCTCCCTCATGCAAAGCTCTGATTCCTTTCACGGATTTGACTATACTTTTTGGAACGTTTGGATTATAGCTCTACATGTTTTATATATGCTTTGGATTTTACATATTTTGGCCACGAGCATCACTGAAGAGACATTATTTGTCGAAATGCGCAGCTGGTGCAGAAAAATTGGTACCGCTAATGTTATTAAAGACGCATTCGATTGGAATTGTTTGGCTAATAACTTGTCTTAAATAGGCAAAAACATATAATTTTAAATATATGCAAAGTGATGTAATAAAAACAACATTAGTATTTTGCTGTTCAATAGTCATAAATCGATTAGGCGAAAAAAAATCGGTCCTTTGGAAACACATCAAATACAAGAAGAAAAGAACGGAACAACATAACAACTGAACTGTAACAAAAACAACCGCATAAATACATAGAAATGGACTATCTGATAACGACTATCATATTCCTGACTTGGTACCGGATATTTTAAGAAAAATTGTGAGTTGAACCTAGCGTAATGTGGCCAGTCGAATCTGCTAATATGGCAATATAAACAACAATGCAAAAAAGGAAACATTACGTGACAGAAATACCAAACAAACAAATGCATGAATAACAACGGACACCTCCTATGAATTAATACAATAGTACTCCGGCACACGAATGCATTAGAGCAACACAATTTGACGTATTTCGGAACGTTTATATTATGACCGGTATATTTTCAAAAACAATAGAATAGATTTGTTTTGTTCTAGACAGGTAGGAGAATATAAACTTAGTATTGAGTTTGTAATTGTGTTATTTGTGTATTTTCTAACCCTGACAAGAATATTAGAACTTCGAGCTTTATGGCAATGTTAAACATACCGCTAAAATGACAACATTACATGAAGGGAATCCAGTACAAGTCAATACAAGAACACTCAGGACAGAGAAATACGTAAATAAATAGTATAATAGTACATTTCGACGTGTTAACCACAGATTAAAAACGAATAACTGAAATTAATTAAGGACAGTACACAAAAACAGCATAGTTGAATTACCAACTGTGTGTCACACAAATGTATCAACGTTGAAAAAGTGACTTCACATGTAAATTTCTAAACATTGGATATAAATCCAGTGCGCGAATTGGTGACAAAATATTACCTCAACAGTGTGCTCTTCTGACGTAAAGAAAAACAAATGATGCTGCGATTGTTTTGCTTGTTTGAATTGAGCTAGCACAGAAGAACTAAGGCGTGTCAACATAATTTGAATATGATAATGAATAAGTTAAATTATTGATTATTAAGTTTATCACCTCATTCATCGTAGCTTCATATGATATGTAACTGTATGAATTTCCGATTTTCAATGTCGTCAGGGTTCAAACCGGCAATCATGCCATCCTTTCATATTTTTTTAATACTTTCCAATGGGCGGAACACCTTGATTTTCTCCAAATTTGTAAAAACGATTAAGTTGCATTATATATATATTTATTGGGGTGGGGGAGGATTGACATGCAGCAAAGATTGGCAGTTTTTTATTTGGATTGCTACGTAACATAAAGGGAGGTAAGTTAAAGTAAAAGTAGTCGCGTTTTTTCAAATAGTAAACAATTTAATTCAGATACATGGTATTTTACAAATGACAAAGAATATCGTAGAAATTTGATAAAAAAATCATCTAATTTATGCAATTTTCATTAAAGATATACAATATGTTATACTGAAAACTGAAAAGGGGTAAAAGCACCATACATTGAACAAATTTGGGGGGATTTATGATGGGTCGGATGGGTTAAAATATTACGATATTTAGATTATTTTAATCTGTGGTAACAACCATTTGATTTTCAGGAGCAGCTAAGTTTGGTTAACACAATACTGGAATTCCAAGTACCGGATTGCCAAATTATATTATTGTATCACCTAATTGAATGTTCAAATTATTTTGCAGCTATGTTTTGTGAAGAAGGATGACAGTCATAGAAACCAACAGTTACGGAGGGGCCTTTAAACTAGATGCTTCAAGTGCTGATCCAGTGCAAAGTTTTAGTCATTTTTTCCTTGTAATTGTGGCAGAAAACCCACTAGCTCTCAGCTGGGTAAAATACAGTTACTGGCATTCAAGGATATCAAACGGATGTTTTATGGAATTATCTCAAGTATATATGACGATCATAGAAATGGGGCGCTAGTCTCTTTCATGCAACAATTTGTAATTCTCAATTTCAATAAATTCCAAAAAATGTACATCAATAAGAAACAATATCTGTGAATTGAATCATTCCAAAACTCAAATGTGTCATTAGTGTAGCATTATTTATCAGAAGCGATAATTAGATTACAATAAAATTGCCCAACTGCAGGCTTTTGTCGGTAAAGTTTTGTAAATCGTAAAGATTTATTTAATCAATATTGTTGCCACCATTGTTAGTAAAACCATGATTTCAATATTTTGTTTGTGTTTTGTCTACATGTACATTCTGATTGCTCATGTTTTAAATTTCGATTGGTATAGAAACTGAGCAACTGAGCTTTGTAGAAAGATGTCAAGATGAAATAAATAAGTTTTCTTGTAGCTTTTGCATTGCTGTTGGACAGTTAAGAGGACATCTTCTTTTTGTCTTAATTTGGCAATTTCTTTCAATCAATTATTGAAGTACGTTTTCGAAAGAACTGGCTAGGTGATTTGGGTTTTTTTTAAACGCGAGTCACGGAAGGGCCAGGAAAGACCTACGAAAGTTTATCTGTAAATTCAATTTTGAACATTAACATTTTATGTGTTTTTGCATCCTATTATAAATAATGTTGCAGTGCAAATTTTAAGTTTCATGACCTTTTCCAGCTATGTTAGGACATGTATATTTGACAAGTGTCCGACCTTCTCTTTTTTTTGTTGAGGACCCTGGGGTTTGACACGTTTGCATGATAAAGAAATGTTACAACTCGGACGACAGAGACGGTTTAAGAATCATAAGCTATGAATGTCTTGCTATCCTCCCCCCCTTTTTTTTTAAATCAAGGGTCGTTCCCTTTTTTCTGAGACTGTCACTGTTTGTACTTTAATAAGCAAGTAAAAGATTTCGCATGTGGATTTCTAAAATACCAAATAAAAATACTCATGTTGCGTATTAAAAGTATTTCAATTTTTCCTTTTTTTTAACTGATCTGAATATGGAAGATGCGCATAACTGACCATCGTATAAGTGCAAAGTCTTATTTAACACACGTGATTAATTTGGATCACATGTTTTCTAGTTCCATATTATAAGAATTCGAAGGTTCATACCATTTACATTCAACGTTTTTAATGGAATTTGTTTTTACTATCAATGTTTAACCTCCAGTTACATTATAGTAAAAACAAATCTGATAAAAAGGGTTGAATGTAAATGATATGAACATTCAAATTATTTTATTATAGGACTGTTGATTACTTATACTATGATGATTTCAATAAACTTCACATTAGGTAAATTGTCACGTATATTGATTACATCATATCGAGTTGGTCCAAAAATACACTTGTCGATGTACTCGATCATACGAATTTACCGACATTCATATAGACAAAATTACCCAACTTTGAAAAATTCTTGTCACGAAACTACATTTCGGAACACGTTAAAAAATTGGATACTCAGAAAACTACATTATTAAGGTTTGATGTTTATTTTTTTTTCAAAAAAAAAGAAAAATATGCAATCGAGATTTGCAGTTTTTTATACACCCTATGTTCAATTAACAGCGTATTTGGCAACTAAAAAATCATATATCAACAAATTCACATTTATAATATACTTTACTTATTGTGGTTGTATAAACGTTAGTTTATGGTTTTGTGTATTAAGAGATATTCATCATTATGCATATCGAATTTTATGTGTTAATTGTCTCTCCTTTTTTCTTACCTTTTCTATCTCTTTCATAAGAAGAGTCACCTTTCTATTGTTCTAGTGTCACTAGAAATCCCACTGATTAGAGCAACATCCTGTGCATATACACTGTGACAATTTTATATTGCATACATCACATATTGTCTAATCAAACATGTTTTTACTTATTGTCTTGTGTCCTTATTTTCCAGGGTTTCATATATCAATTCTTTAAGTTCTAAGTCAATAAAACATGTGTGAATTTATATGAAGGAAGATTTAAAAGGAATATTGAAGGTATATGTATTTTTTTTAGTCGATAACTGCTATGAAAGTTTATAAAGTGCATTCTAGCATGTTTGATCCCGTCATCTTCTACATGTGTGTGTCACAAGTCAGACACCTGTAGTTGAATGTTTATTTTTAGCTACCATCTACTATATTTGTTTTTCGTGCTTTGCAAGCATTCACTATGCGCTTACGTTTTTGACTGACCAGATCACAATTTTACATACCAAGTCTCTATACTGGTTCTCTGTTCTTTATCTTTTTGGACAACAAAGTTATCTGTGATACCCGTATGTTGCAAGGAAGAGAACCAGTCTAACCAAGTCTTTTTCTCTTATCATACCGAATTTATTTGTTAAAAACCTTACAGTGACTTGACGTTTTTTATATCATCATCCTTTGATCTCTGCTGGATATTTGTCTCAAAAGTAATAAAACCACAACTTCTAATTTGTAAATCTATATGATAAAACTGTAAGTTTCACAAGGCATGCAAAATTTAGAAGTAAGTTTCAAAACAGGGGTATGTGAACAATAACAAATACTACATACGTATTCATAATATAACAAATAACAAAGTATCAAAGTAATGCAGTGAACATTATAAACATTCATTAACATATATACATTTGAAAAAGTAATGCATTTAAAGGAAGACAGTAAACTTCAAATGGACATATTAATGGTTGAAACAATATTAGTTTAATTAACAACAGCTAGTACAATTTTACAAAATTTTGCAATTTTAAGAACAACATTGTAAGAGTCAGAATTAAATAATTCATAAAATTTGTAAGTATTATGATTGGTAATAAGATTACAAGGTAATAAAGATTTCCTTTCATTATTGAAAAAAGTACAATTAAATAAATAATGATATTCATCACCTAATTGGTTTTTGTTACAAATGTCACAGATTCTGTCGTCACGTTCTATACCCCAAAAGCGACCCCTTTCAATAGGGAGTCGATGATTTAGACATCTAAAATTGCATAAGGCTTTTTTCAAATCATCTGGTAAATTAAGTAAATAAAATTCTAAACCATGATTATATTTAAAAATTCTGTAGTTAAGACATTTTGGTTAGTTAAAAATAGTTGTATACCAATTCTGCTTAAATTGATCACATAATCTCTGTTTAACAAGTTTTGATAAATTTATACATTTTGGTACATTTTGTGCAATCCAATATTCAGAAAAACCACAATCATTCAAGATATTTTCAATATATGTTATCCACTTAGAATGGAAAAAATCTTTCTTATGCATATTTAACAACAATTTGTACAACATAGCAGATATCTTGTCTTGTTTATTACATACGAGCCTTTTCCACATACCTATCATTCTGCTCTTTATAAATATGTCAGTAGGATATCTACCTAATTCTCCATATAAAATACAATTAGGAGTAGATTTTTTAACACCAAGTATAATTTTGTAAAATTGTAAAAACAAAGATTCAACAGCAGCATTATTCTCATAACCCCACATTCACAACCATAAAGTAGAATTGGAGAAACCATAGTATCAAACATTTTAAGTTGGATATCAATAGGTAAACCTAAGGATCTACATTTTCTCAACATACTATACATTGCTTTTCTACCCTGATCCAACAATTTAATTCTGTTTTTGGAAAAAGATCCATTTGACATAAAAATTATACCTAAATACACAAAGTCATCTACAACATTTAAAATTTCACCATTTAAAGTAAATACAGGTTTGTCAATAATTTTACGTTTATTAAATATAACAACTTTTGTCTTTGAAGCATTACTTTCTAAATTCCATGTCTTACAATACAAGTACATTTCGTGAAGAGCAGTTTGTAATTCTACCTTGGATTCAGCTAAAATAACAGTGTCATCAGCATATAACAACAAGTATAATCTTAAATAAACAGAAATTTCATCAGTATCAAGTACTAGGTGAGTTGCATCACATACATCAGATAGACCATCATAAGCTTTGGAAATAAACTCTACCAGGTCATTTAAAAACAGTGAAAAGAGTACTGGAGACAGATTTTCATCTTGACGAACACCAATATTACTTTGAAAATATTCAGATAACTTTGAACCTTGCCTAACACAGGATTTAGCATTTTCATACATATCATGTATAATAACAAACATATTTCCATCAACACAGTTTTGCAACAATTTACGCCATAATGCTATTCTATTTACAGAGTCAAATGCCTTACGGTAATCAACAAATGCACAATACAATGGTTTTTTACGATACAAATACAGCTCAACTAAGCATTGAAGATTAAAAATGTGATCATAAGTACCATAATTTTTCCTAAAACCTGCCTGTTCTTCGCAGAGAACATTCATATTTTCGAAGTAACAATTTAATCTGTTATTCAATACAGTTGTAAAAAGTTTACCATAACAGCTCAGAATAGTTATACCCCTATAATTATCAGGGTCGGCCATGTCACCTTTACCCTTATAAATTGGACATATAATACCAACTGACCATAGGTCAGGAATTTTTCCAGGTTAAAAACAATGTTAAACATTTTTACATATATATCAATCATTTTCTGACATGAAATTCATTTAATATCAAATCTGTACCACTTGATTTATTATTTTTCAATGACTTAATTGCTTTTGACAACCTTGTCTACAGTAATGACAGAATTCAGTTCAAAATTCAAATTAGTTACAGCATTACAATCAATATCATCTGTAAAATCACCATTCTGATCATGTTGTACAATACTCAATTTCTTAAAATGATCATGAAGACATTCAAGTGATATCTTCTCTAGTACATTTGTCTTTGTATTACTTAATTTGTTAAGTAATGACCAATAAGATTTAGGATCACTTTGACTAAGATTTCTTAACTTCTTAATGAAGTTTTTTCTATATTCATTATATTGTGAATTACAAACTTTTTTATACGCTTTACTACATCTAATCAAATTATTCTTGCTCTCTACAGATTTTACCCGCTAAGATATTCCTATGCAATGCAACTCAACAGGAAAATCAACTTTCTTGTAAAAGGAGTCAATAATCATGATTATCATACCTTTTTTGTTGCTGATGACATGTTGATGATTTAAACTTGTATATTGAAATATAACATATATACATCAACTATAACCCCGTCCTGTATTTCCCGAATGTGACCTACCGAATTAGACCAAATACTTGGTTAGTTCTAACATGACCAACTTTACGGAGTAAGTGTAAACAGGATCGACTCAATATATCTAAATAATGTCTTCCGGTTGTCTGTCACCGAAGGAGTTATCACGTAAAATACATCCGATTAGACTGTCAAATAGGGTGTATTTATACCTCATTAATCTTATCCTGTCCTGAATGTACTTATTTGTTTTCCATGCACTGATTAGATATTCAAATAATTGAGAACAAAGACGAACAGGAAATTAATGAAATTATTCCCTAGATAAAAACAAATAATGTAGGAAAATGAACAGTCGAATTTATGACCGACAAAAGCAACAATGTCCAAAATTATGATTGTAAAGAAGTGTACTTGCATTGCATATGGACCCACAAAACTATAACGATGCGGTAAATAGATATTCCTCTTAAAAACAATAGATGTATCTTTTATGTTTCTTTGTTGTCAATGTTATAAATGATAGAAAATTTCTGTATGAGAAAGGAGAAAACGCGCGCGCTGTCAAATTATAAGCCTTCTACCTTTTGATAACTATTTACACCACTGGATTTATGCAACTGCGTTGTCAGTTTATTTTCGATTTATGAGTTTGACTGTCCCTTTGGTATCTTTCGTCCCTATTTTACCTTAGCCGTATTTAACACATTTTTGTAGAATTTTGGGTCCTCAATGCTCTTCACCTTTATACTCGTTTGGCTTTTTAACTTTTTTATCTGAGCGTTACTTATAAGCCTTGTGTAGACGAAACGTGCGTCTGGCGTATCAAATTATAAGCCTGGTACCTTTGATTTTAGTTTCTAGAATGTATGATATGAGACATTAAAAGAGAATGAAAATATTTTGAATCGAACAGACGAAACAATTCCAATAAATAGATTCATCAGATTGGTTTAATAAAAAAAATGTTTGGAATAATTGACGACTGAAACTGTCAGTGAACAGTTTGATTAACAATAATTCGATATAGAATTTCTTAGATTTGTGCTGCCATAAATTTGTCCTTATTTTGTTTATTAACACCCGATTGTCTTGTTAAATCTGATGGCTAATAGTTAAATTATTCCTTCTTTCACAAACTAAAGAACTTCAATTACATACTTTTTATTCATCCCTCAAAAACCAAGGTCAGCTGTATGTCTGATGTTGGTAATTAGTTTAAACAATATTGTATTTACATTCCTTTTCGTTAAATCAAAACATAGTATACAATTCTAATTAATGAAATGAATAGGATTCAAAAACAAACAAACATTGCTTTTATTTATCTCTCTGCAATTGTTTATAATGTTTTATTAAAAGAGGGACGAAAGATACCAAAGGGACAGTCAAACTCATAAATCTAAAACAAACTGACAACGCCATGGCTAAAAATGAAAAAGACAAACAGAAAAACAATAGTACACATGACACAACATAGAAAACTAAAGAAATAAACAACACGAACCCCACCAAAAACTAGGGGTGATCTCATAAATGAGAGAAAAGACGTTTGTATCCGCCTCATTGAAAGTAGGTTGTAAAAAATTACCTGTTTTTATTAGATGCCACTTTATATTCATGGCCAATGCAAGTGTTTAGTTTTTTGTATTCTTCTAGAAAGATGCTCAATTTGTAGATAAACTCCGTATAGGTATCGCGATTGAAATTTTGCATTTTCGTCAGACGCAAATTTCGTCAACAAAAGACTCATCAGTGACGCTCAAATAACAAAAAACCAACAAGGCCAAATAAAGTACGACGTTGAAAGCAAAAGGACCAAACATTTCTTAATTTAATTAACATTACTGATGTGGCGTTAATAGATCAATATTTTAAGTGGAAAGTAAATCATATCATAATCATTACAGACCAAAAAGATACAGAACAAACCCTAATTTTAAGATATAATACGGCTATTAAAAAAAATGTAAAAAATTTGACAAACAATACCGATCACTGGGGTAAATTCAAAAGCGAAAGTACATTAACCGTAACAAAATCGAAAGCTCGACTATATAAACAAACGGAAGAAATGGTAACAAACTGTCATCTTCTTGTATTTTTAAATGAATTTTCCGCAGTAAATTCAAATCTAACCTCCTACTATGTATCTATTCCAATATACGGTGGTGCTGACTTGTTTGTCATGATTTATTTGCAACCAACACTTGAAATACAACGGGTGAAATGTGTTAATGATGAAAATTTGAATTTTTGTCTTGCTGTAAACCCGATAATATTGGAAAAAGGAAACATTAGTATATCGCTGTTCAATCGTCATAAATCAATAAACCGACCAAATAGCCGGGCTACAAACTATATATATATATATGAGTCTATATTAGACTCATATAATTTTTCCTGTTTGTGTAGTATTGACAATTTTGATGATCCAATACCTATTAAGTTTACTGGTTGGTAGATTCTTATAAACTCTATATATTTAAGGAATGACTGTAATGTTTTTTCTGTCTATGAAGAAATAACATAAAAAATGTGGTGCACACTAAATAACGCGCGTAGCGGGTTATTTAACAGTGTGCACCACATTTTTTATGTTATTTCGAATAGACAGAAAAAATATTACAGTCATTTCTTATAATTTAATTATAAATTCCATTTTAAACCGTAGAAAACCATGAAAAAACGTTGATGACGTCATGGTCACATGACTAAATTATGTCTATGGGCTCATAACAAAATAACGTCAGCCAATCAGAAGACGCGTTACATCCAAAATTAGATTATATATATAAATGAATTCATTTTTCTCTCCTTTTACAGACAATTTATAGCATGAATAGTGCATTTAAATAATATGTTAGAAACTGTAAGCTTTGTAATAGTTGTACTGTTTGTTCTATGTGAGGGCCTCGGGGTAGATTAGCGAAAGCTAATTGAGTCACCTTAAATAAAGTCATTACTTACTTACTTTCTTAAACATGAATTGACATATTCCAAACTTGGTACAGGCATTTTAAAATGTAAAAACATGGTGAATTAAACCTGGTTTTATAGCGCTAAACCTCTCACTTTGTACGACAGTCTCATAAACTACAGAATAACAACGAACATAGTGCACATTATATTCAATTTGCAACTGAACGTTAAGTAATCAACTTTTTCGAATACTTATAAAAAAAAAGAAAAGATGTAGTATGATTGCCAATGAGACAACTCTCCACAAGAAACCAAAATGACACAGAAATTTAAAAGAACTAAGGGTCATCGTACGGCCTTCATCAATAAGCAAAACCAATACTGCATAGTCAGCTATAAAAGGCCCCGAAATGACAATGTTAAACAATTCAAAATACCGGCCTAATTTATGTACAATAAATTAGCGAAAAACAAATGTGTAACACATAAACAAACGACAACAACTGAATTAAGTACATAGAGAATGTTATGGGGTTAAACATGCTTATTTTCAAAGTATCGATAAACTTGCTTTCGCATCTACTAAAAGCGTCCATTGCAAAACTAGTAGTTCGTGACGTTTCATGTACCAATCATTTTTTTTTTAAAGTGTTCTTTCAGATTAAGGAGAATAGGTATTATTTGTTAAACAAAATAACATGGACATTTATTTATTTTTTTATGTCATTTTAGGGCGTTTGCCTTGGCTTTGAAATTTATCTCCGACTTATGATATAATTTATCACTTTTGTATCTCCGACCTCTATTATATGACATAAGGAATAGAATTAGCATAAAGCTGCCACTCCCATATGTTTTTTAGCAGTCGTTTGACAACCCATTGCAAAATAAGAGCTTGACATCTTGTACGGACAGCTCTTTTTGTTGAATGTATTTTGCCCACTAGATATCTTTCTGTGATTTAAGTTATTGAGTTCCTGTCTTCTTGAAGTATTCCTCGCATTTTTTTTTTCGTTAAACAAAATTGTTGTCTAAAATGATAATAGTTCTGTAGTGGAAACAGCATATGCTCACATCCCTTTTATAGTTTTGCACATTGACTTTGACGTTTTAATTTTTCTAAAACTTCATTACAAATAGTATTTATAACTCCGGTAACTTAAAAAGGCGGAATTATCAAGACCCGACTTACGTGTTGTACAAACAAGATATTACTTGGATCTCAATTAACGTATTGAGCTCAGATGTTAAATATGACCCCAGTATATCACCTCAGTTTTGGAGAGTTTACTGTTGCTCAGTCTTTAGTTTTTCATGTTGTGTTTTGTGTAAAATCTTTGGTCTATTGGTCTTCTTGCTATAGTTTTGGCTTTGAAAAATTACTTCCGACGTTTGACTTTCAGTTTACCTTAGATATATTTCGCTTATCTCATTTGTGGGGTTCGTGTTGCTAAGTTTTTAGTTTTCTATGTTGTGTCTTGTGTACTATAATTTGTCTTTGTGTTTTTCGTTTTTAACCATGGCGTTGTCAGTTTATTTTCGATCTATGAGTTTGACTGTCCCTCTGGTATCGTTTTCTCCTCTTTTAAAAGAAGGCATATGGTGAAAGCTAAATATCGTGCTACATAACTCTTTTGAAATAGCAGTTTAATGATTTCCAAGGAACAGTTTTGAACCTAGTAATTTATAATGGCGTTTTATCTTCTTACAATATTCCTTAATGGTAAATAAAATAGATTATTAGTAAAATATGTTACAGCTTAGGATTCTGAGGATATGTAAAGCATTCGTCTAATTTAACTTTCCCAGAATGAAAATATCAACAAGCGTGCGTTTCAAAGGTGAACATTCTTAATATTGTCGTGATGTCGGGTCAAACTATGTACTTTTCTACAAAATTGGTTGCCATTTCAGACAAAAAGTATATTTATAAATACGTAGCGAATGTATTCAATAAAATAGACTATTTTTCAAAAAATATTTATTATATATATATGATTTAAAGAATTCTCGGAAAGGACAATAAACGTTTTAACTTAAAACATACAAAAAGTACTATGAACAGCAATCAACTATTTGTGAATTAAAACTAAGTATTTATAAGGATGTATATATTTAAGATAACTAATATAGAACCCACCATTTTTTTCTTAAAATGTCCCTTTCCAAGTAAGGAAAATAGCTATAAATAACTTTTTGTTCGTTTATGTGTTTGTTGCATTTTAGTGTTTCTGTTGTTTTGTTTGTTCTCCTCTAATATTTGATGTGTAGCACTATAAAAAAGATTTAATCCACCATTTTCTACATTTGAAAATGCCTGTACCAAGTCAGGAATATGACACTTATTGCACATTCGTTTGATGTGTTTTATCATTTGATATTGTCATTTGATTAGGGACTTTTAATTTTGATTTTTCCTTTGAGTTCGGTATTTTTGTGATTTAACTTTACCTCAGTTTTAGTTTGTAGCCCGAAATTATTTTTTCTCAATCAGTGTTATATAATTAATAACTATGTGTACGTAGTTTTTTTAAATAGAAGTTCGCATTATGTCAAAAGTATATCTGTTATATTCGAATTATTTTCCAAATAGTTTTAAGCATTGTTGTTTAAAAGGAGAATAAATACATTGCCTGTATTATTCAAAATTAGTTTTAAGGATATAAATCGTCAGTATAATTAGTAAATTGAAATGGTCTTTTCTGTTCTTGAAGTGAATACCAGTGTTATAGCTAAACAAGATATGCTTGTTAACACGCATTCTGTGTACCATTAATTATATCCAGCCGAATGCAAAATTCACACGTACCACTGGTTGGGTGTTATTTACACCTGGATAGTCAACCAATTAGATTGCAAGAGTCTTGCTTCATAATAAATAATGTTTAATTCCCATTTGTAAATGAATCCTAAAATGTTTATAAGTTGTATACCGTACAAGATGTGACATGGATTTATTAATGCGTGTTTTATAATTTTTATTCCCTTTAACTATGGCCACTCCTTATGGTTATGTTATTGCATGTGATTTCTCTTTCACAGTGTAATTAAAGCATTTTTCACAAATTGAATTGTTTCTTATTCGATAAAAGTTGCACTTCCTTCTTAATTGTATTGATAGTCAGCGTTACGTATAATACAAATTAAAGTCAGACCTTTTTAGCAGAAAGTAGGGAAAAAAGGAAAAGACGAATGGTTTCTTAACAATTAAATAAAGTTAGTATGTCTGCACGATATTCATAAACAAACTTGTAGTAGTTCATTTTTCTTTACATAAATAAGGCCGTTGGTTTTCTCGTTTGAATTGTTTTACATTGTCTTATCGGGGCCTTTTATAGCTGACTATGCGGTATGGGCTTTGCTCATTGTTGAAGGCCGTACGGTGACCTATAGTTGTTAATGTCTGTGTCATTTTGGTCTTTTGTGGATAGTTGTCTCATTGACAATCATACCACATCTTCTTTTTTATATTGTAGTAGCAATGATGACAGATCAACTTAAGTTTAATAGTTCCTGTTTTTGATAAACTCAATATGATATCACTTTTGATTATGACACCATTGTAATATAAGTTTAAGACAATTGCTACTTAGGGCGATAATGGAACAATGTTTCTGCTTTTTGACACATCCCATTGATATCGGTCTAATCTTTTAATTTTTGGTTGCTTTGTAAACTTTTTTATTGGATACAAAGAGTTTCTAAACACGGCTTTGAAATTCTTACAATGTGAAAACAAAGTCTTTTTGATCTCAAGTCTAAAAGAACTGCAAAGTCTCGTCAAAGTCTCGTCCATATCAATTGTTAGCTTATAGCATTCAGAGTTGGGCTTCTTCAGGAAATTATCTTATTTCAACTCATTTGGAATATTGGTTAACGAATTACCAATTAACTTGAATTGAAAATTGCTATTTCCATCAAAATACCTTAATAAAAAGACATATCACTAGGACTTTGAAATGTATAACCAATTAGGCTTTAAATGAAATGCAAACCAATATGTTTAAACGCATATACTGGAATTGGTTTATAATGTAAAAACGATTTCAGAATAACAAGTAAGTAAATGCGATTGACTTAATATAACAAAAAGATTGGAAAATCACCATTGGGGAAAATAAAAATACAAGCATAAAAGATAGACACTTTACTCATTAAAGGGGCACTAGCTACGAGATATATAAAACATCTAAAGTATGATTTGTTTTTGTTCAATCAATAATGAAAGTGAAATAGTGAAATAATGATTCGCTTTTAACAGCTAAAATGGTTAAATTTTGTCAAATTAGGCCAAATAACATTAATAATGAATTATTCACTTGCAAGTGAATAATTCGACCTCATCAAATCCGTATTCATGTGAACTTCAATTTAAGCCCTTAACTGGAGATGGACAACGCATGCATTGTACGTGTACTGGTTATTCAAAGGAAAAGAATGTCAACATTGAAAGTGAAACAAAGGTAAATCATTTGATGACTAATTCGATCCACCAAAAAATTTTCTTATACAGGTAAAAATGATTGGAAAGATATATTTTTAATCCATAAAATTAAATTAAATAAACCTATAAAAATCCAACTGCACGAGTTAGCTTAATATAATTATATCTATATTTATGTATGCATCGCTTATATGGTCATCTGAGGTCAACTCGATAGTTCATTGGATATCGTCTACACTAAAATACATACGAAACGAAACTACATATTATCGACCATATGCTCTGTAAATTGTTTACTTTTGACTTTTGATAGTTTGGATAAAAATTTTACACTGTTAAAAATAAAATATGAGAATTTGAGTCAAATCGTTGACTCAAAAGTGCCCCTTTAAAACACTTAAGTAAGAGAAAGAAAGGCAACAGTTGTATACTGCTGTTTAAAAGAAATCAATTGATTGAGAGAAAATAAATCTCGATTACAAACTAAAAACGAGGAAAACATATCAACTATAACATGTATAAGTTGAATGAAATAACCAGAAACACTTTTTTAAAGTGCAGCACAACATACACCAACATACATAGAAACGAACTATTTTGAAACAACTATTCCTGACTTGGAACAGTATAATTTAAGAAAAATGGTCGGTTAGACCTGGTTTTATGGCTAGCAAAACCTCCTACTCATATTGCAATTGTTAAAAAAGTGGCAATGGATAACACTCAACTATGTCCTCTGATTTCTATTTCAAGGGGATGTAGGGTCTTGTTGGTCAGTATTAAGTTTTCTATGTATCATGCTGTATGGTTTTTTTCTACATACTTTTGCCGTGGCATTGTGAGTTTTTAAAATGGCCTGTGTGTTTGAATGTCCAAGTATTATCTTGGCATCTTTTTTTCAAAAGATGTTTAGGGTTTGCTTTTTCTTGCAATTTTTTCAATTGTAAAACCTTTTACAAGCATCAATTTATTGATAAATCTCTATTTTGGAGACATTGCCTTTTTTGTACTCTCAACAGATAAATGATATGACTTTGTTTGTTATTTCATTTGATCTGGTTAAAAGACATGTATCATCGTCACTATTACTGGCCTGTCAAAACAAGATAAATATTTTTCAGCATAGTCAATTGTTTTCTATTTATACATACAAATCATGTTACAGCTTTAACTGACACTAGTGTCTAAGTTATTTTTTTCAACTATGCCCTTCTTGAGATATACGTTATTGTCATGTGATTATTTTTCCTAAAAAAAAACATCGTTCACTATTTTCATATAGAAAAATGTTAAGTTTAAGATACAATGTTTGGTTAATTTTTAAATAGAAAAATCAGTGAATTCAATAAGGAAACAGTGTATGCTCTATTCCGTAAATCAATATGTCGGGAAACGTTCAGATAGATTTTATGTATGGAGTAATAACATTTATTGCAACATTTCATTAAATAAAAGTTCTATTAAATAATTACTGCTTTCATGATTCAATCGTCTTCTTAAAGCACATTATAAACTTTAAGTCATACCTTATTAGAGGAAAGGTATGCCTGCACGGAGTTTATCAATCAACACTCTTTGTAGCATTATTGAAGGTTCAGCTGGTTATTTAACAAATTCCATTCTTGAATGAGACATCATTACAATAAAACATTGATGAGATTATGGAACAATGCATCAGTTCTATGAACATTTGAAATATGTGAGTCTAAACAGTTCTTTTTGGTTGCTAGGAACAATTTTTCTTGATATAAAGTGTTTTCAACACAAATACGCAATTCTTACAGATTCTTGTGATAAAGAAATTTTCAAAACCTCAAGGCAAACAGAACTGTATATACTGTCTAGTATCTATCAGTTGTAAGCTTTCATAACATAATAGGAAACTCGATAAGATTTCGACTTTATATCGTTCTACTTGAACTTTTCAATTTTAACTCAAATATTCGTACTTCGTTTTGAACGTATGGCTTCTTTTATATCCGGTGTAATGTTGGATGTTAACTTATCAACACTATTTTAGTTTATTAATTTTTGCTGTGTTCATAGAATTAGATTCTATTGAATTACATAAACTGAGATATCCATTTACAATTTGTGAACATTGCTTCCAAGTGATTTAAATTTGAGATCGCTGATTTTTTCAAAGTACCGTAATAAAAAAAAAACGAATTACTAGGACTTTGACATATATACCTAATTATATTGATTATGAAACGCAAAACATTTTTTAAAACTCATTTAGAAATATATGATATTGACATTGATTTTTTATTTTTTAATTACGATGCAGAAAGAATAGAAAATAAATGAGACTTTATAACAAGCAGAAATGAAATTTAACAGAAAGGGAAATGAAGAAAAAAACGCACATAGAAGATTACACTTTACGCGCCAAAAACCTTGTTACTAAAAGTCATAATGAGAAGAACAGGGAAGTTTATCCTAACTTTTAGCTCTGTGTGGAGACAGTAAAATAACTTAGGTTGTAGTTTATTGCAGCTATAATAACCAGAACCTTCAATGAATATATACCAGTCTGTGAGTTTATCTACTTAATGTATCTACATTATAAGCAAGGAACAATGTAGAGTTTGATATGTTGTATTGATCGTCTGTATTAATTGATGAAGATAATTGACTATTAAATCTCCAATTGTTGTTTTGGTCTTTTGGTTTCAGTGTAGAAAACTTCAACCGCACATTTTTTTTCAAATTCGGAAAATCTTTAGACATTTAGGAATTCGCAATATTTATAGGGAATAGTAAACTAACTCGTAACTTTGTTGTTCTTGACCATGTTCTGGTATATTATCTTATGCTTGATCTTTTTCTTGTTTTACAATCACATTGTCAGTTTATTTTCGAAATTTTACACACACAAAAAAAAAGTTTTAGGCGTAATAATAACATTTCTACATGTCAAGCTGGTTAAGTTATTTGGTTTTTTAGGAGTGTTTGTTTTGTTTTTAGATGATTATGCAGGACTAATTCAATTTTTAATCAAATGACGCACATTCACCATGGCCGAAAAAGAGCAACATTAAAAGAAAAAAATAAACACAACAAAAACAAATCAGACATGCCTATTCATACTGAGATATTTGTCAAAAGCTCCTTCGCTCAGTCGCACATTGGTTTATTTTGTGCATACACAACAATATTCATTTTATAGCAGATCTGTGTATTTACATGCTTATAGATGGTTTAAAAACTTATTTTTTTAAAACACCATTTGGAGGTTTTACTAGGAAATTTTCTCTCAGGATTGCAGGATAAAATAAACAAAGCTTACCGGTCTTCATCATTTGACTCACTTTACTTCATTATACATTCAGATCATAATACAGTCAACATTCGAAGCGTTTTTTAAGCGGTAAGGAGTTCCAAAAAATGACATCACAAACGAGTCATGCCCACTGGAGGCATATCAATTATATTATGCATAGCTAGTATGACACCTTTGAATACAAAATATAAGTAAGATTTTTCGTGTAGGTATCCGATTGTACACTATTCAGTTGGTTAGAAAGGCTTCTATTTTATTGGTACATTTTGTATTTTAGGGAAGGGGTAACGACGCATCAGAACAAAATAATAATATTTTTGTGCAACTAATATGTATTTTTTTTTTTTATCTAAAACATGACAAGGGACAGGCACATACATACTTGGAGGAGGAAAACTCGTTTATTAGCACCAATTATTCCCCTTAACCTGGGACTGTGGTGTAACAGTACAACTTAACAAAATTTCTCTGAAACTGACATTATCAAGATGCTTGATTTCTTGATCGACAACATATTGGTTACGTTCGGAGGACGTGTTTTTCAACAGACTGTCGGCATTACAATTCTTGCCGACTTGTTTCTTTAATATTATGAGGCTGACTTCATACAGGAACTTCTTAGGAAGAAAGATAAGAAGTTAGCAATATCCTTTAACTCTACTTTCCGCTATATAGATGATGTTCTTTCACTAAATAATTCAAAATTTGGTGACTATGTTGAACGCATCTATCCCATCGAACTAGAGATAAAGTTAAGTCGGCCTCATATCTTGACTTTCATCTAGAAATT
The DNA here is from genome assembly GCF_963676685.1 of Mytilus edulis. Taxonomy (NCBI): domain Eukaryota; kingdom Metazoa; phylum Mollusca; class Bivalvia; order Mytilida; family Mytilidae; genus Mytilus; species Mytilus edulis. The sequence continues at coordinate 91,858,570 of NC_092348.1, forward strand.
GACAATGAGGATCGGTTGAAAACAAAACTTTACGACAAAAGAGATGATTTCAGCTTTCCAATTGTGAACTTTCTATTTCTAAGTAGCAACATTCCAGCAGCCCCTGCAAACGGGGTATGTATCTCCCAATTGATACGATATTCCCGTGCTTGCATTTCCTATCATGATTTTCTTGATAGAGGGTTGCTGTTCACAATGAAGCTATTAAACCAAGAGTTCCAAATGGTGAAGTTGAAATCATCCCTTCATAAATTTTACGGACGCAATCACGTGTTGATTGACCGTTATGGTTAACCGTTTCACAAATGATATCGGATATGTTCCTTACGTCGTAACTACAATCCTCTTCCCTTTCATGAATGTTACCTACCGAATTGGAATATTTACCGAATTTGTTATCACATAAGCAACACGACGGGTACCACATGTGGAGCAGGATCTGCTTACCCTTCCGGAGCTCTTGAGATCACCCCTAGTTTTTGGTGGGGTTCGTGTTGATTATTCTTTAGTTTTTCTATGTTGTTTCATGTGTACTATTGTTTGTCTGTTAGTCTTTTTTTCATTTTTAGCCATGGCGTTGTCAGTTTATTTTCGATTTATGAGTTTGACTGTCCCTCTGGTATCTTTCGTCCTTCAAACTATAAAAATCAGTTGAAAAAAGCTTTAACTAATCAGATGTACACAAATAAAATAAATATCAGAAAAACACACCAAGTTCAGATCTGAGAGAACTCGCAGCTACTGACACCAAGTTCATAGCCACTAACAACTAATTAAAAAATATCAGGCATCTAAGACTAAGACTTAAATGGGCTTTATATTGTTATTCAACAAATCAGCTTACAAGAGTTGTAGTATTGTAGATAGTGTTGTCCTTCAATAACAAGTTTACAATTTCGTTTCCGTATAGTCACTTGTTTTTGTCTATACGTACGCATCATTTTTCATCTGTAATTGAAACTGATACAATTATTCTTGACTTTAAGCTTATTAGTTTCAACTGTTCCCCACCCTTGAGATATACTAACTGCCTGGTAATTTTCTTTTTGTGCTTTTTAAAGTGTTGTTATTAGGTTGAATTTGGAACGAAAAAAAATAATTTCGTACTAAATAAAAGATGTGTCGATCTTAATAAATGAATGTGTGACCTTTTTATAGCGCCTCAGAAGCCTTTAGTCAGATTTACTTAACTTAAGAGAGTATATTTAAGCAATAATATACAGTTTATGCATTAATAGGTTTCATTTATTGTTATGCAAAGCTTTTACGAATATTTATAAGATTAATACTTATCCCTGAAGCACAATATAATATTTTCAAAAACTTACTTGCGTAAAGTAGAGTAAGTCCAATGTCATATAAGTATTAAAAGTAGAAAAATCCGGATTAATGATATTATATGAGTCAAAAGAGATCAAAGAGTCGCTCAGTAATTCATGTGGAATAATATATTTATCACAGGATTTATTTTTTGCAGTTCAAAATAGAACAAAAATGATATCCAAATTAATCATGTTAATGTTATATTGATATATAATTAAAAATCAAATCGATTATGGGAATCAAAATTAAACAGTGCATCATAAAAACACGTACGTGATAAAAACAAACTTGCCTATCCCACTCATAAACATGCATCAAATAGGAACAGTTTTGTTTTCACTGTTTTATATAGAACTTCGTCGATATAAAACATAATAATTTTAACAGTATTATAAAAATAACCTAACAACGGCTTGTCCGATTCATCTGAGTAGATTGAGAGCAGATAGATAATGACCTAATAAAATTTTCACCCCATGTCAGTTTTGCTCTAAATGCTTTCGTTTCAGATATATAAGCAAAAATATACATTTTATCCCTATGTTCTATTTTTTAGTCATGGCGGCAATCTTGGTTGGTTGACCGAGTCACCGGACACATTTTCAAACTAGATACCCCAAGGATGATTGTAGTCAAGTTTAATTAATATGACGCTGTAGTTTCAGAGGAGAAGATTTTTGTAAAAGTTAACGACGACGACGGACGACGACGGTCGACGACGAACGACGGAAGCCAAGTGATGAGAAAAGCTCACTTGGCCCTTCGGGCCAGGTGAGCTAAAAATGTAATATTTAGAGGGAATTATAAACATAGTCGTTACTATGTTGTTTTTAACCATGTTTTGATATGAAAAAAAAATCTGTGTTTTGGTTTTTGTTCACCTATATGGTTATGTATTAAGAATTGAATTGATTTTTAATCGAATGACGCATCCGCACGCCCTTTCACAATGGCCGGGAAAAGCAATATTACATGTGGGAAAAGACACACAACAAAAAAAAAGGAAATCAAACATGTCGTATTTGCCTCAAGAAACGTATATCCTTATCGTAATATTTGTCAAAAGGTCCTGTGGGCACATTCGTAAGATTTAGTGTACACACAAAAATATTCATTTATGGCATATCAGTTTATTTGTATGCGGCTAGATTGTTTAAAAACTTATTTCGTTAAGACATCATTTCGAGGTTTTGCCGGAAATATTTTCATGCTTTAAAAAAAAAGCTTATCTAACTTTTCCTTTTGACTCCTGTCGCTTATCCTAACATTCATGACATACAAAACAACTTTCGATGGGATTTTGGGCGAAAAAAATAGTTCAGATGAATGACACCATCAAACGAGTTATGCACACAATGTAGGCATATCAATATTATGCATATTATGCATAGATACCATGATACATATGTATTGTCGAAATGCGCATCTGGTGCAAGAAAATTGATACCGTTAATTTTATTGAATACGAACTTTAATTAAGTAGATTCATATAGGGTTAACCGATTGTAAACCATACAATTGTTTAGAAAGGCTTCCGTTTTATTGATACAGTGTCTTATTTTAGGAGAGGGATTAAGACTCATTAGAACAAACTATCAATATTTTTGCCAAACTAATATGTATCAACTTTTATCTCTGCATACATTTTCAACAACCACCATTCCAATATTTAAAGTTTGACCCAAAAAAAATGAATCAAATATCTATTTTACTTTTAGTATCCTTATTTGTAGCTACAAAATACAATAGTTTAGAGGACTGACCTAACCATACCATAACCGTACTAAACTTTTCTCGAAATGACGATGTTACTCCTGTATACATTCATTTCTGTTGGGTGGACATTGCTTTTTCTTTGTTGTCTTTTTTAAGCGGATAAATGATAAATAAAAACAAGAATGTGTCTACAGTAAACGGATGCCCCACTCGCACTATCATTTTTTATGTTCAGTGGACGGTGAAATTGGAGTCAAAGACCTAATTTGGCAATGAAATTAGAAATATCATATCATAGGGAACATGTTTACTAAGTTTCAAAAACTACCTTGACCAAAAACTTTAACTTTAATTGCCAATGAGACAACTCTCCGGAAGATACCAAATGACACATAATTTAACAACTAACGGTCACCGTACAGCCTTCAACAATGAGCAAAGCCCGTATCGTATAGTCAGCTATAAAAAGCTCCGAATTGAAAAATGGTAAACAATTCAAACGAGAAAACTAAAGGTATAATTAATGTACTAAACAATGAATGAAAAACAAACGACAAACACTAAATAACTGACTCCTGACTTGGGACAGGCACATACAGAATGTGACAGGGTTAAAATCGTTAAAAGGCACCAATCTTCCTCTAATCTGGGGCAGCAGAAACAGTACATTTTAAGAACAAACTATAAAGAAAACAGTTGAAATAGGCCTAATTCACCAGATGGATAAAAATAAAATACATATAAGGAAAACACACTAAATACAGATCTGAGAGTATTCGCAAGTATTGACACTAAGTTCAAAGCCAATTACAACTAATTTTAAAAAAATCATGCATCTAAGACTAAAACTAAAATGAGCTTTATACATGTTATATTTTTGTTTAGCTTACAAGGGTTGTAGTACTGCCAATATTGTTGTTCTACCAGAACACAGTTTTGTTTCCGTATAGTCACTTGTTTACTGTCTATACCTACGCATCATTTTTCATCTGTATTTGAGACTGATACAATTATTCTTGACTTTTAAATAAAAATTTTCAACTGTTCCCCATCCTTGAGATATACTAACTGCCTGGTAATTTTCTTTTTGTGCTTTTAAAGTGTTGTTTAAGAAATAATTGATGCCAGCTATACTTTATTGTAGTTTTAACATGGGTAGGCATTATATTCGTGATTATTTTTGCCAGAGCGATAGCGAGGGCTAAAATAACACGAATATAATGCCTACCCATGTTAAAACTAAAATAAAGTATAGCTGGCATCAATTATTTCGATTCTGATTAGGACAATTACGGTAATTTCTATGTTCGCTGTGTATAAGTGTACGATCTTCGTGTAGGCTCTTCCATCAACCTCGCTGTCGATTTTTATCCAACTAGTTCAAACCAGTTTTATTTCGCAAAGTTGTAGGTTTCTAAAATTCAAAATTGAAACAGAAATTAACAAATTAATTTATCAGCCTAACTAAAACAATATTTGAGTCACAATATAACAGAAAATGTATATTGCAACAGTCTTTTCCTTTGAGGTCAATTTCTGACACGCACATTTTCAAGTCAGTTGTCAATGGCGGTGGACGCACAAGGAGAATCGGGTAGGTCTTTATTTTACTAAATTAATCGTAAATATTTCGCCGGTTAATAGTGTAGCATTGGTAAATATGTTTATATTTGATAGAGGATTCCTTGATAAAGTTGTGCTGACATTTGAGACTTGGAAGGAGAGATCCATTTATACTTGCGGTGGCTACACCTTGTAAAGTTGATCAAAGGGCACGCCTTTGTGCATCTGACGATTTCAAATGCTGTATTACATGATGATTAAAATTAATACTGGGTGACAATCTTGATGCATTTGTAAAATGGATTGGAAACCTTGGTGGTATATTGGTAATTACGCCTATTTTTTTTATAGGAGAATGGGGTTCGATTCCCTGCTAGGGTCAATCCATTTTATCAGAAATATATGAAACAATTTTGTCATTTCAGTACAACAGTAATAATAACCTATACTTGATTTTATATTTTATCATCGGAACATATGTTTCAATGAAATTATTCTATACAATGACATGCCTTTTTAAAAGGAGAGATGAAACGTGTTTTTCAGAGGGAGGGGTTTTGAAGTTAGAACAGCCAACATGAACGATGCGGTATCTAGGTCAAATATGTCAATTACGAATTGTAACACATTGTTGTCATTGTAAAAGTATAAGTAACAAAATGTGTATCATTTTAGTGTTTGAAAGTGGTTTAATTTAAGGAAATACATTAAATGCATATCAATTTGACGAAATTCATTTTTCTGCCGTAGTCAATATACGCATGTGCAAACTAATTTTATTGGATAATAAAGTATGGTTTCTTTACAAAGCTTAAGAAGCACGTCATATTAGAATATTAGTTTAAATTTGGAACGAAAAAAAATAATTTCGTACTAAGTAAAAGATGTGTCGATCTTAAGCCTTAAGTCAGATTTACTTAACTGGAGAGAGTATATTTAAGCAATATAATACAGTTTATGTATTCATAGGTTTCATTTATTGTTATGCAAAGCTTTTACGAATATTTATAAGATTAATACTTATCCCTGAAGCACAATATAATATAATCAAAAACTTTACTTCCGTAAAGTAGAGTAAGTCCAATGTCATATAAGTATTAAAAGTAGAAAAATCTGGATTAATGATATTATATGAGTCAAAAGAGATCCAAGAGTCGCTCAGTAATTCATGTGGAATAATATATTCATCACGGGATTTATTTTTTGCAGTTCAAAATAGAACAAAAATGATATCCAAATTAATCATGTTAATGTTATATTGATATATAATTAAAAATCATATCGATTATGGGAATCAAAATTAAACAGTGCAGCATAAAAGCACGTACGTGATAAAAACAAACTTGCCTCTCCCACTCATAAACATGCATCAAATAGGAACAGTTTTGTTTTCACTGTTTTTATAATTATAGAACTTCGTCGACATAAAACATAATAATTTTAACAGTATTATAAAAATAACGCAAAAAGATGAAAAAGTGAAGAGATAAATTAAAATTATCAGGATTGCTTCTATACGTTTGCTAACTCAGCAATTCAAAGCGGAGATCTGCGGTGTATTCCATTTTGTAAAGTCCTGTGAGATTTCAATCAAAAAGAAAAGTAATTTAAATGTTGCTTAGTATGGCATTATTTCTATAAAAGAGTAGTGAGTTAACAGTTTGAGAGGAATGATCAGTAACTGAGCCCGCTTCGCAAAATATGCCTTTTTCTGGCAACAAAGCGTTTCCAACACGAACTACAATTTAGAATTGTAGTTTAGACATTTATATCAATATCTATTTAACCTTTCCAGTTATTAGTTTTTGGTGGGGTTCGTGTTACACGGTCTTTAGTTTTCTATGTTTTTTTTTGTGTATAATTGTTTGTTTGTTTTTTTTTTTTTTGGTTTTTCATTTTCTTTTAAAGCCATGTCGCTGTCAGTTTATTTTCGATTTATGAATTTGAATGTCCCACTGGTATCTTTCGCTCCTCTTTAATTTAATGAATGGGTCGAGTAGCACTGTATAACATGATGTAAAATCAGAATTGTTTGCGTACATCTTCTATTGTAATATTTTTTTTTAGAAATGTACATCCTTAAAAAACATAAGCTGTGTATGTTTATCAGTATAATTGTTTCGTGTGCTTTGATTTGATATTTCGATTATGATCGTTATATTTTCGATCTACTAGTTATGTAAAGTATTCAATCGTATTAAACTATTTTTTAAGCCTTAATTGTTTTGCAAGTTCGTATGTAAATCTATGTGATTTAATAAATAGCAATTTGCATTTGTCATGAGATGTACTTTGTTATTGATGTCAAAGTCCTGATATTATGCGTGATCATTAGGATAATGGTGGGGAATAGTTTAAATTACTTGGTAAATAACAGGCACCAGTAGTATACCTATGTTCATAATTTGTAAATCCATTCTAATATGACAGCAAGGTATCTTCAATGGTTTTTTAATAAACCAATCAGTTAACTATAAACTCCAAACGACTAGATAATGGTAGGAAAAATTAAAGGTAAATTGATTTTCCAATCGGAAATAAATCTTTCTCCTCATGTTATTCAAGATAGTTGATGCAATTTACATTAACCAATTTAAAAACATTAAAGGAAAAAAAACCATAGCAATATCCGAATTTGATGGCGAAATAAAAAGAATTAAAACATTTTCAAAACACTGTTATTTTCTAACAAAGAAGAGGTCAACAGTTATGTCAATATTTTCAAGATAAGAATTAGAAAGATTTCCAGAAATTGCAATGTCGATCAACGTTAATTTTTCGGACAATTGTTATTGCTTTGACCAGCAAACATGTTTTACTGAGTGAAGAACTATCGCTAATTTGTATTGTTATCGATAGAAAATATATTATTGTTGAAACATTTCAAGTTTGATTATCAAATGATCGGCTTTCCAGTTTCCAGTTTCGAATTTCAAGTTTTGTAATTATTTATTCCAAACTTTGATTTTAAAGTTCTTGAAGTAAAAGTCTCTAAACGGCAATGGTTATCTTATAGTTCGTTTCTGTGTGTGTTGTGTTGTCGTTTGGTTTTTTGTTGCACTTTAGTATTTCTGTTGTTTCGTTGTTTTCCTTTTATATATTTGATGTATTTCCCTCAGTTTTAGTTTGTAACCTGGACATGTTTTTTCTTAATCGACTTATGACTTTTGAACAGCGATATACTGTTGCCTTTATTTATACCCCTTGTGGTTGAAAATCCTGGATACAATAGGTATGTTGAGACAAATGAGATGATCAGTGAAGAGTTATCTTTGTCAATTTGATGTTGTTGTCTTTACAGACTGTTAGTCGACAATGTTTTTGTCATTAGTCGCATCTAATAGATATAAGAAGATGTGGTATAACCGCCAATGAGACAATTCTCCATCAATGCCACATTTTGCAAAAAGATTACCATTATACTTCAAAACTCTTATTATGGGTCCGGTCCTCTAACACAACTAACGTCATCGATAAGATTTTTATTCGTCTGACAAACAAAAACTTATTACAGTCAAATTGAAATAACTATCTTAAAATCTATGAAAGATATAGTTTTTGTTCTTCTTTAAATTTGATTGAAACCATATCATCAGCTTGAAAAGAAGTTGTTTATTTTGTTTAAATTCAATATATTATATATAATTCGATCGTAAATAGAACCCAAATAAATCATGCATTGATGATCTGATTATAGTTAATTCAAATTTCAATTAAATCTAGTTTACTTTTTTTTGACATCAATAAATTTCCATCAAGTATTTTCATGACTGTACTATACATCAAAATTATGTCAAGTTGATTATTATTGGTCAACAGACAAAAACTCTAATTAGTTTAAAGCAATTTCTTTACAATCTCAAAGACACAAACAGTAAAAGATATATATCTTCTCGTTTATAATCATTGTATAGTGAATTCTATAATTCGTCAAAAAAAAATATATTTCAAAGTCCAAATTGTATGTGTGGTAAATGAAGGCAAACCCTATATTTTTCTATTTTTTTTACAAAATGAGAAAAACTTTACCAGATATTTTGTAAAGAATATGCAGATTAAATGCACAAAAGTACTGAGAAACGAGGAAAATTCAAATCGGAAAGTCCCTAATCAAATGACAAAATCAAAAGCTCAAACACAGCAAACGAATGGATAAAAACTGCCATATATGGTGGATTGAATCTGGTTTTATAGCTAGCTAAACTTCTCATCGCTTGTATGACAGTCGCATCAAATTCCAATATATTGACAACGATGCGTGAACACAAAAAAAGGTAAAAATACGAAAAGTGGGGATACAGTAGTCAGCATTGTGTTATAATCTTAATCACAATCAAAACAAAACTAATATTTAACAAAGAAGCACATAAAGGCATATATCAAATTTAACAACATCATTCATTGCTTTTTTATATTTGAATTTCATTGATGGATGCTCTCTACAAGTTCCGTTGTTGGATAACTTTTGATTGAATCAGTCTTTATGACTCTCACTTTTTAAAATAAAATTGAAGTTATTTATTTTGTAATCCTTTTTTTGTATTTTTTTAAGTCACGATTTATATTAAGAATGCTTGCTTTGCGAGTTCAAGTGCTACGATTGGTCAAGAATAAAGTATTCGATATGGGCGTGACTTTAATCTACCGATAAATGGCGCAACATTGTTATCACAAATGTTGGCTTAATCTGCCACGGGTGGACAGGAGGGAAGTGGATCCTAACCCTTGGCTAGCGAAGATGGTGTTTATCGTGTTAATATTCCAGTTTATAAACCATTTATTTAAAGTCAGTTCCCTTGCGTAAAAATCCCTGTATAATAAAAAATATATATATATATATTGATTATGTTAAATAAAATATCTTCCAGATTATTGTAAATAAAAGCAACCGTAGTTATTTGATGTTCAAATTTCGAAATTCAAAGTAACAAGCAAACGCTGAGTAAATTGCATAAACCTCAAAATAAATGATATTATAGTGCATTCAACATGTAAACCGCATTTTATATTTCCCCTTGAAGAAAATCAAATCAGGACAGTAAAAAAATTAAAGAAAAAAAAACCTACTAAATGTAGATTGACATGGAATTATTGAGTAATCGGTGTAAACAATTTCATCTAAAAATTGCGAATGCAGTGTCAAATGCTGTGAAGTGAATAATCAGCTATACTAAATATATAACGATGGCTGCACATATTTGCAAAGAGGAGAATTTTATTATTTAAAAATCTATCTTTCAAGGATAAGTTTTTATATAAAGTTACATGTTTTTTTTTTATTTTATACAGGTTAAATAATTTCAAAGATAACAGTGAAATATGTGTTACATTAAAAGGGATAATATGTGTAAGTTATTTTCCTCGCATGTTTGTTACTATTTACATAACATCCTGTGTTTTTGGTACGAATATAATTCTAAACTAACCATCCGGCGGCTTTTAAGTCAATGCTTAAGTTTACCAAATACTTTTGAATACGAGACATAAGAAATGGAAGAAAGTAGTCTCGTTTTCAATCAAACGCCAATTTATATTAAGATGACAGAGTTCCGAACACGAATCTTCGAACACTGCACAATTCCCTCAAATTCGGTTTTCGTTGACTGTATTTTCAAAGTTGTTTTTTTTTTTGTTGTTGATTAACTCATTTTTCTCAGACAAAACGTAAAAGTCAAGACAAAAAAAAAGCAAATGTCAATAAATAAAAAAAAAATACATAAAGAGACAAATTGAAGTTCTTTTTTTTTTTATATTTAGTCACGATTTATATTGTGAATGCTTGCTTTGCGATTCAATAAAATGTACTACCTACATTCCGATATGTGTACTGCTTATTTTTCGATATGTGTAACGCATACTTTCAGATTTTGATGACGACGAAGCAGGAAACACGAAATATAGATGGTCAAAACTTCGATCGAATGGCATATGGTACAGTGTTCTCTTTTGTATTTCAGGGAACACTAAAGATATTTTTCTGGTATAATGACTGGCTCTGAAATGAACACACTGGAAGAAAGAATCCAAAATATAATCGCTGACTAAAAGAGATATCAAGCATAGAAAATAAGTGCTGCGTGTTTATTCCCTCTTCTCCACCCTTGGCGGACTGAGATAGAATTTCGGAGACACTAGGTAATGATTATCTTTGGTTGCAGTCGAAACTCGCTGCATCCAATCAAAAGGCGTATATAACATGATCACGTGTAAATATAGAAAGTGTATGGTATGTAAACAATTGCCGCCACGTGCTTATTGTGCAACATGTCTTTACATCCCTAAACATACGACTATATTTATTGACAATTTGCATGTTTTTAATTAACTAATAGAAGTTCCTGTGTATATTTCTTACACAAATGCATGAATGTTAGCGTATATTTTCGTTTCCTGTTTTACCAGGTGTGTAGAATCTAGACGCTACCGTTTTTTACCTCCAAATTGAAGAGTTAAAGTGCTACCATTGGTCAAGAATAAAGTATTCGAAATGGACGTGACTTTAATCAACCGATAGATGGCACAACATTGTTATTACAAATGTTGGCTTAATCTGACAAGGGTGGACAGGAGGGAAGTGGATCCTAACCCTTGGCTAGCGAAGATGGTGTTTATCGTGTAAATATTCCGGTTTATAAACCATTCATTTAAAGTCAATTCCCTTGGGTAAAAATCCCTGTATAATAAAAATATATATATTGATTATGTTAAATAAAATACCTTCCAAATTATTGTAAATCAAGGCAACAGTAGTTAATTGATGTTCAAATCTCGAAATTCAAAGTAACAAACAAACTCTGAGTAAATTGCATTAACCTCAAAATAAATGATATTATAGTGCATTCAACATGTAAACCGCATTTTAGATTTGCCCTTGAAGAAAATAAAAATGAGGACAGTAAAAATATTAAATAAAAAAACCTACTAAATGTAGGTTGACTTGGAATTATTGAGTTATCGGTGTAAACTATATCTTCTAGAAATTGCGAATGCAGTGTCAAATGCTGTGAAGTGAACAATCAGCTATACTAAATATATAACGATGGCTGCACATGATTACAAAGAGGAGAATTTCATTATTTAAAAATCTTTCCTTCAATGATAAGTTTTTATATAAAGTTACATGTTTTTTTATTTTATACAGGTTAAATAGTTTCAAAGATAACAGTGAATTATCTTTTATATTAAAATAGGATATGTTTAAGTTATTTTCTTCGCATGTTTGTTACTATTTACATAACATCCGGCGTTTTTGGTACGATTATAGTTCTTAACTAACCATCCGGCGGCTTTTAAGTCAAAGCGTAAGTTTACCAAATACTATTGAATACAAGACATAAAAAATGGGAGAAAGTAGTCTTATTTTTAATCAAACGCCAATTTATATTAAGGTGACAGAGTTCCGAACACGAATGTTCGAACACTACATAATTCCCTCAGTCACATTCAGTTTTCGTTGACTGTATTTTCAAAGTTGTTTTTTTTTTTGGTTGATTAACTAATTTTTCTCATACAAAACGTGACAGTCAAGACAAAAACAAAAATGTCAATAAATAAAAAACAGATACATAAAGAGACATATGAACCAGAAAGAGTGACATCGCATACATTTATTACATTATATATTTATCATATATATGATCAAAATAAAATCTTTTGACTGCAAAATATAGAAATTAATCTGTTATATCGAAATAAAAATTTCACATATCAAATATAAAAAAATAAGATTCATAAAAATAGAAATAAAACTTGACGTTGAACAATTCAATGTGTTAAAACACAATGAAACATGCAAATGTCCTCAATCAACCCTTATCTAAATCTTTTTGGTATCTAACTTCCTGACAATATTTTTCAAGAATAACTTTAATTAACGTTATCGGAATAAACCCAAACAAAATGCCCATTTAACAATGGTACTTTAATTGTATTGTATTCTTATACACTGAAATCCTGTTAGAATGGAAGGGACTATGTCGTGGTGTTGATATTTCGGATACGGGCGGAGATAAATAATTTTTCTACATAGGGTTTCTGACATCTTTTAACAGATAACCTATTAATTTTGTTCTTTATATATACTTTCTGGTAATGGTTTGTGTTAAAAGGAAATAACTAAAATACCGAACTCTAACTGTCATAAAACAGACTTGCTACAAGTATTTCCATACGTTACGTACAAAATAGTGAATTTAATATGGTTATATAGCTGGCTAATAAAAGGCAACAGTAGTATACCGCTGTTCAAATTAAAGAATTAAAGTTATTAGCAATCTTTTCCTGATCTTGTTTAATAAGAGGTCAATTGGCGACCTAGAGGCAGTTAGTCTTAGTAACACATATTTTGCTACGTTTGATGCATTATGTAATTCTATGGAACTGTCATACGAGTGAGGGGTTTATCCAGCTTTATAACCTTTTGGGTGCCAATTAGCCTCTTATGACATACCAGGACGACTGTTGTGTTGAAATATTTTTTTGGTGGGATTCAAAAAGAAATCAGGATGAAAGTAATTTACAAAATACATCCGAACTCATACGTTAATTAAAATTTACATTGCTATGAACAATCCGAAATATTAAGGATTTTCTACCGCTGGAATATATTAGTCAAATCTTTTGGAATTTTGAATACTATAATGTTCTTCAACATCGAATATTTTTTGGCCGTTTTAACTTCATTTTTATTAGAGCGTCATTTATGAATCTTTTTCTATAAACACTGGTCTAGTGTACAACATTTTAGTCCCTGCAATTATGATGAGTAATTTCATCATTAGGTATACATAGCAAAGACCCATCGAAACAACATCTGATACACAAATTTAATAATACTTTTAGATATTTGGATGATATTTTGGCTCTCAATAATGACGACTTCAGTATGTATACTAAAGAAATTTATCCTGTTGAACTTACTTTAAATAAAGCTAATACTAACAATGACCACTGCCCTTTCCTCGATCTTGATATCTATATCATTAACGGAATGCTTAATACTAAACTTTATGATAAAAGAGATGATTTTTCATTTCCTATCGTTAATTATCCATTTTTAGATGGTGCCGTTCCCTTGTCACCATCTTACGGTGTTTATATATCCCAACTTGTACGATTCGCTCGTGTATGTAACAATGTTTTAGATTTTAACAAGAGAAATTTAGGTATTACTGAAAAATTATTACACCAGGGTTTTCTATATCACAAACTAGTCAAAACATTTACTAATTTACTAAATGTTATCATCGGTATAAGGACATAAGTCGTAAATATAGTTCAACATGCAGACTTCTTATACGTTCAGGTATTTCACATCCAATATTTTATGGAAATATTCTTTATAAAGCACAAAATTGTCAGTATTCACCTCAGAAGCTAACAAAACCTTTAAATAGACTGATTAAGAAGGGATATTGTTGTCAGGTCATTAAAGATTGCATGTTTTGGCGTTGATATTGATTCACTTATAGGGTCTTTGCATTGGAACTAAACACATTTATTTAAAAACCAGTTGTTGGCATGATACAGGTTATGTTCCTCTCATATATGTTATGATAGTATGATACTAAACCCCTCACGGGGAGGATTGTGCCTGATATTCATATGATGAAGACATAAGTTTCAATCAGTTTAATTGAAGTCTGGAGCTGGCATGTCAGTTAACTGCAAGTAGTCTAATGTTATTTATGTAATTTTGTTTATTTTCTTTGGTTACATCTTGTGACATCAGACTCGGACTTCTCTTGAACTGAATTTTAATGTGCGTATTGTTATGCGTTGACCTTTTTGCATTGACTAGAGGTATAGGGGGGGTTGAGAGCTCACAAACATGTTTAACCCCGCCGCATTTTTGCGGTTGTCCTAAGTCAGGAGCCTCTGGCCTTTGTTAGTCTTGTATTATTTTAACTTTTAGTTTCTTGTGTACAATTTGGAGTTTAGTATGGCGTTTACCATCACTGAACAAGTATATATTTGTTTAGGGGCCAGCTGAAGGACGCCTCCGGGTGCGGGAATTTCTCGTTGCATTGAAGACCTGTTGGTGACCTTCTGCTGTTGTCTGCTCTATGGTCGGGTTGTTGTCTCTTTGGCACATTCCCCATTTCCATTCTCAATTTTATTTTATAGATTTACTTGATAATTCTAAATCCCGAACTCGAACATTGATTGCTGATTACTTTAGGATCGACAGCCATTAATAAAGTCGCATGTACTCCAGTGTCATGGTTTAGAACAGAGGGAAACGTTACTAGTACGTCGTATAAAATGAGATGGACTATAATTTAAAAAAAAAAATTTAATCAGAACCACGACCTTCTTGTGTTACCTTAAGAAGTTGTAAATGATATATTATACGAACTTGGCGCTGCAGTCTTGATTAGAACGGTGTACTCAAACATAGCAACAACTAAAATAACAAAAATACTCCGAGGAAAATTCAAAAGGAAAGTCCCTGATCAAATGGCAAAATCAAAAGCTCAAACAAAGAAAACGAATGGTCAGCAACTGTCATATTCCTGACTTGGTAACTTTTGATAGCTATTATTTGTGTGTTTCTCTATCCTGCATGTTCTCCCATTTATTTGAATTGTAGTCCTGTCCTGCAATGTTGTCATTCTAAAATTATATTTAATATTGCCATAAAATCGGGAGGTTTGGTTAGCCACAAAACCAGGTTCAACCCACCATTTTTTTCCTAAAATGTCCTGTACTAATTCGGGAAAATGGCCATAGTAATATTATAGTTCGTTTCTGTGTGTGTTGCATTTTAGTTTTGTTTTTCTGTTGTGTCGTTGTTCTCCTCTTACATTTGATGTGTTTCCTAAGTTTAAGTGTGTAACCCGGATTTGTTTTTCCCTAAATCGATTTATGAATTTTGAAAAGCGGTATACTACTGTTGCCTTTTATTTGGTACAGCCGTTTTTTTGTGGAAAATGGTGGATTAAACTTGGTTTTATAGATAGTTACACCTCTAACTTGTATGACAGTCGCATAAAATTCCATTATATTGACAACGATATGTGAACAAAACAAACAGACATATTAGGTCTAAATGTTTAAAATAGGAGTACAGAAGTCAACATTGTGTTATTGATACATGTGATACATGGGTGTGCTGTCACAACTTTAAATTTTCAACAACGTTTGAGATCAAAGTTGGATTTGTAAGGGGTTTTCTCTCTCAATCTCTCAAAAGTAAGCTTAAATCTAGATGTATTTTTACAAAATTAAACCGTTATTAATCGATTGGAAAGATGTCTTTTCACATTAGAATCGAACTAATTCTTAAATAAAACGATTATGTACAGTGCAATTAAACTGTATAATAAAGTATAATGAGGAAACAAATGAAACTCTAATACATTAAACGGTGTTGATCAGATATTGGATTCTCAGTTGAATATAATTACCAAATTATCTTGATGAGATGTACGTAAACCGTGTCCCAAGTTGGTACTTTGATAGTAAACAAAAAATAGTAACAACGGCATTTTTTATGATTCGAATTATAATCAATCGTGTTTTTTCATATTGAATTCGACATACCGGTTCATCTTTTATTTCTTATCTTATCATTGTCGAAATTCTATTTACAATTTGTTTAGAAGCTATGTGTACTTTTATTTTTTGTTTGTTGAGTTGTTGTCTGTTTGACGAACTCCTCGTGCCCTGTTTTGTATTTTAAAAAAAACCTTGACTTAACTGTGTGATAAACCTTATCAAGTACTCTCAATGCAGCGAGATGAAGAAGAAAAATACATGTTAATATGACAGTAAAAAGCAAACAGCTATAAAAAAGAATACATATTGCATCGCAGTCATGCTTTTATAGACAAACTTTTCTGGGATATGCGAGAAAATCGAGATATTAGGAAAATAATGTCAAATGGAATCTTATTATGAAATATGAGAACATCTGGCTCTTGAATGAACCGTTTTAAAGAAAATAAATATTTGATACTCAGTTTTCTTGTTTTTCGAATGATTTACACTAAAATCGAAATCATTTCAAGACATGGTCATTGACATGTAATTTAATTTTCTTAGATAAAATTAGGATGTTAAAACAAGAGGCTCTCAAGAGCCCGAATCGCTCACCTGGTATTGGTTTGCTTAAATCTTTCATCAATGATTATTTTTGCTTGTCAATATAAATCAATGAGTGGCTTTAAATTCCATTTAAATGTTCATTGTATCTGTCATATTTTCTTCAAAAGCAAATAAATTCATTTTACCCATATGTTCCATTTTAGCGATAGTGTCTATGTTTCTTGACATACAATGAAATAAAATACAAAATGCATACCAGATTCATTTGAGAAGATTTTTAAAGTTAAAAAACATAAACAACTTTTTTTTAATTCTCCATAAAGGGCAATAACTCATTTAGGGGTCAATTGAAAATGTTGGTCATCAAACTTTTTTGTGGATCATACTTTGCTGAAAATTGTTGCTGTTTATAGTTTATCTTTATCTTCAATAACATTCAAGATAATAACCAAAAACTGCCAAATTTCCTTAAAACTACTAATTAAGTGGCAGCAACCCAAAAATGGGTTGTTTAGTTTGTCTTAGATCTGGACCTTTTGAACATTTTAACCATGTCAAATTGGCTCTAAATGCTTTAGTTTCTGAGATTTAAGCAAAAAACTGCATTTGATCCCTATGTTATATTTTTAGCCATGGCGGCCATGTTTGTCGGTGGATCAAAACTTCGGATACAATATATAAACTAGATACCCTAAGGAACATTTAGTTAAAGTTTGAAGGTATTTGGCGCAGTAGGTTCAAAGGAGAAGATTTTTAAAATAGTTTACAACGACAGACGACACACAGCGGATGAAGAAGATCGAAGAAGGATGCCAAGTGAAGACATAAGCTCACATGCGACCATTTGGCCCCGGTGAGCTAAAAAATTAGGTCAACACACCAAGGAACAATCTTAAACTGCTAGTCAAGGAAAATCAGACAACACAAATGTCAAAGGTAATTACTTAAGACTTCAAGCTAAACGAAACCCAACAAAAGCCAAGGGTTATAAAGCACAGGTGCATTGGAAAGTTTAGCAGTTCCACTAATAGCGAGTGAAATTCGGTGATGTTTATCATGAGGAAAAGGCTAATACAGCATTGTGGCTATTATAATTGGAACATATCTGTGGTATCTAATATGATGTAACGGTCAAACAAGTCATGATGGTGTCCAATAAAATTTTGAAGGTATGCCTTTTACTGTATCACTGGGAAACTTTGGTTTGATAGCTTGTAAGCACAAATACTTTATCGGCTGACTGGCGAAAAGAAATATAGCCATTTTATGGTCTTTCTACCATCCGAAAAACCCTTGACCGTAGATGACTTGAAGTTAGACTAAACTGCCGCCCCTATATAATTCCTGTGACAGACACAATCGTTAAATTTGCTGGTCGAAAGACTATTCTGGTATAAATGTAAAGATCTGAGACAGTGAAAATCTGTCAGTTATGAATTCAGACATAGACACATTGCAACATGTCTTGGGCGTGTTTGTTAAACATATATAGCGTTTGTTTCAATCTAACTAAAATATTACCCTATTTTCAAATAATGCATGTACATACTGAATAATTGGCCGGATTTGACGATGTTAACCAGTTTATAGTATGATAATATCGGACTAATAGTCGAACTGGCGTATGAAATGTAGATACATAATTTGTGTAATCGACTGCTACAACAGTTTCAAATCCAGATCCCTGAAATTTCACGATGTCATGTTGCAGTTGTGCATCTGTTATTTTGGAATTGATGAAGAATTTGCCCTCTTTATCTGAACTTGGTAAAGTGATTTGCTAAGAAAGTTTTTTGTATTATCAACCTCTAGGTCTGTTATCACTACATGGTGCCTTCCATTTTTGTGTTTAAAAGAAACTTCCCTTTTTATATTTATGAATACCAAGGGTTTGTCAAACAACTTCTCATCCTTTTCTTAAAAAAAAAGTTCATCAGAAGGTTCAAAGACCTTGTTGCTAGATATTCCGCATCAACTTCACAAATAATACACGAGGGTCTTGAAGAAGATTCTTGGTACTGACGTTGTTTATCATCTTAATAATGTGTTACAGGAATTCCTTTATTTGTATTTGTGAATAATACTTTTACTGTTTAGTCTGTTTTTGGTTGTATCCATTTGAAGCGGCTCTATACTTATACATCCTGTCATTGTGTTATTGTTTTATGATAATTTTTGTATTCTTGTCTTTCATCTTTGCTAATATGCTTTGTCTATATGATTAGAATGAGGTTAATAAAAGCAGGTAATATAACAATGTTTAGTACCTATTTAATAAGTATAACCCATTCCTCTTTCTATTTAGTGTGTTCTTGTGTTGTGTTGTTGGATCACTGCAACAGGTTAAGGGAGAGGATTGCATGTTTATTGACAGTTTACTTGTTGGGTCCTTATTTAAAGGTGGTTTTGCTGCTTGGTAGTGTTTTCAACCCAAATGTTAAACTCCCAGTATTTGAATCAGACAGAGTTTGGTCTAAGTTACCTTGCCGATTTGGAGAAGATAATTGAATGTGAATACATTGACAGATAACAAATGACTATAAAAGTCCAGGATGTTTATTGGTCTAGCAATCAAATACCTCTAGGGTTTTGGATAATGATTGGCACTTTAGTTTTGCTTATGGGATATATATCAGGCCTATTAACGCATGCCTTGCAACATTCTTAATTATACCTAGTGAATTATAACTGTGATGATGTAGGGAAGTTACCTATCAGTGGCAAATATTACATGCATATAAAAACAAGAACATGTAATGTGATGTGAATATGAACTCTGATTTGAACTAGACAAACATGCTCTAATAGAATTATAATGTCATTCACAAAGAGACAGTGTGCTGATAGAAATGTCAACCATCCTACACTGTTCTGATGTTTAAACTCCCTGCATTTGTTTGCACCTGTCCTAAGTCAGGAACCTGTTGTTCAGAGGTTGTAGTTTGATGATGTGGTTCATAAGTGCTTCTTGTTTTTTATGTAGGTAAGATCGTTGGTTTTCCTGTTTGAATGGTTAAACACTAGTAATTTTGGGGCCCTTTATTGCTTGTTATTTGGTGTGAGCCAAGGCTCCTTGTTGAAGGCTATACTTTGATCTATTATGATTCATTTTTTTTTCAAATTGTGACTTGGATGGAGGGAGGTCTCTTTTGGCACTTTTATCACATCTTCTTAAACCTCTTTGCTCTTACTCCTAGTGTTCTCCCCAGGATTTTTGGATAGCGCTGTGGTAAGCGCGTAATTTTCGACAATTCTCAGTAAGTTTATCGCGGCGCGCGGTGTGTTTGTAATTGCTTTGTTATGTGTTTTTATTATACATGTATCATGCTGTTGATGTTTCCTCTTGTTATGATGTCCTTGTCATGCTCATGGAAGTTACAGCGTACCCCTTAATGAGGCTTTGTTTGTTAATGTTATTGTCTGGATATAGAAGAAGAGTCTTTTTTTCTCCATTGTAAAATCATTTATTAAATCCTCATACTATCTATGTATAAAACTGAAGGAGAAGTCTTTTTCCATGATGGATCTACACTAGACTGCCTGTGCCAAGATTTCTTAGCACCATCAGGTAATGTTGCAGAACATGTAGGACCAACAATATTCAATAAAGTCATTGTCAGCTTCTGTTTGGTTTTGTAACCAACTGTAGCAGTGTACTGTTAACTTTATGACGTTTGACAGGAATTGACATTTTTTAGCATAAAGATTTCTCATTTTTATGACCTAAACGTTTTATTATATTTAAATGGCCTCATCAAGTTGGACATCGAGAAAGTAAAATTTCTCAAGTCGTATCAGCTTTGGGTTTGTTTTTCTAATCATATCCTCTCAAATTGTTATCAAATGGAAGAATTTCTGACTAAACAATCTAAATATCAGTTCGAATAAGGGATAATTAATACTTAAAAACTTGCTCATTTACAGGGTTCGTATGGATAGTAAACCCGGCAAATAATTTGTAGCAAACCCCTGTGTTTGATCGTTTTTATAATCATCGTTAGTTCAAAGTTCGTAAAACAAGTTTATGAGTGACGTCAGGAAATGCGGTCAATTTATTTCATCTCATTTCAATCATATATGCATCTATATTTTCTTTTAATTAAAAAAATAGATGTCAATGTTGAAATGTTTGTTTATTTTGATCCTTCAATGACGCCATTTTGTAAAATTTATTAGACTGGTCCAGCAGAGTTACTTAAATACAACGGAAATAATTCATTCAAAAATCGTAAACCAGTCGATCACGTGATCCAAAGTTAAAAATAAGCGGGAAATTTTAAAAAATACGAAAAATACGAAAAAAATATAGCAACGCGGTTGCGTTGGATAGCACTGCGGTCAGTGCAATAGGACAGCGGGGAATTGCAAAAGCGCTGAAAAGCGCTGTGCTAAAACGGCTTGGGGAGAACACTGCTCCTAAATGCTGAATGTTTTCACATCTTTTTTTTACTTGGCTAGTGTTCTAAGTAACAACCTTCCAAATTGGAGCTAGCACACTAACACTGAGACAATACCTTAGAAAAAGAAACAATCATGTGAAAATAATTGAATGTTTTTGGAAGTGAACAAAATTGTGTTTTACACATACACACAATACCAATAAAGTCTCTTATAAAACATCAAAAACAAAAATATTACATGTTTAAACATTTATTTACAAAATAATGTGTTGTATGAAACAAGAAATAAAACCATTCAAACAAATGTTCATATTTGTTTTCAATGTATAAAAATTTACTGAAAATTATCAACTAATGAATCAAACTGTCTTCATTTCAATTAGCAATTGTAAAACTTAAGTCTATTAAAATGAAAATGATTGGCTTATAAAATGAAAATGTTATCAGATGAAAATGATGAAGTGTTCATGATATGATCTTTCAGTCAATACTTATTCTGTGACATAAAAACAGGCTAAATCAGAATTTTAATCTGACAACTTAGCATGATTTCAAAATATTATCTTTTCGCTGCATTATAACAATGTGAGGGTAAAATTGAGTGGTATATAGTCTGAGATTGCTCATTTCTTCCATTTTTCCTGGTGTGTATACTTTGTCATGGGTTTACCACTTTGTCCACACGTACCAACACCAACTTTACCATTTACATGATCTGGTGTGGCAAATATACTCTTCTTTACTTTACCTTTATTTGTCTTGGAAAATGTCTGGAAAAAATACAAAAAATAACTTATAAACATGTTTGCAATATCAAGGATTTAATGAGCTAAATATATGTGTATATATCTCTTTGTGTATATTGATCAACAATCTCAAAAATAAATGGATTGAAGAAAGTTTGAATTTACAGTAATTTATTACAATATGTATAGGTATCACATTAATAATCATTCATAAATGTGTGCTTTAAATTCAAACACCAAGGTCTTGGAAGCCTGCTAAATTCTGTGGACAATTTGATGACATGCTTTAGTTATTGAAACCTAGAGCAAAATGGCAGACACCTGATGTATCTACAAATTTAAGGGTTCTACTGGAAACCAACTTGTTTACATGGATACTTTATTTCGTATTAACCCGTTTATAGTCATCTTCGCAACAATTTAATTGTGCGATTTTCTAATTAACTTAATAAAGTTTAATCAGGAAAGATCCACATGTAACATATTCGAGACAATTTATATTCGCATTACTTGTCAACTCACGAAAAATAAATTACTCGCGAAAATAAGTTGGTTTACCGTAGTTTCTTATTTTCAAGCAGCCCTCATCTCCTCTCTGTTTTGCTAAAAACGTCCCAAAATATATGGAAATATCTTTTCTGAAACCATTTTTACAGCATTATTTTGTGATTTTGAATAGTTTTTACAATAATTCAGGAATGGTTATCAGCAAGTGATGGTGCTGACCCTTTTTTTATTCGAAATTCTAAAATAGTTATTTCTGCTCCATCCAAACATTTAATTCAAGAACAACCATGACGAACTTTAAACTACCTTCTGTCCATATTATATTCCTGCAATAACTGACTTACTTTGGCATTAAAATCTAGCCATTTGTTTTTCTCTGTTTCTCTTTCTTCTTCCTGAGCCTTTAACCTCTGTGCTTTTTTCTGTGTTTTCTTTTTCTTGTATTCTCTCTGTTCTGCTATCTTATCTCGTCTGAAAATAAATTTGTACATTCTTTTACAATAGCTACTCTACTTAATGGATGGAACTGCAGCACATATATCTTCCTTCAAGATTCCAAATATATTTTCTATTAATATTTGTCCTGAGATGTCCAGTGGCAAAACTGATGAATAGACAATAACATCTACATAGTCCAACCAAAATGTGTTTAACTTTATACTGGCGTCACACATCAGTGTATAGCTCTGACAACGCCAGGAGTGTTGAAGAATTATGTACGCTGCCAATAGGCTAGTAATTTTGGATGCATTCAACCTGTCAATCATATCTGTAGCATGTTAACAACGAGCTTCAAGCATGTATTGGGCATTCAAGAAGCGTACCCAAGCATTTATCAGGCATTCAAGAAAAGTATGTTGGTGTTCAAGAAACGTATGTTGGCGTATGCCTGGCATGTCTAACGTAGATGGAATGCACGCTACGAAGGAAAAAAGTTTTTTGAACGTATTTGAGACGAGTCCCAGACGTATCTTGGATGTTCTATTATGGGGTGTTTGTTACAAACATACCCGGATATGTTTTAGTTCAAGTCGAACGATATTAAATAAAACGTGCCCTAAACGTGTCTCAAACTTATTTCTAGCGCGTTAAACACGCTTGAAGTGTATGTATTACATGTGTGTAGCGTACAGATATATGCTCGACGCACGCTTAAGCTGGATGAAAATTCTCGAGTTGTAGCGCTCACCAAATGTATACCTTTGTATTTCGATGTACTTCAAACTTAAGCAATGTGCATTTAACGATTGATTAGCGTTCCTCTGGCATGCAACTTACTTATACCAACTTTGCCAATTTTCTCTGTATGTTATTGTGCACGCCAGTCTACACGCCAATGTGTGGCGCCGGAATTAAGTTAATTCCCTAATTTATAATAATGTAATAAACTTAGGCCAGAATTTTTTAATTTGTTGGTTTACGGATCCGCCGATCCGATTTTGCCGATTTCCAGAATAAAAATAAAATTCACTTTTCATGCTTTTTTATTCCCGCCGACCGTAACAAATGCATTATCCCTAAAAAATAATTAAAATACTCGTTTTTTTATGAAATGAAATGCATTAATCACTATTAAAATTGATAACACTTTCTGTAGTGAAAAAAATAAAACTTTCAGTTTACGTTTCTAAAAATAGACAAATCAATTATAACTGACCTTGAAATGTGGTTTGCGCAAATAATTTTGCGAAACGAAACCTGTGTTTAAAACCAATTACAAAATCAATTCGTTTACCGTATTTGTCATCAGTCCGTAAGATGCATCATCTGATAGAAATAGACTTGTCCAAATGTGGACAGGTAGAAGACGTCAAGTTAAAGTACTAAAATTAACAAATCATTTGAAATTTTCTTGCTTCATAGATCATAAAAAAATATCGTCCATTTGGCCAAAAAAAAAGGGAATGCATGACAACAGATTAATCCGATATTCTCGTTTTTCCAGTGGACGAGTCCATTACGTTTGTTGACATGTATGTTGAAACTTATTTTCGTACGACGTTTTTACATTTTTTCTTCTTTATCAGTTTTCGTGCTTGAAGATCGTAATTCACCAAGCTCACCAAGTTATCGGGAATTGATTAAGAGCTACACGAATCTGTTTTTCATGTTTGTGAAATGACGATCTCCGTGCAGTCCCCGTCCACTTTTTGTTTACGGGAAATTATTAGAATGTCATGCGATATTTATGACAGCTGATTTCATCGAACTAAAATCTAAGAAATGATGACAAAAAAGCATATTTTTTTATTTTTTTTTTGCCGACCGACCGACCCGACTTTTTCATTGGTAAAATCCGTAAACCAACAAATTAAAAAACCCTGGCCTTACTTTGATTTGTGTTTGTCATCAGATGAACCTGGTACTGCATTAGGGTCAATGGGCTTCAATATTGTAACCTGTAAACAAAATAAAGGATTGATTGATGGCTACTTAATGTCCAGCATTATAACATGTTAATGAGGTATACAAATGATAAATTTACCCTTCTTACTATACTGACATACTGACAAGCTATTACATTGTCCCAGGTTAGGGGAGGGTTGGGATCTCACTTATATGTTTAATCTGCCACATTCTGCAAGTATGTGCCTGTTCCATCATACCCAATATTTTATAAGTAAAAATTTCTAAACATGTAAGCTTACAAGGTGCTAGTCTGCAAGTAGAGATATCACCATTTTCAGACAAATTATGCTGACTCTCAGCAGCCTAGCCACATTAATACCAAACAATGTGTTGATTTTATGCTTTCGATAGGTGGTTTTTTTATTATTCAGAAAGACATTTTTGCAGGTGTGTGATTGTTTTTATTAGAACACTGTACATCACATTTATATACTGTAATTATAAATTACATAAATTTTTACAACACATCTGACCAATTGATGAACTGTCTGTTTATTTTTTATTTTGGATACATTCTTCAACAAGACAAGATTTTTTATTTGTAGCTCACTGCGTTTTCTGTGTTAAAGTCATAAGAAACCTCAAATTAAAAAAATAATGCATATGTTTTTTTAAAACTCAATGGATAGTTTTTATTTTAAAACTTATGTACATAAACTTTTTTCTGAAGAAAATTCTTTAATTCATTCATATTTAGAAGAAGTTTACTTTATTTTAATTGTTTCCTTCCAGGAAGCAATTCCCCCCGACATATTTTCCATATGCAAAGTGACCTCAGTGTGACCCATCTCGTAAAAATCCGGTGATCACAATACGCATGGATGTCCTTAAAATAAACTATTATATGAATTTACATGTTAAACACATGCTCAATTTCCATGCTTTTTTGGTGATTGTTGACAGGTGACAATCGTTAAATTTCAGCTTCAAAACACGAACTTTAATTACCTGCCATATTTTCGCAACAAAACTGACCGATTGAAAAAAAATTGAAGATTATACGAAATTTATGCGAAAAAAATGAAAAATTCTTGAACAGAAGACTGAGTTTATGATGTTTGTATGCATTGGTTAAAGAATTGGAAGAACATTATTTTTCACCGGTCACTCGTTTCTTATGACTTTAAACAAGAGGCTCTCAAGAGCCTGAATCGCTCACCTGAATTTTTTTGGTTTAATCTCTCATCAATGATTATTTTGGCTTTTCAATTTATTTAAATGTTCTTTGAATCGTCCTATTTTCTTCAAAAGCAAAAAAAAATCATTTTCTCCTATGTTCTATTTTAGCCATAGGAGCTATGTTTCTTGACATACAAGGAAATGAAATATAAAATTTATACTAGATACTCTGAAACTCTGAAACTCATTTAGCCTAAGTTTGGCTGAAATTGATACAGCAGTTTCATAAGAGAAGATTTTTTAAAGTAAGTCAACATGGTGAACAAATTGTGAAAAAAGTCTTTAAAGGGCAATATCTCCTAAAGAGGTCAATTGACAATTTTGGTCAAATTGACTTATTTGTAGATCTTACTTTGCTGATCATATTTGCTGTTAACAGTTTATCTTTATCTATAATAATATTCAAGATAATGACCAAAAACTGCAAAATTTCCTTAAAATTACCAATTAAGTGGCAGCAACCCAACAATTGGATGTTTGATTCATCTGAAAATTTCACGGCTGATAGATATTGACCTAATGAACATTTTTACTCCATGTCAGATTTGCTCTTAATGCTTTCGTTTTTGAGATATAAGCCAAAAACTGCATTTGACCCCTATGTTCTATTTTAAGTAACGGCGGCCATGTTTTTTGACGGATCAAAAATCAAAGCACACACTTTGTGCAGGATAATCTAAGGAACAACCATGCTAAGTTTTAACCAAATCCATTCAGTAGTTTCAGAGGAGAAGATTTTTTAAAGTTAGCAAATATGATGAACAAATTGTGAAAAATTGTTATTAAAGGACAATAACCCCTTAAGGGGTCAATTGACAATTTTGGTCAAATTGACTTATTTGTAGATCTTACTTTGCTGATCTTTTTTGCTGTTTACAGTTTATCTTTATCTATAATAATATTCAAGATAATGACCAAAAACTGCAAAATTTCCTTAAAATTACCAATTAAGTGGCAGCAACCCAACAATGGTTTGTTTGATTCATCTGAAAATTTCAGGGCTGATAGATCTTGACCTAATGAACATTTTTACTCCATGTCAGATTTGCTCTAAATGCTTTTGTTTTTGAGATATAAGCCAAAAACTGCATTTGACCCCTATGTTCTATTTTAAGTAACGGCGGCCATGTTTTTTGACGGATCAAAAATCAAAGCACACACTTTGTGCAGGATAATCTAAGGAACAATCATGCTAAGTTTTAACCAAATCCATTCAGTAGTTTCAGAGGAGAAGATTTTTTAAAGTTGGCAAATATGATGAACAAATTGTGAAAAATTGTCATTAAAGGACAATAACCCCTTAAGGGGTCAATTGACAATTTTGGTCATATTAACTTATTTGTAGATCTTACTTTGCTGATTTTTTTTGCTGTTTACAGTTTATCTTTATCTGTAATAATATTCAAGATAATGACCAAAAACTGCAAAATTTCCTTAAAATTACCAATTAAGTGGCAGCAACCCAACAATGGTTTGTTTGATTCATCTGAAAATTTCAGGGCTGATAGATCTTGACCTAATGAACATTTTTACCCCATGTCAGATTTGCTCTAAATGCTTTCGTTTTTAAGATATAAGCCAAAAACTGCATTTGACCCCTATGTTCTATTTTAAGTAACGGCGGCCATGTTTTTTGACGGATCAAAAATCGAAGCGCACATTTTGTGCAGGATATACTAAGGAACAATCATGTTAAGTTTCATTCAAATCCATTCAGTAGTTTCAGAGGAGAAGATGTTTGAAAAATTGTTAACGACGACGACGACGACGACGACGACGTCGACGACGACGACGATGACGGACGCCAAGTGATGAGAAAAGCTCACATGGCCTTTTAGGCCAGGTGAGCTAATAATATGTTGTAATAATGTATGAATTCTACTTATGTGTAAAGTAATTATTATTTCCTAAATCTGGTTCACTTTATGGACTTTGTATACCTACTATTTTAAAACTTGTATATCTATCTTTTTTACAACGATGGAAGTTTTTAATGACTTTGACTGGCTATACATATAAAAAAAAAGAAGATGTGGTATGATTGCCAATGAGACAACTCTCAAAAAGAGACAAAAATGACACAGAAATTAACAACTATAGGTTACCATACAGCCTTGCACGGTCTGTATCTTTTTAAATCAAATATGCACACTTTATAACAAGCTATTAGTATGGTAGTTACAATAGGATTTGTGTTCCTGATTACAATTTTAATCATTTTTTTGTTTAGTTTACTGCAGGTTTTTTTTTCTATTTGCCACTGAAATAAAATGAATTTTGCAGTTGTGAGCATCAAATTTTGGTCTGTTAAGGTGGTACCTAGGGAGATAACTCTGTAAGATCAGTTAAACGTTTTAAAATGATGTGTTGAAGGTAATATTAAGCTTATCAATGATCAAAATTAGTGTTTGTCAAACTGCTATATATAACCAGCGTAATTTTTTGGATAAAATGGTTGATCTAAATTTTTTGAAATTTTTATATATTTTTGTCAAAGGGTCGAAGTAAATACTTTGTCAAAATTTTATGAAAATTAAACGAGCCAAATTATTTTAGTGAAGGTGTTGGGTACCCCCTTAACATATCGCTGAAGCTTTTGCCAGTAATAGGGTTAGATTTGTATAACATTCCAAACTTGTGTCACCTGGTAAAATTAAATTCTGTGGACCATAAAAATATATTTTTTTCTTACAGCCTACTCTCGTCTGAAAAAAAGCACAGGAGAGAGGAATCAAACAAATTTTAAATGATGCTCTCTTTTACACATGGTATATGAATTTTGCAAGAAGATAATTTGCCGTACATTGGTGACTTCTGTGTTGCCCCAGCTATCAAAAGTTACAGTGCAAGTTCCATCCTCTAGAATCTCATCTATCTTACTGCCATAGTATCTGAAACAATAAAGGTTAAAATATATAACCATATGCTCCGCAGGGCACAGCTTTATACGACCGCAGAGGTTGAACCCTGAACATTTGGGGCAAGTATGGACACAACATTCAAGCTGGATTCAGCTCTAAATTTGGATTGTGATTAAATAGTTGACACAGCATAGGTTTCTGACACAGAATAAACGTGGTCTAATGAACTTAAAATATCTTTTTTTGCCTTTGAGCAATTCACTATGCTGTTGAATATTAATCCTCTCAAAAAAATGTTTGAAGAAATTTTCTTTTTATTTATGAAATCTGAAATGAGAAAAATTTTACCCCCCCTTTTTTTCACATCCCCCTTTTCCTTTTTCCAAAACTGATCTCAATTAAAATTTCTAATGGAGTTTGCAACAATAACTACTCATTTAAATACATCATAAAATATTAAAATGTAAAATAAAGTGCTTGTTATCACTGAATGGTAAAAATTGTTTTAATTTATCAGTTGGTAGTAAAAGTAAATATACATTGTATATTGTATAAAACAATGATTTATGTTGATTCAACTACTATTCTGGACAAAGAAAGATAACTCCAATTGAAAATTTCTTGCTATTGCACAATATTGTGCAATTAGATATTTCTTGCTTTTGCGCAATACTGTGCAATTGAAAATATTTGCTATTGCACAATACTGTGCAATTGAAGATTTCTTGCTATTGCGCAAAAAGTGCAATTGAAAATTTCTTGCTATTGCACAATACTGTGCAATTGAAGATTTCTTGCTATTGCTGAATACTGTGAAATTGATAATTGCACAATACTTATTATAATAATTTTGGATCCTGATTTGAACCAACTTGAAAACTGGGCCAATAATCAACCAGATGCTCCGCAGGGCGTAGCTTTATACGACCGCAGAGGTTGAACCCTGAACGGTTGGGGCAAGTATGGACACAACATTCAAGCTGGATTCAGCTCTAAATTTGGATTGTGATTAAATAGCTGACACAGCATAGGTTTCTGACACAGAATGAATGTGTTCTAATGAACTTAAAATTTTTGTTTTCTCTTAGAGCAATTCACTATGCTGTTGAATATTAATCCTCTCAAAAAAATGTTTGAAGAAATTTTCTTTTTTATTTATGAAATTTCAAATGAGAAAAATTGAACCCAATTTTTTTAATCACATCCCTCTTTCCCTTATTCCAAAACTAATCTCAATTAAAATTTCTAATGGAGTTTGCAACAATAACTACTCATTCAAATACATCATAAAATATTAAGATGTAAAAAAACTGCTTGTTATCACTGAATGGTAAAGATTATTTTAATTTATCAGTTGGTAGTAAAAAGTGAATATACATTGTATATTGTATATAACAAAGATTTAAGTTGATTCTGGACAAAGAAAGATAACTCCAATTAAAAAAAAATCTTGCTATTGCACAATATTTTGCAATTAGATATTTCTTGCTTACTATTCTGGACAAAGAAAGATAACTCTAATTAAAAAAAAAATTAGCTATTTCACAATATTGTGCAATTAGATATTTCTTGCCATTGCGCAATACTGTGCAATTGAAAAGACTTGCTATTGCACAATACTTAATATAATAATTTTAGATCCTGATTTGGACCAACTTGAAAACTGGGCCCATAATAAAAAATCTAAGTACATTTTTGGATTCAGCATATCAAAGAACCCCAAGATTTCAATTTTTGTTAAAATCAGACTAAGTTTAATTTTGGACCCTTTGGACTTTAGTGTAGACCAATTTGAAAACAGGACCAAAAATGAAGAATCTACATACACAGTTAGATTTGGTATATCAAAGAACCCCATTTATTCAATTTTTGATGAAATCAAACAAAGTTTAATTTTGGACCCCGATTTGGACCAACTTGAAAACTGGGCCAATAATCAAGAATCTAAGTACATTTTTAGATTCAGCATATCAAAGAACCTAACTGATTCATTTTTTGTCAAAATCAAACTAAGTTTAATTTTGGACCCTTTGGACCTTAATGTAGACCAATTTGAAAACGGGACCAAAAGTTAAGAATCTACATACACAGTCATGACAGTTAGATTCGGCATATCAAAGAACCCCAATTATTCAATTTTGATGAAATCAAACAAAGTTTAATTTTGGACCCTTTGGGCCCCTTATTCTGTTGGGACCAAAACTCCCAAAATCAATACCAACCTTCCTTTTATGGTCATAAACCTTGTGTTTAAATTTCATAGATTTCTATTTACTTATACTAACGTTATGGTGCGAAAACCAAGAAAAATGCTTATTTGGGTCCCTTTTTGGACCCTAATTCCTAAACTGTTGGGACCTCAACTCCCAAA
This sequence comes from Mytilus edulis, assembly GCF_963676685.1. Lineage (NCBI taxonomy): Eukaryota > Metazoa > Mollusca > Bivalvia > Mytilida > Mytilidae > Mytilus > Mytilus edulis. The sequence goes on from NC_092348.1 coordinate 91,889,693, forward strand.
ATCAATACCAACCTTCCTTTTGTAGTCATTAACATTGTGTTCAAATTTCATTGATTTCTATTTACTTAAACTAAAGTTATTGTGCGAAAACCAAGAATAATGCTTATTTGGGCCCTTTTTTGGCCCCTAATTCCTAAACTGTTGAAACCAAAACTCCCAAAATCAATCCCAGCCGTTCTTTTGTGGTCATAAACCTTGTGTCAAAATTTCATAGATTTCTATTAACTTAAACTAAAGTTATAGTGCGAAAACCAAGAAAATGCTTATTTGGGCCCTTTTTGGCCCCTAATTCCTAAAAAGTTGGGACCAAAACTCCCAAAATCAATACCAACCTTCCTTTTGTGGTCATAAACCTTGTGTTAAAATTTCATAGATTTCTATTCACTTTTACTAAAGTTAGAGTGCGAAAACTAAAAGTATTCGGACGACGCAGACGACGACGCCAACATGATAGCAATATACGACGAAAATTTTTTCAAATTTTGCGGTCGTATAAAAATCTAAATACATGCTTAGATTTAGCATATCAAAAAAGCCCAAGAATTTAATTTTTGTTAAAATCAAACTTAGTTTAATTTTGGACCCTTTGGACTTTACTGTAGACCAATTTGAAAACGGGACGAAAAAATAAGAATCTACATACACAGTTAGATTGGGCATATCAAAGAACCCCAATTATTCAATTTCTTGCTATTGCTGAATACTGTGAAATTGAAAATTTCTTGCTATTGCACAATACTTAAAGGGAAACTTCGCAAAAAAATCAAAAATGATATTATGTCCATTCTATATAGAAATGCTCAAATTTATAGATATTAAAGTTTTATTCCGCTAGATAAGAGATCACCATCGATTTTAAATTTAGAGTATCAACTCTCTGCGTTCCGCCATTTTGTCGTCTTCCCTGATTAAAAGTTACGATATGTCTATAAACCACAAAGGACCAAAACTACAGTAACCGATGTAGTCGTAATTGCGTGTCGATATCTTGTCAATCGTACGGTTGTTTTATCTGACAAACTAACTTGATACGGAAAATGTTCTTATTTTTTTTAAATAACCATAGTCTGTTATTTTTAAACTGTTAATATTGGAATTAGTTAAAAAGTCAAAGTTTAAATCATAAATAAGTGTTCCGTGAAAACTGTTTTCGTAAATCTAATTCGTTTATAATTCTTTAAAGTAATAAATTTTATTCAAATAAATTCGGATCTTCCCTCATCTGATCACCAGCATGACTGAAGGTATTACTCCCAAAAGTATTGTGAGGGGTGTGAGGTGACACGTCCAGGTATTCAAGCGATTTCCTGTCAGGCTTGCAAGTTCATGCATCGTTTCACTTCTGTAGGTATTGATCAGTGTACACGGCCTATAACTTATAACTCTCCATTTTGAACTATCAGGTGTATAATATACATCTCTGTCTTGCGTGTCCGAAAGTGATATAATATACTAGTCATTACTAAACTCATACGCTTGTTTATATATAACATTACTGGTGTAAAGAATATTATTTATAAAAATATAAATAATACCAAAAAAAAAAAGATTTGATAAAATAAAAATCTATTTACATTTTTTTTCCAAGGTTTAATTTGGGAAAATGTAATATATACTCGTTGTCAATAGTAAAGGACAGATTGGAACATACCAGAAATATTGATTTAAAAAAAATGTACGCACTTGTCGACAATTCATTTCTACGCCTGGATAGAAAGTTATGGAGCTATATCGCAATTTAAAATTATTACATGTATACATTGAACATAAGAAAGAAACATACATTTTGGGTAAATTGGGGTAACAGTTTTGTAAATAGACTAGTCCACGTATGCCAACAGTATGTAATCATCGAATTCCATAGACTATTGTATACCAAAAGAAGAAGAAGAAGAAGAAGAAGAAGAAGAGGACCAATTTGATTTAAATACAGGTCGATATAATAACTTGCTTCGGTTCATCGAAGTTATGAACATAGTAAAATCACAAATTTATATATCAATTAGATCGTTCTCCAATGAAAGGAAGAAATTCGACATCATCACAATTGTTCCGACATTCATGTAAAACATATGCAACTGGACGTACACTAATAAACCCCAAGGGATGTGAATATTTTCTAGGAAAACATTTGAGTATTAAAGTTTCAAATTGATTTCAGGATTTATTTTCTTTCTTGATATTCAATGACAGCAATTTAAAGAATAAACTGCTTGTCTGCTTTAGGGGTATTCTTGCCAGTTGAACAGACTTATAATTACATTCAAAAATAGGGATATTAAGATGACATTAAATTCGTCGTCTTTTTTTTTTAAACATCGTTGGTCAAATAGCTAAAGTATTATTCGTTGTGAGAAGAAGACTATTTTAATATAAGGACGCTCCCGATTATGAATAAATTGGTTGACGTTTTTCACACTTGAAAAGAATTTCTATTCGTAATTTTTCGATTCCATTCCAAGAGGATCCTTAAATTTCCTGTCAATTTTTTAAAACATCTTTTTTTTCAAATAGCTGAAGTATTCATGCATGCGTTGTGAGATATAAAATATTTTGATGAGAACATAAATAGGTAAATAAAGATCGCTTTGGATGGTCTAAATTATATAATTGCAATCTGTTTGAAATATAAGAGGTTGGCGATTTTAATTTAAAAAGGTACACACACTCGTGTTTAGAAGGCTATTTTTATTTATAACTTTATTCAATTAAAACAAGTGAAACTGCGAGCTACTGCTCACTGATGATACCCCCGCCACAAGTGGATAATATTAATAGTGTAAAAATATGCAAGTGTTCGGTAAACAGGAAGTTGTCGAGTGATGAATCTGAAAACGCATCACACGGTATAGCTGACTTATAAAAATCCTGAAACCAAATTTCAGAAATCCTTGTATTGTAGTTCCTGAGAAAAATGTGACGAAAATTTTTAACTTGGTTATCATGTGTAAAATCATACAAGTGTTCGGTAAACAGGAAGTAGTCGAGTGATGAATCTGAAAACGCATCACACGGTATAGCTGACTTATATAAATCCTGAAACCAAATTTCAGAAATCCTTGTATTGTAGTTCCTGAGAAAAATGTGACGAAAATTTTCAACTTGGCTATCATGTGTAAAATCATACAAGTGTTCGGTAAACAGGAAGTTGTCGAGTGATGAATCTGAAAACGCATCACACGGTATAGCTGACTAATATAAATCCTGAAACCAAATTTCAGAAATCCTTGTATTGTAGTTCCTGAGAAAAATGTGACGAAAATTTTCAACTTGGCTATCATGTGTAAAATCAGACAAGTGTTCGGTAAACAGGAAGTTGTCAAGTGATGAATCTGAAAACGCATCACACGGTGTGGCTGACATATATAAATGTTGATACCAAATTACAGAAAGGGTGGATGTGTAGTTCCTGAGAAAAATGTGACGAAAGTTTCATGGGACGGACTGACTGACTGACGGACGGACTGACGGACGGACGGACTGATGGACGGACGGACGGACTGACAGACAGAGGTAAAACAGTATACCCCCCCTTTTTTAAAGCGGGGGTATAATAATTCAGTATTTTATCGTTACAAAACTAATCAGAAGTCATAATTCATTTAAAAGTGAGCTTATGCAAAATATATAAAAATATACAACAGCTATCCAGTTATTGTGCGACCTTATTTCTCCCGTAAATTCATTTTAATTCTTTTTCTTACATTTCTGTGTCTATAACTATAACTGACTCCCGTATATCATTCATACGAAATGTTGTTCACACCTGAAATGCTGAACTGTGACGCCTAGGTGTCACTGAATGAAGATCAAAAGATTAGAATTACATAATGCTAATCTTTTAATTACCTTGAGTTTAACTACGCATTCAACATTTACTAAGTGTCACAAATTAATACACATTTAATTTCCACAGTACAAGCAAGTGAAAATGTTTTCTGGAATGAAGCAAAAAGTTCAGAATACAAACATGTATTTTTTAATACACTATCGATCGTGTCAGTTTCATATGTTTGTTTAAAGTATTTGAAGAAAAAAAATCATAAAAAATGTTTTATTGTATTATTATTACTTTAATTACTAGAATTCGTATATAAAATCCACACATGAATCCTACAATCTAATTTAAAAAGTTGCATGGCTGTCACTTACTTTTCGTTGGTTAATAGCTACACCAAAAGTCGTCGATGCGCTTTAAATAGCGTTATTAGATGGTTAACGAACAAGACTTAAATGAGATTAATTTCACTCCCGGCATGCTCAAAGACTTAAACTACGTCACATAAGTCAGGAAGTTTGATAAAATAAAATTAATAATTCCCAATTTTCTCCTTTATTACTTTTCATATCGAAATAAAACTTTGGGAATATGTTTTTTATGGTATTATAAGGTAGCAATACACAGTTAGAAGTTTAGTTTCGCATTATGGCCCCTGTGAATTTTTTAAATATGAAAGTTTTTGTACAATAAAATTGATTTTTAGATAATTGAAGAATAATACAGCCTTCTTAGTGGGTTTATATGAACATTTAGATTGATTTTAACATGTTTTATAGGCCATTTCTATGATTGACAGTCCGTATTTTCCTATCCGTACCGTTCATAGGTCCATAAATTATTGTAGTGTTTATCAACAAAGATTTTGCGCTCGATCTTTTCAATTCAATTTTATGGAAAAACGAGCAGGAAAGCATATGATTTTTTTTGGACCACTTGATAGATATAAACCTATGGATTCAGGAAAGGTACCACTGTAATTCATTGAAATTTTCCTTTAGACTAAATTTTGGAGACTTTTGTGACATGTTCACCCCCCTTTTTTGCTATATTTTGTATCTAAGAAATGCAGAACGTTGCCATGGTTACACCCAAAAGGGATTATATTTCACCCTTATGACCATTAGAAATCAAATCTATGGAAGATTTTCTTTCTACAAGTATATACATGCATAACGCACATATAAAGCCTTCTTTGTTAGACAGGAGGGGAAAGAGGGTGTTTAAAAATTATGAGTGTCAATTTTAAGTTTTTTTCCTAACTGTGTATTTGCTACCTTATGGCATTTGACAAAGCAAATAATTGCTGTTTTTTTAGACAAACATACCACGAAACTATTGATATTTATGTTATAGATACAATTCTAAGGGAGAAACAACCTTTAGTATGACAATATATGTTAGTTTTGTTGTTTATTGTCCTTCGCAACCAATATAGACATTTTGACACAAAGACTTGGTTCCGTTATAAATTGATACTTTATTGGCTACCCCTTGGAAAAGAAGATTGCGCGTTATGTAGAAACCTTAGAAGGGAACGCTTTATATTTTTTCATGCGACTAAATAAAATTTATTATTTTAGCAAGTATAAAGTCACAATTTAGCATGAATTAAGCCGAAATTTTTTCCCGCTGTTATAGATAAATTCAGTATTTTCTAAATTTTAACCAAGGCTTTGGTATGGTAATACACAACAAAATTGACATTCTAGAGCTTTAAAATAGCTTTAACTTGTAAAAGTTGTCTACTCTTAAGGTTAATTTAAGTTTTTAAACAAGAAAAGACAGGGTAAGAAGGTATAGTTTTAGAAAATTGACTAAAAAAGGAGAAACTGCACTTTGACATGGCATGTTTCATAAAATCACTTTTTTGTTGCATTTCAGTGTCAACTGCTAACCTTCATAAAATATTTATTTCTGAACCGATTTTCAAAACAAGCAGGCGAAAATGCTCGTTTTAACTAGTAGAAAACAGAAATCCATTTAAAGTGGAATTGGGGAAAAAAATGTTAATCCTTAAGGTAGCAATACACAGTTAGAAGTTTAGTTTCGCATTATGGCCCCTGTGAATTTTTTAAATATGAAAGTTTTTGTACAATAAAATTGATTTTTAGATAATTGAAGAATAATACAGCCTTCTTAGTGGGTTTATATGAACATTTAGATTGATTTTAACATGTTTTATAGGCCATTTCTATGATTGACAGTCCGTATTTTCCTATCCGTACCGTTCATAGGTCCATAAATTATTGTAGTGTTTATCAACAAAGATTTTGCGCTCGATCTTTTCAATTCAATTTTATGGAAAAACGAGCAGGAAAGCATATGATTTTTTTTGGACCACTTGATAGATATAAACCTATGGATTCAGGAAAGGTACCACTGTAATTCATTGAAATTTTCCTTTAGACTAAATTTTGGAGACTTTTGTGACATGTTCACCCCCCTTTTTTGCTATATTTTGTATCTAAGAAATGCAGAATGTTGCCATTGTTACACCCAAAAGGGATTATATTTCACCCTTATGACCATTAGAAATCAAATCTATGGAAGATTTTCTTTCTACAAGTATATACATGCATAACACACATATAAAGCCTTCTTTGTTAGACAGGAGGGGAAAGAGGGTGTTTAAAAATTATGAGTGTCAATTTTAAGTTTTTTTCCTAACTGTGTATTGCTACCTGAACATAATAAGATGAAAAGTGAAAAATCGCGAATTATCCCTTTAATATAATAATTTTGGATCCTGATTTGAACCAACTTGAAAACTGGGCCCATAATCAAAAATCTAAGTACATGTTCAGATTCAGCATATAAAAAAAGCCCAAGAATTTAATTTTTGTTAAAATCAAACTTAGTTTAATTTTGGACCCTTTGGACTTTAATGTAGACCAATTTGAAAACGGGACAAAAAAATAAGAATCTACATACACAGTTAGATTGGGTATATCAAAGAACCCCAATTATTCAATATTTGATGAAATCGAACAAATTTAATTTTGGACCCCGATTTGGACAAACTTGAAAACTGGGCCAATAATCAAATATCTAAGAAAGTTTTTAGATTCAGCATATCACAGAACCCCAAGAATTCATTTTTTGTTAAAATAAAACTTAGTTTAATTTTGGACCCTTTGGACCTTAATGTAGACCAATTTGAAAACGGGACCAAAAATTAAGAATCTACATACACAGTTAGCTTCGGCATATCCAAGAACCCCAATTATTCAATTTTTGATGAAATCAAACAAAGTTCAATTTTGGACCCTTTGGGCCCTTATTCCTAAACTTTTGGGACCTCAACTCCCAAAATCAATCCCAACCTTCTTTTTGTGGTCATAAACCTTGTGTTTAAATTTTTTTGATTTCTATTTACTTATACTAAAGTTATTGTGCGAAAACCAAGAATAATGCTTATTTGTGCCCTTTTTGGGCCCCTCATTCCTAAACTGTTAGAACCAAAACTCCCAAAATCAATCCCAACCTTCCTTTTGTGGTCATAAACCATGTGTTAAAATTTCATAGATTTCTATTCACTTAAACTAAAGAAATAGTGCTAAAACCAAGAAAATGCTTATTTGGGCCCTTTTTGGCCCCTAATTCCTAAAACGTTGGGACCAAAACTTCCAAAATTAATCCCAACCTTCTTATTGTGGTCATAAACCATGTGTTAAAATTTCATAGATTTCTATTCACTTTTACTAAAGTTAGAGTGCGAAAACTAAAAGTATTTGGATGACGACGACTCAGAAGACGGCGCAAACATGATACCAATATACGACTAAAAAAAATTTTGCGGTCGTATAAAAAGCAAGAGTTGACATATAATCTATCTAATTCAGTCCATTGCCAGCAATCATCAGTCTTTTTCAGTCACCATTTACTTTCAATATGCTGAAAACATTTCAGATCGATTTTTTTACTTGCATTTATATTCCAACCAGCCTTGATGTTTACAACTTAACACCCCTTAAATGATTCTGTGAAAAAGAGGCTCTGAAATGTGTGGTGTTGGTCACTTAAAACATATAAAATGAACATATAGACCCTGTTGTCACAGAGTTTATAAATGACTGTGTAATGGAGTGACTTACTGTCCGTCTTCTGACCAGATAGCCATACATGGATCACCTGACTTCCAATTATAGGACGATACATCTGGTGCGTCAGATTTGAGTACTTCTGTTGCCTCAGGAGGTAGTTTGGTACCAATCAAGTCCACAGTCAGGTCTATAACTTCCTGTTAAATATACAAATACAGCGTATTTGAGTAAAAAGGAATATAACACTCATAAAGATAAATAACTTGCTTTTTTCACACAATATTAGGACATATGGATGAATACAAATTTGTGAAAAAAACTTGCACATAGTTTTATATTACATGTAATATTAGCTATATAGAGCCATCATAAATTCATAGTTTTAATATGCAAATAACACTTTTGTTCCCAATACGTCCACAAATACTGTGTGTTTTTTGTGCATAGAACATTACATGTAATATTAGCTATATAGAGCAATCCTAAATTCATAGTTTTAATATGCAAATAACACTTTTGTCCCCAATACGTCCACAAATACTGTATGTTTTTTGTGCATAGAACATTTCATGCATGTACCAAATCAGATATTACATCTCTAAAACTTGTCGTCAAATACAAATATGGATCATCTCTGATGAATGATTCCCAATATGTTTTATATAGGTATTGTCCACTCTGAGGGTATTTTTTAGCTTATATAAAAAAAGTGTGAACATGTGTGATAGCCTTATCATGCTTCCTTTTTTTAAGTCATTTGTGCCAGATTAGTTTCTGTTTAATAACAATCACAGAATCTAGTTTATAAAATGCTTGTATGCTAATAGTAATAATAAATTAAAATTTTACAAATTTATTTTTTACCCTTTAATTTTTTGTCTTATTTCAGTTGATGATAATAAAAAAATCAAAGAATCAATTAAGCTTTCTTTCATAATCCTGAACCTGACTAAAAAAGATATCCTGAATCAATTTTTACCACTTTAACAGCCTGTATATCTATTTGGTGTGCGTGTCTTTGTTACTTACGATCCAAACTTATTCTTGCAATACATTTGTACAGCTGAGCTGTTGTGTCTTGTCTAGAAAATATAAATCTATACACACATTAACACTGACAGTTGTTGTAATGCTTGGACGTTTTCAACTTTTACATTTCTATTATGTTTTATGATATTTTTTCAATTATTTTTGTTCATACAGCATGTACAGGAATTTAGTTTTTCTTCAATCAAAATATTTTTCATGTTAATACAAATTAATTGCTGAAATTTAAGAATACATAAATAGTGATAAGTATTCAAATATATTAAATTATATTTTTTTTAATTTCATCTAACATGTCTAATGTATAAATTCAATGAAAAAGGGCATTTCTTACTATACAATAGATGTCAGTATAACAACCCACCTGTAAATCATTCTTGAGCTTCAATAGATCTTCATTATCTGGATCTGTAGTTAATGATGCTTCAACCTAGAAAACAAAACAGATTGAACCTAATACAATGTAATACACAAATCTTCATTTCTTACCAATAAGTAGGACACAATGGTAATTGAAAGGGTGAGCCGGTGGGTGTCGATGAGAACGGACGTGAAATTTTTGCAGAGAGAATCCATCAACATCATCCAAATTAGTCTTCTAAATTGCTTTCTTGGATGCACTTTATCATCCATACATTATATACTTTCAATTTCGGTCATTATTTTCTTGTTGAGGAAAACCTCTGCAGATATTTTCAGTATGTTTGAGACATGTGCTCTGCCCATATGGGATCCATTAGTAGTTTCCATTGGAAACTATAAGACCTATCATTTGAAGTCTGAGAGTTCTTGCTGTTCTCCTAATGGATCGGTAGTTTCTTTCCGAGATCCTTTTCAGTAGGATTTTCGGCTTTCCTCTACCTTGATACAGCAGGGCATTTGGTAGTGTCAGTTTTGATAGATCCTCGTTATTACCTTAGACGTATTTTGCCAAGGCATTTGTGGGGCATCCGGGGTGACCCTTTCCCATTTAAAACACAGATATTAAAAAGGATATTTGATACATAGAAAAAATACACTTTTTATACTTTGAGGACTGAGCGAATCAGGTGAGTGTGTGAGTTGGTATGTTTTATTTTGTTATATTTTATTATGTTTAGGGACGGTTAACTTTCTGGTAATAAGACCCGTCACGGCCCGGCTGGGGAATTGGGTAGGCAAATGCTCACATTAAACTGTACCGATACAGGCTCCAAATGCTTCCTTTATACGCCATAACTTATGGTGGTGATCCTTATAAAGGATGCTTATACGGACACAAGAACAGTCAGAGCTCAGACATAAATAAGTCTGAATCTGCTTTTGACTTATAGATGTCTAAATTTGTAAGTTTTAGGATTTGTCTCCCTTTAATGCAAGACAAAATACGACTTAAATAAGTCAAATATTGTTAAGCAAGAAATGATTGACCAGAATCAAAAAGTTGCAAATATCAACTCCTACAAGTCGATAAGTTACCAAAATTGGTCAACTTCAAGACCCACGCATACTTATAAAAAGGTCATGCATCTAAATCAAATATTAATGACAACATTGAAAGCCAATGCCTTGTCTTCTAAAGAAAAATATGAATGAGAGTCTGAAAAATCGGGGATCATGTTAATTAACCTTACAATGCAACCACCTGGATCCACACTTAATGAGGTAAAACATCTGTGTTTAGTAAGGATGTTCAATTAGATAATTAAATATAGATAGATCAAGTCCTTGTGAACTCTCAGACAGGTTTTTACTGTCAAAGGTGGTGTAGTTTGGCCACCAAGTCAAGTTAAGTTTTTTCATCAACATAAATAGACCTAAACAAGTCTGTCATTTTGTGACTTAGATAAGTCTAAAATTGAAAACACATTTTTATAAAGAATACATGTACATGTTTTGACTTCTTTAAGTCAAAAACAGAGCTAATAGACTTGTTTATGTCTGAGCTCTGACTGAAGAAGAAGGTTCATGTATATTCAATTTAATCCCTATCCATTAACGTGCCTTAATATCTATGACAATAGGGCTCTAAAAAAGTCAATAGTCCTCTGCGCAAAAGGTTTTAAAATGTAGCCAATCGCACTAGGATCCCCCTCTGAGCAAAAATTACCCTGCCCGTTTCACAAGCTGTAGGAAACACTAATATCACTATGAATACAATATATTTAGGTGTGTAAGTTGGTATTTTAATATATTGGTAGTGTTCAGCAGTGTGTGGTGGTGTTCGTTGGTGAAAAGACCTACCGCATAAAATGTAGCCAATTGCGCTTCTGAGAAAAAAAAATACCCTGCCCTTTTTAAAGCTGTAAGAAACACAAATAAGACAGGATCAAGACTGTCAGCCAACAAGCAATTTAGAAACATCAATAAGCATACGATCTGCGATGAAAATCTGATTCCTCTTGGAACGGCCAAATCAGAATATCATTCCGGACACAAAATAATTTTCAAACGTGATCATGCAAAAAAAATATCCGAGACCTCGGCCTACCAGTCAACATCGTACATTTATTAGTAACACTTAGTTTTAATTTATTCACATATAAAATATGTAAGAAATCTATGTTTTTTTTATGCATTTCAAAGCCTAATTACCTGTTGTAATTGCAGTTTGTACGTAGACAAATTTGTTTGTAAATCGTCGGCCATTGTTCAAGATGCCGGAAATGAACATTATAATTTTTGAACCAGTACGGAAAAATAAATTCCGTGTAAAAAAAAACCAGTTAACTATGTAGCTAATCTTCCATGATCTTCCATGGTGACGCAGACACTTGTCTCAGAATATTTTTTTATTATACATACCTTAATACAACCAGAGACATATAATACAATAATATAATTGTATAATATGTCTCTGATACAAAATTAAGGTATATAGAAAAAAAAATCTGAGACACGTGCCTGTCGATGTCCTAAACGTAATAAAATTACAGAAATGTACATATCTATGAAATGTATGTGCATATACAAAGTTGAAAGTTCTCAGTGTCCAAAAGATTTATTCATCGACAATACCCACTATTTATTAGCTCACATTTACAATAAATGTTTAAGACATGATGCACAACTGTGCCAAGCAGTCATAAATGGACTTTATGATAATAGACAATAAAACAGACAATTGTACAAAGAAAAAAGAGAGTGACACTGGCTTTCATATGAGAATTAAAAAAAATGAAAGAATCATAGTGATATATGACTAACGTTACATTTATTTGAGTATTTTTTACTAATCAATCTTTATCATTGTACAAAAAATATTAGAATACTAAAACGTTAAGGCATTTTTTTCTTACTGAGATACAATAAGTATCGTCGTGTCATATGTTTTCGTATCAACCACATTTCGACGTTGGTTTCCACTGCACACGCGTGCATTGTGGCGTGTTTTTCGGTTTCTATATTTGGAACAACAACACTACAACGTGACAAAAGTTGCTTTTAAAGACATATGAACTCAATAAATTATATTAACCTATTCAGCCATTTTTATTTAATGTCAAAAATACGTATCACTATAGACTGATAGTTGTTGAGAAAACATGTGATTAGATGGTTTACCGTGATGAAGTATAGCTATATTTTCCGCCTTTCAGACACCAAATCTTCAATACATGTGACTATCATGTTTTTTGGGGGTTTCTTTGTCATTTTAATTACAAACCAGCGAGTTAAAACAGGAACATAAATATGTTAGTTCCCAGGTTAAAATTCTCATGGTTCTTTTATAAAATGGCTGTTTAAAATCCATTTATTCAATATTCTATTGACAATTCTGTAGTACATCCTTGATACAAAGAGATGAAACAGTCTTAAATGTTTATATTTAATCTTAAATTTTGACAATCTAATTGAAATTAAATCTCTCACTCGCTATTTTTTTTATTCTTGGTCGCTGCGAGAGTGAGAGATTTAATTTCAATTAGATTGAAATTTTGAAAACTGCATTGTATTTTCAAAAAAAATAATGTCCTTTGAAGAAAGAGTACATTTTATCGTCATGCACCATAAATTACCGTTAACATCATTTGATGAGATTTTTTTTTACCGTTATTCGCCATGAAGGTACCCCCATTACTACCCTCTATTAATCTATTATAAGCTGATTGCAATAATTTTTCAAGATACCATACAAGTTCATACAAGGAACAAGTAATTAGTGGTATCTTAAAATATTCAAAGTAAAACAAAAATGTCTTCTAAAACCATGATGCCTCTGTATTTATTTTTTTTCTTCATGAAGTTACCAGATTTCTTTTCAGTGAAATTGATATGAAAAAAATTAAAATTCTGCAGCGCCCATATCCGGCACATTTCTTTTTTTTTATTTCCTATCAATAAATTGACTGGGTTTATACAAGAACGAAATTTAATGATGTAAAAGTGTTCGAACGGAAATTATGATCAATGAATTTTACTTGTCCTTTTTGGACTGATTGAGTTTTGGTCTAGTGACATTGTTTAATGACAACCCATCCCCTGTTTAACCTTATAAGTCGCTTAACCAATTCGCAAAGGATTAAATTTTAAAACGGCTTATATGCATATTATCAGGTGTTTTTTTTTAAATGTACCGTGTGGTATAACTATAATGTAGAGGAATGTGAATTCTATATTTTCTGTTATGAGATTACATGTTATTTGTCAAATTTTCATACTTCTTGTATTATTTCATTTTAAAAGAACCACAGCGGACACAAGAGGTAACTTAAATCAATTAGTGTATTATTTTTTTAAAACAATAGGCGTTTTCAAAAGAATTGTATGCTAGTAACTTGTTAACTTAGCCAGGGCAAAATATAACCCGAAAACACGTAATAATTTGATGGAAAAAACTGAGGTAAAAACACATGAAATATGTAGACTAAATGTTTTAGTGTTTTACGTTTGTTGTTTTAATTGTATGCGTATTTGTGTCTTTTATATCTTTATCAACGCATTTCCAAAATTGAATTTCTTTTTGGTCTTTTAAGAATGGATGATACTAGTGGCACATGAGCTTTGTAAGATTTCCCGTTTTTATAATTTGAATGAGGCATTCCAACAAGAAACAATGTTTACGAAGGCTCGATTTCAGTATTCACCTTGTTTACTGTGACTAAAAGCATTATTTCTTACGACGTTCCTAATTTTATACTCCCTCTTCTCCATCCATTCGTTCGTTTGTCATTCTGTCTCTTTTAATTGGCGTATGTTCCACATCTCAATTCATAATAGCAATAAAAAGAAACAAATACATACACACATAAATAAAGCGTATTTGTTTTGTTTACTTTGTTTTGAACTTGTTATATAGCAGCGTTTGTGTACCATTTTCTTTAAAGTTTAAAACAATAAGAACTATCAATGTTTAGAATGCTTGGTTTTGCCATTTGATTAGGGACTTTCCGTTTTGAATTTTCCTCGTCGGAGTTTATTATTTTTATTATTTTACTTTTTTTGTAGATGTTGTGTTTGTCCTAGATAGATCCGGCAGCATCTATTACGAAGATTTTTACGAAGCTGTTGACTTTCTTTACAATGTTACTAAATGGTTGACAATTGGAACATCCACTGACGAACTTCAAATTTCTGTGATCACATTTTCAAATACAGTTACAGAAGAATTTGATTTATATGACTATACATCAAAATCTGATCTCCTGGATGCCATTGAAGCAGTAAAATCGAGATCACCAGGAGGACAAACATACACACACGATGCTCTCGACTTTTGTTACAGTTCATCCTTTACGTCAGGTCATGGTTCTCGAAGCGGTGTGCCAAAAGCTGTAGTTGTTTTAACAGATGGAATATCAACCGAGACGGCAGAAACGAGTACACAAGCCAGCATACTACAAAATGCTGGGATTGAAGTGTATGCCATTGGCATTGGTTCAGTTGTTACTTCATCGATGACAGAACTAGAATCTATTGCTTCAGATCCAGACTCTTACTATGTTAATACAGTTGGAACATTCTCAAATTTGTGTTTACTTGTACCAGAATTGGTGGTAAAGCTAGGTATTTATTTTTAGAATAAGTCAAAAACGGGAATTTTCAACATTACTTTTATGTCCTTTGTCTTTCTGTCATATAGTGTAACAACACTTATTTTCTATTATATATACTGGTATGAAACTGCCAGGGACAAATAAAATCTAAACATCGTCGACGTCGGTACTGTGATCAATTCATTTTCTTCGTTAGTTAGTTATCTTTTCTTATCTCGTCTTTCAGTATTTTTCTAAATATACCAACTCTTGCAAAACATTTTAAGGCAACAAACAAAACTTTTTAGTCAGTAACTTTGGCCAAAATTGAAAACTTGCGTTTGGACATTCACAATTGATATTAAAACAAGTTTGCTACGCCGTAGCGAAATGTTCCCATGCTGTATGAACGAAACAGAGTCGAGTCTCAAATTGAAAAAGCGGCATGCATTCTATTGCAATTATTTTTTTTTATTTAATACCGTATTCATTTGATTTGTAGACAGTAACGTACTAGAATCAGCAGTAGATAAATGTGGGGTGTTTAATACCAGCAGTACTGAGGAAGACACAAGCGGGACAGGTATATATATATATATTGTATGCTCAATCCAATGTTGATATTGGTTAACATGCAGTTTCTTTATATTCAAAACAAACACTGTTATAGTTGTCCTTAAACTTGATGCACCGGATATGTTTTGCTTCTTTCATATTTGTCGTACTTTCAACTTTTATTTTGGTTTAAGTCACATTTCTATCATAAAATTGTTCCTGCAGATCGTAATTCTGTGTGTTTGTTTATTCCAGACTGGCTCACATTATTAAGGGGAGGTTGACATCTCACAACAGATATTGAACTAAGTTTTGGGTCAGTCCAGGTCAGGAAGCTCTGGTTTTGTAAGTCTTGTTTGTCGTTGGTGGCCTTAGGCTCAGTGTTTCAGCTTTTAGGTCGGATTATTGATTCTATGACACATTCATCGTTTCCATTCTCAATTAAATTTTCCATTTTTAACAAGCAAAACTAAAAAAAAATATTGTTTGTTATTAAAATATCAGAAGTAAGATAAGAAAATCCCTCTCGTTTTAGTTTCAGATAACACACCCGTTTACATTGCTGCAGTATCTGGGGTAGCAGCTACAGCAGCCATTATTGGTGGGATTGGTGTTGGTGTAGCAAAAGCTTTAGCGGCCATGTAAGTCTTATAACCATATATCTTTTACTGAAAAATAAGTCATGGAGTTAAAAAATTCACATTAATATATTATAAGGGATTTGACATATCTCTCTTTCTCTTTCTCTAGCTCTCTCTCACAAACATAATGTACAAACTAAACGCACATAATTTTGGCAAGATATAAATGTAAAACATTTTTTATAAAAGTTTTCACAGGCTGAACATATTCTTTATATCCCTTACCTCTAACGCAGCTAAGCGGTGCAATATGACGGAATATATATACCTTGATATTTCCCGGTCTTCTTTTATTTAGGAAGATGAGTGCAAAGATACCAACAATAATATCAGCCGTCGGGATGTACAATCAAGCACCACTAGGCCCAGCGAAGGCGAAATTTACTACAAAGTTTATACAGTCTGGGATACCCTTTTCAGGACAAACAATACCATCAAAGGCACCAGCACACACCTTCTTTCCTAGGTCGATTGCATCTATTACTTTTCTCGATTGAAAGATCACGTCACCTGTGAATATATTTCAAAGTTGTGAAGATTAATCCATGGATCTCCGCGTTTTAACCTATCATGCTCATAGTGTAAATCGATGTTCAAATGGAACTTCTTTCCGTTCGTCTGTTCGTCATATGAAGCATTGGTGAATTGTAGATGTTCCCTTTCGTTTTTTTTTTAAATTCAGATTTTACGTTTCCGAGTTATGGGATTTTATTCATATACAAAATGTGGATTGGACATTTTTCCAGTTTTCTGACTATAGCTAAAATGCTTTGAGCAATTTTCTTTAACTTTGATGAATTGTTTATGTATTGACATAAGTTCCCTTTTGATTTATAAATTTCTGATTCCCTGACGGGCGTATCCCGCACTCTTGGCGTACAGTTCTTTGTTGATGAATGTTTTGAGTATCCTCTTGTGGAAGGTGTTACAACGACTATGAATGATCAGTCGATATGTGGAAGGTGTTACAACGACTAGGAATGATCAGTCGATATGTGTAAGATGTTACAACGACTAGGAATGATCAGTCGATATGTGGAAGGTGTTACAACGACAAGGAATGATCAGTCGATATGTGGAAGGTGTTACAACGACTAGGAATGATCAGTCGATATGTGGAAGGTGTTACAACGACAAGGAATGATCAGTCGATATGTGTAAGGTGTTACAACGACTAGGAATGATCAGTCGATATGTGGAAGGTGTTACAACGACAAGGAATGATCAGTCGATATGTGGAAGGTGTTACAACGACTAGGAATGATCAGTCGATATGTGGAAGGTGTTACAACGACAAGGAATGATCAGTCGATATGTGGAAAACAAACAACCAATAACGCTAATTGAAAGCACTTGTTTGTTCTGTAATATCTTGTTGGTTTGTCAGTTTTGACATCTTGACAAGACCACTCAATTGTATGTTTAGGGGATCACCAATAGTTGTTCGTTTTATGGGGGGGGGGGGGGGGAGTGGCTAGAGATTTTGTTTACTTTTGTATATAAAAATATTTATCTCCTGATATTGGATGGGACGAATATGTATTTGTATTCTGTATTGGACACTATAGTATGTTGCTGTAACCAGTGTTTATGTACTTTCATGATTTAGTTAAAAGTTTAATTGTTATCATTTTTACGTTTATAGAATAAAAATTTATAAAAAAAAAAGCCTTAAAGTTACCAATTAGTGAGTACTTATTGTTACGCCTTGTCCGATAACGAAACTGACCACAGAATCACAACATTCTAAAATTTTATAAATTCGTATATTTTAAAATCGGAAATATTTATCACTAGAGTATTGTTGCTAAAAAGTAAAACCATAAAAATACTGACCTCCGAGGAAAATTCAAAACAGATAGTCTCTAATCAAATGGAAAAATGAAAAGCTCAAACACATCAAACGAATGGATAACAACTGTCATATTTCTGACATGGTACAGGCATTTTCTTATGTAGAAAATGGTGAATTAAACCTGGTTTTATAGCTAACTAAACCTCTCACTTGTATGACAATCGCATAAAATTCCATTTTATTGACAACGTTGTGTGAACAAAACAAACATACATAATAGATAAAATGTCAAAACAGGGATACAGCAGTCAACATTTGTTATAATATCTAGCATGATACTTATAATTACACTGTTACCTACGAGCTTATACATGAAACTCACGTGAAAATGTTCATGTGAATTTCACGTGAAGTGAGATTCACACGAATCTGGTGTGATTTTTTTCACATGAATTTCATGCGAAATTTACAAAAAATATTTTTGATATTTTTCATTAGTTTAATTCAATTTGAAAATTTAGATATTATTTGAAATACTCTATTTTAAAAAATTATGTGAATTTCGCATGAAAAAAATCTACGCGATTTTCACGTAAAATACACATGAGATTCACGTGAAACTCACAAAAACTGATTTCACGTGAGTTTCACGTATAAGCTCGTTTGAGGTGAAATTGATGTGAATTTCACGTGAGATTCACATCAATTTAAATTCACGTGAAATTGATGTGAGTGAAATTTGCCTGTGTATTGCTTGACATGCAGTGACGGACAGGCCTAAGAATCGATATTCGTGTAATGATAATTCATTAGAATCAATGTATGAAAGGTCAACTGACATTCTAGATATGGACTTGATTGATGTCCGTCCATAAAGTTCCCGTTTCAAAATTTTAAGGATGTACAGTGGGAAATTTCGTTATACGTACACCAAAATCAAAATCTTGTTTATCATTGGTTAAATATCCAATGTCGATAACGTTATATTTATATGTTAATTATATCATAAAGTTTTTGGTGTAAGCTTTTGAAAATATTGTCGAGGGAGTATTAATTCGCAGCGACCAGTTCCATGATGTATTAGAAAAAGGCTAGTCACACAGTTGTTATTATTTGTAGATCTTGATTTGCTAGTTACTGAGTTTCTCTCTATACTGTTGATTGGAATATATACAATTTTCTCTTATTTTTTCGCAATTTTAACCTGTCAGAACCTATTGTATCGCTGCGAATGTGAGAAATAAAATGTTTTTAATAGGCAATAACTGAAGAGGAGAAGGTTGGGTATTTCGGTCATTTTGACTCAAGTTTGGTTAAAAAAAAACATGCAGTTGGCAGATCTTTACATTATGAATATTTCAGCCGTGTCCGGTCTGTTCTATCCATAACGATAATACCGGTATACAATAATTTCAATTTACCCCATGCTCTTTTTTTCATTGGGTCTATGTTTGATGGCAGCCAGTTTCATAACCATTTTTAACAAGATATTTAAATTATGATTGTGGACACGTTTTGGTGCAAATGACCGTTTATGGTTTCAAACCAGAGAATATGTTTGTTAAAGTATACGGATGATATATATATACTTCGCCTACTGACATATTGTAATGGTGGCAAACTGTTACACTGGCCCTTTGAACAAGGTAAGCCAATACATAAATAAATAAAATAAAATGACACGGTTGTACATCACGATAACTAGTGTACATCTTTGTGATATTCAAATATTTGTGTTCCTTCTAAAAATAAGAAGAATTTCTTTCCAGTCTTTGGTTTTTATAGGTCAATTCCTTTTGCTTTTTTTTTTAACTAACTGTATGTACGACATTGCTGATTATAGTATCAATTGCTCTGTAAGATGTGTCCTTGAGCCACAAACCATTACTGTATTCAGATTGCTTTGCCTTACTCCTACCAATGAATGTAATAAAAAATAACATCAAGTAAACTTTGTAATAAAATGTGAATTGAATTGGCACAGATCTTTTTATTAAGATTATGTTTTTAACTTTGATGATAGGTTTTTTTTAGGGCTTTTTCAAGTTATTTAGTGTACACGTTCTCAATAATTATTTGTAAAATCTGAAAAAAGAAGAAAATTTAATTGAAAATACTGAATTTCTACGGCTTTTAAAATTCATGTTTTGCTGATCTGAATTTAAAACAGTATTTACAGAATAATTTAGCATGCAGATTTATTATAGTAACCTTAAATAAAGGAAGAAAAAAGTGAAAAGGAATAAAAAAAATAATCATCTAATGAAATCTATTGAAACAACTTTTAATTGATATTCATATACACTTATTTTCCTTTGAACGAAGTGAAGATCATCTAAAGGAATAAATTAATGAAAATAAATTCCATTGACAAGTTTGTGACAGATGAAGACATATACATGTACCGAAAAAAATTGACATATTTTTACAATTTGTTCAGTAATTACATGAAATAGATTCATAAAGTAGATTTGGTTGCTAGTTATACCTATTGAAGAAGGTGTCACTACTCCTGATCATTGACCTTAACATATTTTATTCTCGTGCGTATTTTATTCAAATCTCAAGGTTTACTTAGAACCATTGATCTCAGTTTTACTTAGAACCATTGATCTCAGTTTGACCTTTGAATAAAGATCGTATAAAATTTACCTGAATATTATATTCTGTACAAAACTGCTCTATTCAACATTGAGATTCTTCTTTATCGAGTTAAAAGGATTCGGACCTGAATTCTTAACCACAAATCGATAAAATGATAGCTGTGAAATGTCCAGTGGCAAATATTACACAAATAATCAGAAGAATATCATGTTTAATATGATTCGTATATGGATATAAAATAGCTTGTTAGTATGATAGTCAATAATACAGCTTACCATTATATACAAAGGACAACGATGCTAACTTTAGGTCTATGTTTCAACAACAGCAAAACCGCATATTGTATACAACAACCACTGGATTAAAGGCTTCTGGTTTCTGACTGGCACATACAAATAAATTTGGCGGAGTTAACCATATTTGTAACTGCTTTACACAGGCACTTGTTTCTATCCATACGAAGGTCGACTATCCATATAAATTTCGTATGGATAGAAACAAGTGCCTGTGCTGCTTTACCTTCCCCTAACCGTCTACGTAGACAGTGGTGAAACAGTACAACAAAAGTCTAAACTGTAATAAACATTAGACAAATCGAGATATGGGCTCAGATATGGCTTTCTTGTTATTTGATAGTAAAATGCAAATGTTGAATTAAAAAAAGTAATCTTTGTAAACTATACAAACGTTTCAAAGTCGATATATAGATCATGACTGCGAGGAAATGGTCAAATAATCTTCATGGAAGTAGGATGTGCCATAACAAATGGTAATACAATCGCATACCAACTATCATTGACTTACCATCAGTGATACAACGTTTAACCAGGTGCTCCACAGGGCGTAGCTTTATACGACCGCAGAGGTCGAACCCTTTACAGTTGGGGCAAGTATGGACACAACATTAAAGATTGATATATATACAGCTCTGAATTTGAATTGTGGTCAAATTTTTTACATACTATGATTTTCTTACACAAAACAAATGTCAAGATCTTACAAATATATTGCACAATATTGTGCAATTAAAGATTTATCCTTCAAACTTTTCAAAAATTTGAAATTTGAGAAATTTGGAAAAAAAACTACTACCAACCCCTCTTTTTGCAATTATTCAAAAACCTGACCTTTTTTTATACATAATTTACAAGTAGTGCAAGGGAGGTTAATTTGAACATACACAACATTGTATGTTAAATTTTCTTGAATTACCTCCCTTACTCTGCTTTTAAATTGTCTTAATGGGTTGTCCATTGATCAGAAAAACCTAGTTTTCCCCCTTTTTTGCCCCCAATTCCAACACATTTTGAGTCATAACACCCCAAAGTCAATACTTACTATCCCTTTATTGTTTGGAAACTTGTGGTATCATTTCCGAGAGATTAATACACTAAAACACAAGTAATTGATTGAAAACTACAAAAATGCTTATTTTGGGCCTCCTTTTTGGCCCCTAATTCCTAAACTATTGGGACCATTCCCCCAAAATCAATACTAAGTATCCCTTCATAGTATGGAAACTTGTGGTATAATTTCAGAGAGATTCATACACTAAAACACAAGTTATTTGTTTGAAAACTACAAAAATGCTTATTTTGGGCCCCTTTTTAGCCCTTAATTCCAAAACTATTGGGACCATAACCATAAAATCAATTCAAACTTCCTTTAGTGGTATTGAACCTTCTGGTAACAATTTATAAAGATCCATTTACTAAAACTAAAGTTATTGTCCGGAAACTAAATGCGTCTTCGGACGACGACACAGACGATTGATAGCATTATACGATGCAAAAATTATTTTGCGGTCGTATAAAAACTGAAAGAATCACAAACTTTAACATGTAAAATAGGCATAGAAGCAGCAAATACCAACTTTAAAGTCTTTGGACCATGCCAGGGTTCAAACCCACAACCTATCTCACTTAAGGCGAAGATGCTCCCACAATACCACCAGGTTGTTTAATTGATGAGAAGGTAGACTCAGCCGATGAAAAAATTAAAAAAACTTACCAACCTTTTTGTAGTACCTGAAACCAGCTGAAAAGACACACTGAGTCTGACCTGTAACCTGCTAGTTTAACAGTATGCAGGAAGACATCTCTTCTTCCAAGACACATTATACTTGTCATTGAGACAACCAGTTTTTATGTTGTGTGTTGGCAGTGAAGCACCAATACCTATTTGTTTCATGAAAAAAACCTCCTACACTCAAAATAAAGCACCAACGGTTCTTCTTGTTTTTTTTCTTCAGTACTTAAAAAATTAACCGTCTATGGATTATAAATCCAGAGGTTCCTAAGAGCATGAACCTCTCACCTCAAAATAATACATATTTTGTATTGTTAATCATTTTAACTGTGTAATGTTTCTAGCTTTCTAACTTAGTTCTCATGTTAATAACAATAGTGCTTGGTCAGCTAAAACCATTTTACCAAATGTAACTAGCATGTATGAAAAAAACTTTCTGAAATTTCATCATGAAATTGTGATGGATGTTAAATCCTTTATGCTCAGTTTTCATGTCATAATTAAATAGAAAACTAAATAATTGATGAGGTATTTTAAGCACAAGAGGACCTAATGGATACCTCTACTTGTCATTAGTGAACTTTATTAGAAAATCTAGTTTTAAATGAGTTTACATGTACTTTAATGTAATTTTGATTCCTCTCTCAGTCTTTAGTTGACTAAAGATCTTCAGGTGATACTGCCACACGTATGAACCACTTATTATATGATCTTCAGTGGATACTGCCACACGTATGAACCACTTATAATAAGATCTTTAGTGGATACTGCCACACGTATGAACCATATATAATATGTATTTTGTATCAGACAGTAACAATGCAGTAAAGTAAATAATGGTCACAAAACTTGTTTTCTCACTAATATTTTATTCAACATTCTACATAATAAACAATAACACATTAACAAGAACACTGGTTTAAAATGCATCTTACAAAAAAATATTCTCTTTGTGAATTCTGTGTACTATAACCTGGCAAGGTAACCATATAAAAAGATGTCATGGTTTTAAGGGAACATTTAATTATAAGATTAACAAAAATATTATTATTTTATTGCATGTAGGTTATAAGTTTTTTTAGTGTAACATTCAGAATAATAACTATTTCCATCCTCTTTTGTCAATTAAAACTAATTGCTTTATAAGAGATTAAAATGATGATTTTTGAAGACTAAAATTTCTGAATTGAGAAATATACTGTGTATACTGTATATATGCCTTTGCCCAAAAATGATTAATTATAGTCAAGGATTTGTATAGTGACAAGGATTGGAATCTCGCAGTATCTTGTTATTTTGCGGGTATCATGAAAAGTTGCATTCTCGCCTGTATGTGTAAATATCCTGTTTTATCGCTTGGTTGACAATGTTATGAACATACACTAACTTCTTTCTTTATGGTAAGCTACAGTCTATTTATGATATTTTGTAGAGACTTACCAATAAAATAATTCTTATTTCTCTTAAATTACAAAGTGATAATTACCTAAATCGATCAAAAGGAACAGTTGGCTTTTATACAGGAGAGATCCCTTTGCGCCAAAAATGAGTCCTTTTGCACAACCACTTGTTTCTCCAATGCTACGTTTGCGCCACCTGTTTTAAAATTACATGGCATCAATTGCGCCAATTAGAAGAAAAACAACTTCCCTCCTCCTTTATTCAGTCTTGATAACCGGCAGTTTACACTGCAAATGTTTCCTTTTCTGAAACATACTTTCTTCTTACTGCTGCTGCATGAGTATTTCCCAATTTAATGTATGTAGTAGCTTGTAACAACTTCACTTTATTGTCCAAAAAGACAAACATTAAAGGATGAAATGCATAAACAGTTCATAATAATTCCTGTGGAATGCTTCTGTTTCATTACTGATAGATAGAGTTTCAGCCCATACGGGTGGTGGGAACACATCACTGTGTCATCAACATATGTGGCTAAAACCTATTCAGCAAAAACTTCTATTTTCTTCTCTTTTGGCATATCTTGTATTAAATATTCAGCAAAGCAATATGTTTTCTTCTCTCTCTCTGTACATGGACTGTCTAATGCATTTCAAGTCATTTCTCTCCAGATGCTCATCTTCATGGTGAAATATTTCCGAACGTATGATACTTTTTAAGCCAAACATAAGAATAAATATTAAATCGTTAATATTTATGATAGATATGTGTACAGGTAAATTGGCGCAAATGACTTCCGATTATTGGTGCAACTGATACATTTTGAAAACAAAATTTGTCGCAAATGATACCCCTGAAAAACAGTAATTGGCGCAAAAGGACTGCTGCCGTTTATACACTATACTATGTCACTATACAAATCCTTGTTCTAGTATTGTTAAATATATGTTCACAACATAAGAATAGTATATAGATAAGGATTAAAATAATTTTTATGTAACTGTAAATAATAAAAGCTTCTAAAAATGTTAACAGATATAATGTCTATAAGGCAACTAAAAAAGAAATGAATATAGATGTTGATACACATCTATTGGATTACACATATCAAACAGTGGATATTCAACAAAAAATGTAATTCAACATTAAATAAGCCTTTTGCTTCTTATTCAGTGAAAACATGATGAAGAGTTAAACATGAGTTACATGTAATTAAAAATATTTCGTCAGTGAAAAAAGGTAAATACTGCTATTCATTGTACTTTTTTCTTCAAAAAATGGATTTGTTAAACCCATTAAACTGTAAAATTTTAAAAACATAAAAAATAAAATACTTAAAAGTAAATAATATAACAAAACAAGTTGGACGGCTACACAGTTTATAAAATGTAATGAAAAAGTTGGGTCTATGCCATATAGTTATTCTTGCAAGCAGAACATTCAATCATGATGTAATCAGAGTAGTCTAGTTCTACAGACTGATAGATTGGTTATCTGTCGGACTAGTCTACTCTTAAAGGAGGGTAGTTTACTTTAAACATAATGGTGACTTCTCAGTTCAGCTAGTAAGCAAGCTTATCAAAGATATAACCTTTAACTACACACTCAATGCATTCTGCTGTAATGTAAAATTTCTGGACATCTTGTTAAATGGTACATATTTTACAGTTCACTATGATGAAGTTTACATTACCTTAATATAGCAAGGAATTATACCCATTGTATATGTTGTAAGTGGTTTTTGCTAAACAAGTAATTACACATGACCTGCATGAAACTTTGGTGAATGCAATTGCTTAATAGAATAGCATTTACCAATCAATATACATTACACTTTACCTAAACTTAAAAGATGAGATATATTTAAGGTCATCAAAATTTCATGTACAAGATCACAATTAAATTGAAAATGTGTTAATCGGTCACAAATGCCCCCACTTGTAAATCATGCGTCAACTTCCACATACAGATGCAGGATTCACGTAGTTCAGACCTGACCGTTATATAAAATAATGAAACCTATACACAATCCTTATGAGTGATAGTTTTTTTGCATTTATTAAAAGGGCATAAATCAAGAACAGTAAAAGTGACACCACCCAATTTCAATTTTGATCTGCATTTTGTAGAAATAATCGATATCATTGTGAATATTTTTCAAAAATTTTGATTATCTAATTATTCATACTTTTAAAAATTGGGTTTATGTCATGTATATCCTCCCTCCCTATTTTGTGAAGTTCCTCCAAGTAATCTATCTGTTGTCATGGTAACTGATGATATACTTTTTTGAAGTTCTTTAGTATACTGTTCTGTTTTCTTTATCAACAGTTCAGTATTTGCTCTGTCATTGGTTGAAGTTCTAGTCCTATCATCCAATGAAAAATTGTCTCTTATTGCACTTTGGTCACTAGAATTTATATCACCTTGTACTATTTGTTGAGATTTCTTGTCATCCCTCCAATCAGGTAAAAGTTTGGCTTTAATATCACATTGAATATGTCTGAAAGAAAGAATATAGCATCTATTCAAACACTGATTCATACGTATACTAGTTAAAAAAAAAATATTTATGTGCATGATTTTTCATAAAATAAGTATCTTTCACATTAAAAAATGTATGATCTTAGCTGTTATGCAGCTTTCTTCTCTATAAATCTAGCGATTTTGAAGGAAATCATCACTTTTAATGCAAAAAAATAATAATTTCAAGTACATATAAAAAAAATTCAAACTACTGCAAATTAAGATAATGCATTAATTTTGTTTTTATCTGAGTAAGAAACACTTCTGTGCCCATCATCTCAAAACTGTATCCCTCTGTCCTGAATTCCTTGCTTACACACTTGATAATAACACCGTATTATAGTAACAGTAAATATTTTATAAATCATACTTTATTTATTAAAAACATTTTTTTTGGGTGCATTCAACCCTTTAAAAAACTATTGCCAAAGAAAACAAATTATTTTGAAATTTAAATTAAAAATAAGATACTTCAAGCCAAAATTTGGAAGTTCCAACCAAACAAGAAGATCTGACATCTTTAACTGTTAATTACTTTAATTTCCGTAACGACTCTTTCATTTCTTCACATTTTTTGCGAGTATCTACTATAAGTCTCTGTACATGATGCCAGACAGCTCTTTCTTCAGTTAAACACGTCTCTGTAACACTACGTATCTGTTGTTCTTGTAAAACCTGAGCTTTCACAGTCTCAACCTGCTCATAAGCCTACAATAATAAAACACATCTTTTATTCATTGCTTATTCGACAATTCTCCTTTCCAATTGCTAATGTCAGTGTAAATGTGTAAAGATGACTGCCAAAAAATAATTGTTTGTCCAAGGAATCTTACCACTGTCTCTTGCCTATTTATTCAAACCCTGTTGACTTAAGTTTACTTGTATTGTCTGATTCTGACAATTCAGAGTTTCTTTTACATTACCAGCACATGTCCTTTCCTAAATGCTGTACAGGGACCTTTAAACATCTATTTTGCTTGACTCGTATCATGGGCTGATTTCTTAATTTTTTTTATGATTATTCCACTTGTAATTTTATTCACATACTGACACCACTTATGTACAAAGGAATTTTATGGTATTACCTTATGTAACTGCACAGCCATTTCTTGTAATTGTCCTTCTAGTCTATCAGCATAGGCTTGTTCTAATTGGTTACTTATAGCCATAGGTGCCTGACTGTGCCATCTGGCTATTGCATTGGTTAATTTTTTTCTTGGTCCAAATAACCTGTCAATGTTATTAAACAGTAAACATACTGGGTTGAAATTCCAGATGAAAAAATAGGTACCACCTCTTTAGTTTTACATTTAACACAATATAAATTCAATGTAGTTTTTGTATCACTACTTTTCACTGCCTTTCTGTATAAAGTGTGACCTGCCTAATCTGACACCTGAGTATTCCAACATCCTGCTTTAACTGACACATTTTCATGGTCCCAAAATATGTCTATCCTTGCCGAATATACCCGAGTATTCCGACATTTTTTTTCTTGTCCCACAGTGTGTCAGATCAGGCAGAATACACTGTAGTTACTATGGAAACATTTTATTGAAACTCAAAATTAAATGAGCTGTTTAAAAAATTAATATGTTTCAGTGAGAAATACCTTTAACCCATAACTAATATATACAGATACAAATAAAAAGAATTTTCAATTACTGTAAATTTTGAAATTATTGCAAGGATTTTATTAATGGCAAAGTATCGCAAAAATAAGTAGTCCACTTTTGTTTGCTATAGATTAATATCAATGTTACTAAGTGCACCTGACAGGTAAACATGTCTGCATTTGTTCATACTTACTGTATACCTATTTCTTTGAGATCATTATCTGTAAGGGACAGAAACACTTCCAGGTTAATTTCTTGTTCTTCAAATACAGGTAAATATTTAGTCAGACTTAGCTGTTCTAATAAAGTATGTAAATCTTCTGGATGGTCTGTGTTATTACCCTGAAAGATCAAAGTAAATATTTAGTCAAAGTCAGCTGTTCTAATAAAGTATGTAAATCTTCTGGATGGTCTGTGTTATTACCCTGAAAGTACCAAACAGATATAAAGTCAATATTGAATAATGTAATATGTGTTCCCAATTGGAATTTTTGAAACAAAGATATAAAGTCAAAATTTTAGTCAGATTTAAAGACCATTAGCTGTCATTTTCACCCATTTGACTTAAATTCTCATATTTGATTTAAAACACACTATATATGTATATCCAAGTTACAGCAAGTCTGAAATAAATAGTTAACAATACATGTACTCAATCATTTTTATCAGAATTTAGTGTGTATTTCAGTCTACAAGCCATCTAATTAACTATAGTGATGACCTCAGAAAACTGATGACAGTCACATAATACAATGTAAACATAAATATATATAGATAGGGACCTCATGCAATCAGATTTTTTTTATGTCTGTTTGATTTAATGTTATAGGTTAAAAAAAAGGTTACTTATTGTTTTTACCTGTATAAGATTATTTATTTCTATTGAATCAGTCAACAAAATGGTTTCACTTTCAATGTTGACACTCTTTCCCTTTTAACATTTAAACATGTGTAACCAATCACTTGCTAATGGATTAAATAATAGTCACATAAATACACATTCAATGAGTTTCACTTACTCACTTGCAAGTGAATAATTCCACAGCCATGTTTCTTTGTTTATTTTGACAAAATTTAACCAAATTGGCTACTAAAAGTGAACTGTTGTTTCCTCATTTCACTTTCAATAATGATTCAAACAAATTAAATCATATTCTAATTGTTTTCATATCTTGTAGCTAATGTCCCTTTAAATGTTTTAATAATGTTCCCAGTTAGGGTCTATAATTGTTAAGTTTGTCAAAGATCACACATTTACTTGAAAAAAACTATATTTTTTTTAGACAGGCTTGTGACAACTCTGCCTCTAAGGCCCAATTATTTAAATACAACATATGTACACTTTTGTAGTTGACAGGTTGCAACTTTTATGGCTATTTGCAAAAGACCTATACCCGTCAAAAAATGTTGCCATTGGAATTGATACATTAGATATTTAACCTGTATTCTTTTTCTAGACTTATAATGTACAAATTTAGATGGCAACATTGAATTATAATTTGACTAGTTCAGGTACTTTGCAAATGACCATAATTAATTTTACCTCTTGCTGTTTGAAGAATGGTTGGTCTGACCTGACAGCAGGATTCTGTGGAAATAACTGCCCAAGCTGAGCGCCAAAATCTGCACCAATGTTAGGAAATCCTTTCTTATTATAATCATCAATAGTAGCACCATTGTTTACAACATTCTGATTGCTGTAGTTTATACCAATATCCCTAGGCTTAACATTGCCTCGATTATCCAAAGTTGTCTTCCCCTGATTTGCTAGAATATCACTAGGTGTCATTTTATATGCACTATTATCTTGAGATACATTTGTAGTTCTGACATCTTTACTCTGTTGAAGATCAAAATTAATGCTTGAAGCTGGTGAAAGAGCACTTCCATTTAAACTACCAGTGCTGCCTCCTAGTGACAGATTGCCCATAGCGCCCCCTATACTACCATCATGTGATGATATACTGCTGTGAGGCTGGTAGTCATCACTGTCAACACTATTATCACGACTTAATCCTAACGCTGACATGAGGCCACCAGAGGAACCAGAGCTGCTCTTTATGGTCAGGGCACCAGTCTTTGAGAAAGCATTTCCGTCATCGTCAGGATCATTATCACAAGAATCTGGAAAATAAAATTAGATTGTATTGATTTTGATAGGAGCATTTCCTTTACTGTTCATTTTACATAACTGCATATGACACGCATCGATAACAGTCTACAAATTTGGATATTTTCTCAAAAATTTGAGATGTTTGCAGAAGAAAGTTTGTTTCAAAGACAAATTTAGAAAATACAAAACACAAGATTTATATGTCATATCACAAATATTTCCGACTTTGTATGGTTTCATAGAAGTATAAATTCCTTCTGAATGTTATCAATCCGACATACTTGTGTTAAAAATATACATTCGTACAAGCACACAAGTCTGTTCTTTCTTTGGGTTTAGGACTCATGTGACCCAAAATGTTAAAATCTATGTCTTCCAAAACTGCACACATTTAAATGAAGTTCCAGGCAAGATTGTAAATTCTATCAAAAATGAAAGCTTTCGGGAAAATTGTATCTCGAGCTGCAATTTTTTCAAGCAATTGACTTGAAAAAATAACTAACCTGCAAAGATGCATTTAAACACATCTGGAATTTAAATTTTTTTTTAGGACAAATGATTTGAACAAAATGTTCTCACAGATTAAAATAAACCCTGATTTTTATGCTCTTAAACTTTCATCTTTGTATTTGATTTTTATTATTATTGTTACATAGCTTTTATATAGCGCCTATCTAATAAACATAATACTCTAAGCGCTTAACATATAAAATTGAAGGAAAATATATATCACAATGCATACAATAATAGCAACTATATATATAACAACGTAACGGTACCTAAATTGCAACGAGTACCCAAATTGCATCTATTTAGCAAAAATAGCAGCGAAAATCTTACAAGATCTCCTAGAGACTAAACAATTTGTATTTTTATGATTTGATACTATGCACGTCTTTCAGCATAGGTAAATATATTTAGATATACACAAAACATTCACAGTTATATCTATCAACAGATGAAGTGTTTACTGAAAAAGAAAAATGTATCGAAACGTCGCCATGCGACGTCATCAAAACGTCATCTAATAAAAAGTTAGCAAAAACAATATGTTTCAAGTATCCTTATCTTAAAAAAGGAGAGTAAGCAAGGACAAATATCCAATTGTTCAAAATACTTGAAAAAAATAACCAAAAAGCTCTGTTATTCGACTTTTGACGATGCTAGTTTAAGCATGGATGCAATTTTGGTACTCCTCATTACAGAATCATTGATGGTTTGGAGGTTAGTTCAGACCAATTTTTCTATGACTTTCATATGAATTGAAAATCAAATTGGTATACCTATATAATAAAGAAGGATACGGCTACAAAATAAACACAAAATGGAAATTTTTGTCTTGATCATAAAAAAACGTAGTTGAAAAAAACTGTCAAAATAGGTGCAATTTGGGTGCCGTCAAGTTATATATATATGAACATAAGAATGAAACAGAAATTAAAAAGGATAATGATGTACATTAAAAGCATTGCTTGATTTTGCTTTCTTACTGTTTTGATTCACTGATGAGTTTTATGTAGCACTTCTAGCGTACCAAATTATAAGTAACACACATGAGTTTAAGCAATTCTTGCATTTACTATTGTCAGTATGAAATAATCAACATTTTCTCCATCTTCAGATGTAATTCTTGATTATGTCCAATATTCATTACATTCAAGGAAATTAAAATGAAGATATAAATACTAGCTATTCATTGATGTTGTAATTACTTTTCCCCTTTACAATTTACTGAGTACATTTATCAGTAAAATACTACTTAAAAAAGCATTGTATGAACCTTACCTCGACCCCCAGAACTATCCAGAGCATAATCTTGCATGTTGATAGGAGAGGTTACATCTCTATAGGATAACTGTGGTGTTGTTTCTTCTGCAGGTGGAGGAAAAGTAACATAACCTTTGGGTACACAGGTATCTATAATAAAATTCAAGGTGAAATGAATAATTGAAATATAAGCCCTCAAGAGTTTATTCATTTCTATTAAATTACTTGAAAAGCAACAATGCTGACAAATGTGTCAATATAAGTTACAGTTCCACATAAAACTGTAAAAATCAAAACATAAAACATGAAACAAAGGTCAAATCACAATAATATATTGACTAAACAATGTACATAAGTGATACATACAAGCTCTTTAACAGAAAGATTAATACATGACATTATTTGGAGTGTAAGAAAATACATCAACCATGGAAATAACAAGGATTAACTTTCCTATCTACAAGTAAACTAAGGCCCATCACAAGTATTTCATCCTTTTTCAATAACAGACCTACCAGTATGTTACAATGGTATAAACTATGATTAAACTTTCTGTGTCTTGACACCACTTTTTAGCACCACTTTTGGGATATTTCATGGCAGCCAGTTTTTACTAATGGAGGAAGCATAAGTGCCTGGAGAAAACCACTGACCTTTGATAGGAAAACTGACAATCCTAGTCAATATAAGATTGGAGTCCAGTGCACCTGCACGAGCTGGGTTCAAACTCACAACCTCAGTGATTACAGTAGTAACTACTTAGACCACTTGGCCACCGAGGCCCCTGGTAGCAGTCTGCAAGGTTAGCCACTTGTATGATGTCCCAGACTAGTAAAATTTCATTCGGACTAGCAGTCTGCACAGTTAGCCACTTGTATGATGTCCCAGACTAGTAAAATTTCATTTGGACTAGTAAGTTTTTTCAAAACTTTTTTGGAGCAATAAGAAAAATGTCCAAATATTGGTCTTCGGACTAGTAGCTGAAAAAGATTTGGTGAAGACTGTGGTAGGAACTATGTGATTAATCTGTGTCTATAATTGTACTAACCACCTGTAGTAGTTGAAGGTTTACGAGATCTGTCTATAAGTCTAGCTATTGTCTCAGGTCCATCTCTCATACAGTATACTATAATTGTACTAAACACCTGTACTAGTTGGAGGTTTACGAGATCTGTCTATCAGCCTAGCTATTGCTTCAGGTCCATCTCATATACGGTATACTATAATTGTACTAAACACCTGTACTAGTTGCAGGTTTACAAGATTTGTCTATCAGCCTACCTATTGCTTCAGGTCCATATCATATACAGTATACTATAATTGTACTAAACACCTGTACTAGTTGGAGGTTTACGAGATCTGTCTATCAGCCTAGCTATTGCTTCAAGTTCATCTCATAAACAGTATACTATAATTGTACTTACCACCTGTACTAGTTGGAGGTTTACGAGATCTGTCTATCAGCCTAGCTATTGCCTCAGGTCCATATCATATACAGTATACTATAATTGTACTTACCACCTGTACTAGTTGGAGGTTTACGAGATCTGTCTATAAGTCTAGCTATTGCCTCAGGTCCATCTCTCATACAGTAAACTATAATTGTACTTACCACCTGTACTAGTTGGAGGTTTACGAGATCTGTCTATCAGCCTAGCTATTGCCTCAGGTCCATATCATATACAGTATACTATAATTGTACTTACCACCTGTACTAGTTGGAGGTTTATGAGATCTGTCTATAAGTCTTGCTATTGCCTCAGGTCCATCTCTCATACAGTATACTATAATTGTACTTACCACCTGTACTAGTTGGAGGTTTACGAGATCTGTCTATCAGCCTAGCTATTGCCTCAGGTCCATCTCGTATACTTGGACCTCCTTTATTATTAGACCTTTTAGATTGACGTCTTCTTCTATCAGGCAAATTGTCATCAGATGAACTTAAATCTCCATCCAAACCTGAAAAAAAGTGTTTGATTAAAAGTCTGCTGCATATTTTAACAAAAATAATATGAATTTTACAACTTATACATTCTCATAAGACATTTTACTCTGTAGAACTGTTAATCAGATATGTCTTACCCTTAAGCAAAACTGAGAAAACATAAAAGAAGAATGTGTCCATGGTATACAGATGCCCCTGCTTGTAAACCTTACTAAAATTCACCAATTTCCATTTATAAAGGAACATACCACAAGATTGGTGAAAATGAGGCTACTCAAATTCAACTAATCTGTGTTAGGTGGTAATAAGTATTGTGTAGATTTTTCACATTTTGAATAGAGGCAGAGGTACCTGTGAACATCGATACGAACAAGGGCAAAACTTAATGCCCCCCTAAAAACACCAATTTCATACAATGTGTTATACATACCTGGCTTTGAAGGAAATAAAACCCCAAAACACTATTACAGCAATTTTGTGTACCAGGCTCTGAACATATCATAATACCTTATGTGCCTCCCTGGGTCTGAAATTCTGAATGTAGATCAAACTCCAGGACACATAGCCTTATTTACCAAACTGGCTCTGAGTGTAATAAAACTCCATGAATTATTTGTCTCGCTAATGAATGTAATGAAACTCAAAGACTCATATCTATCCACCTACCTGGCCTGAATGTAATGAAACTTGGTGATACAGAATTATTTGCCTCTCTGGCTTAAATTGTAATGAAACTCCAAAACTTTTATCTATCTACCTACCTGGTTCTGAACGTAATGAAACTCCAGGGCGCATAGCATTATCTATTAAGTTGACTATTGCTACATGGTTATATACCATTGCTAATGATCTTGCTGTTTCATTCTTAAAGGACTTGGCATTTATATGTGCTCTCTGAAATATATTGAAGTTAAAATTTATACTGAAAGAAATTAACAATCAAAAGGTATTCAAAGCAGAGCCATAAAAAAGGTTATGAAGTTCATATTATACATTTGGTTGTATGTATTTCTGTCCTGAATTGTTGATCTTAGCACTGATTAATGCCTGAAAAGATTTTTTATGAAAGTGAGGCTGACCTGTATAATTGGGACCAAGTACAAATCCAAGACATGAAGTGAGTGGTGAAAATATGTCAAGATTAGAACTTTACCTGAAATTTGTTAATTTTCCTTGTTATTTGGAAGATTTTTTTTTGATGAAGCTATAAATTTGAATTTCGTCAAAATTTTGTCAAATTCAGCTTCAACTGTGTTGTTTTCTGCTGAACAGCATTTCAAATTTTTTAACAAATAAGTCTAAACTAGTCGAACTTAAGATAAAGAATGAATACCAATGTTGTCAAATAGGGATGGACAAGGCTTACACTTTTTTGTTTCCAATGAATAGGGCCTAGCTTATAATATTATAATTAGTCCTGCATATGCAACCCTTTACACATCAGTGTTCTTATCTATACAGAAATTAACCTTCTCTTATTGTTGTGGGTAGTTATCTTTTTCTTGCATTAAACAATATTTCTCCTATCACACAGTTCAAAGTGTGATACAAAAAAAAGTGATACAAAATTTGCATTTATTTGAATGGCTTGAGTTAGAATTACAACATACCCATAGTCTATTTGTAACAACAATGACAACTATGAAAGGTAACAACAACGTACAACTCACAATTTTCACCTGAATATCTTCTTTTTGTAAATTCTTTTATTCTTAAGCATTCAATTTTTTTTAAATGTCTGATGTTAAAGACAGATGCAGGAACAGGACAAATGACAGCATACAAGTATGTGAAAAAAGGCTAGATTAACAATTCACACAATTTTTAATTCAACACAATGTGAGTGTTGACCATAAGAGAATTAGGTTTGACAACTTTTAAATTTTGGCTATCACTTGATATCAACAATGGTTATTCAATTTAAGTAATGATTATTAACTTGCCGAAGACTTATATTTATATCAAAATTTAACTCAAGTTGGTATCAAGTGATATCCAATTCTTAACTGGTATGAAACTTTATGATAAGTTTTACATACATGTTGAAGAAATAACTGTACAATCTTTTCATGGCCTTCAGCTGCAGCCTCCATAAAGGGAGTTAATCCATGAATTGGTTCTCTGTAAAGAAACAATGAGATATGGTTTTGAAAAAAGTAGAAGGGATGATAGGAGCCATTATTTGGCCACTGGAATTGCATAAAATCCATTCTTTTAAAATCATGTTAATTGAATGGATGAATGAATAAGGTAAAATAATCTTGACACTCTGAAGATCAAAAAATGTCAAAAATGGCTATTTTGCATAGGTTTTGGACCAATTAGTTCAGTCAGTGGCGTTACTCAAACAAGTTTGTTTTCTAGTTACTTATATCAGTAATTTTGTGTTTTAAAGATAATTAAAGTAATCAATAAGAAGCATGGACAAAATATAGTTTTTATGAATTTTTACATCATTTCATTACATAAATTAATAAGTCTGGGGCAGTACATTAAATTTAAGAGAACGATAGAGATTAAAGGTAACTTTGATAGTGACAACAAGATTGTGTCCCAAGTACACGGATGCCCAATCATTTTCTAAATTGTTCAGTGGACCATGAAAAATGGGGTAAAAACTCTAGTTTGGCATTAAAATTAGAAAGATCATATCATAAGGAACATGTATACTAAGTTTTAAGTTGATTGGACTTCAACATGTTCAACTTCATAAAAAAAACTACCTCGACCAAAAACTTTAACCAAAACTTTAACCTGAAGGACAAACGGACGCACAGACCAGAAAACATAATGCCCATAAACATGATAAATGGGGCATAAAAATATTATTAGTACAAGTTGTTTTAAACATCTTAGAAAGAATTAGTAATTACAATTATTTATCAAGAAACTTTCATACATATGTAATTGTTTTAACATATGTATATTAGTTCCTGTTAAATAATGCAATTTGAATGCATGTGTTTACCCTTAGGACTGTAAACCAAAATTTAGACCCATCCAATTTCAGCTCGTCAGAAGTCTAAATACTTATATTTATATGAAACAAAGTTAGGGACCACAGGAAAACTTATACTCATCAGAAATTTTAGAGTCAACAGCGTTTGATACAACAACAGTTACCTGTATTTTGTATTTTCGATAAGGCAGCCTTAACTTACACAGCATTAATATGAGCTCCTTGTTCTAAGAGAAATTTGACCACATTTTGATGTCCAGCATATGTTGCATGAAATAAAGCTGTCCATCCTTTTCTGTCTCTAGCCTCTAAGTCGCCTCCTTGCTGCAATATGTAAATATCAGTTATAAGTCCTTATTCAATAACTTTACGTAATCAATTAATTAAAAAGTTTTTTTGTACAACAGTGCTTTCTCTCAAATATTTTTATGACCCGAGAATACTGGTAATGTATACAAAACTGTGCATTCATAAATAAACCTTCCAAAATGTGACACTTAAAAACTAAGTTGTTTTAGAACATTAATCACAAAATTGACATTGCCTCTTCTTTTATTCACAAGTATTCTGAAGCATTTAATTACTTAACAAATCTTGGATCTTATCTTACCTGGTAAACAAAGTAAGCAACACTTTCATTTCCACAGCTAGCAGCTAACATGAGTGGAGTTTGTCCTTTATTGTTTTGTTCATTGACACCAACAGAGGCTTCTAGCAGAAGGTTGACTATATTGTCATGTCCAATGTAACATGCATACATTAATGGTGTCCATCCTCCTCTGTTCTTCTTATCTAAATCAACCTTTCTGTAAATGTAAAGAAATCAAAATATTTAACACTTGTTCCTTACTCCAAAACAGTACTTTGGCCTTGCTTTAATTTGTTTTATCGATTCCTTCATGTTCTTAGAAACTCTCAGTGATAATTATGTTGTTTCAAAAATTTAAAAAACCCACTTTTGTTGCTCATAGAAAAGTTTGTCTCTGGTATTTCTAATAAAAGTAAATTCATCAACATAATTTCAGCCCAAAATCAATTAGATCCATTATATAATATTATTTCCAACTGATGTTAAAATAAAATACATTAATTCTTATTTGAGATTGAAACAGGCATTATCTTTAAAGTAATAAAACAAAATGCTCCAAATAGTCTGTTAATTTTGCATACTTTATACAATGACATCATGCTTGAGTATATTTCAAATAAATTGCAGAAAAATACCAAATATAGTAATACACGTGCACTGTATCATCCTTCTGGGGTACAAAATCTGATATTAATGAGTAGACTTATGATTCCAGGCATGTTGATTAATTTATGTTAAGGGTCCATCCAGGTGATAAGTTTAGTTTTTTACCCACCATGGTTATATCTATAAGATCTAGCAGTACCTGTATTGAGATTACCTGGATATAAATGACTTAACACTGTCATAATGGCCTATACTAGAGGCTGTATGAAGATCTAGAGGTATTGATGATTCATCTTTGACATCCCAGCCATGCCATACAGATAAACTACGTTCTAACAGCTCATTTTCTGAGGACTCATCTGATGCTTCAAACTGGGCATCTGTTGTTGTCATGGTTACATCTATTTAATATATAATATTAAATTATTTAGAAAATAAAGGAAAGTATATGAGTTTCAACATGTTCAAATAAATATTAAACAATGCAAAACATTAGGTATCAAATTCACCTACTTAAACAAAATTCTGATATTTAATTTATAACATGCTAAAAAGGTTATCCAAATGGCAAAAAAATCCTGAAAGAAACAATTTAAAATGCTCATGTATCCACATTTCATACATTTTGGCCAACAAAATTTTGGATAATTTCCTGACTTTAACCATTATAAAATAATCAAAGAGCAGATTGCTCTGAGGGACACGATTGCCATTGTTTTCATAAATAATTCAACTGCACATGTAAAATGTTCGTAAAATGTAGTTTACGTAATCTGAATAGTTATTCAACTTTAAAAAAGCCAATCCTCGATACAAGTGTATGAACAATGCAATTATTATGTTTTATTTTTGTACTATCAATTCCAAGTTTACTTTCCACAGCAGTCACTGAGAGTGAGAGAAGGTATTTCACTTTGTACCTTATCACCTATTTTCCTACATGAATTCTAGGTGGAACCCCATTTCTAACTCTTTAAATATTTAATTTCCTTTGGGTCAGTGGGCATGACTCCTCTCCGTACACATTCCTCTGTTTAAATTGCGATCGGTTTTAATATAATACGACGTCTATCGACAGAACAAGTTAATTTTTCTCGACATATCGTTTGACGAAAGTTACTTACGGAAGGAAGACAAATTCGAAGCGATAATATGGAAGACTCCATTTTGGCTGAATGGGTGTTCTAGTTAAACCTTTACGTTGTGGACTACATTTATTTTAATTTAAATAATGCATATGATTTAAATTATGCAACAACAATAACCCTCAATAGCAGACAAGACAATAGAAAGGATCTTGTGAGTTTCAAATTAATCAATGCCAGGAGTGGGGAATCCAGAGCAACCATTCAATCTGATACCCCTACAAGTCAAGAAAAATATACGCCTGCGCATGCTTAATGTACATAAACAAACCCTGGATTTGTGATTTGTAGTAAAAACGTAAATCAAATTTTAATTAAACGACCTCCATTTCTTTATGGAAGTACAATATCAAATATCAGTTTCATCAGTAACGGTGACATAAGAAAACACCACTTCAGTTCTTATATGACAGAAATAGATTTATCGATTGGAATTCAAAGAACTCTTGCATGTTATCAAAACTGGGGAATTCCCTCTGACGTGTTTCTAAATTTATAAAAACACTAAATATAAATACTGCTTAATTCTGATTTTCCGTGTTGTTAAAAACACGCATACAAGTCAAGGGAAATATGGAAACATGAATGTTTATATGAGAAGAACCTTTCATTTTGGTCTTTTGTGGATAGTTGTCTCATTGGCAATCATACCACATCTTCTTTTTTATACTTATTGGAAAGTTGTTTGAATTCATTTTTTTTGTTTTTTATACCATTTAAAGCAAGACAATCTCAAGAATCTGAGATGTTCCTTGATTTTAAGCAATCTGTAGACTTTTACCATTGACTCAGGCAGGTGAAGGCTCAAAATCTTTATCTGAAAACTCGGCAGTTTCAGACTCTGTGAAGCATTCGAGTAGAGCATCAAGGTTGATATCATCAGACCAAGATAAGAAGTTCTCTGTGTCGTACATGGCTAGCAAATGAATTATTTGGATTTACAAAGTTCATTCTCGATGTTGTAGGCTTGTGTGAATTTTGTCATGAATGTTGAGGAATCATGATCAAAGCAAGATTTCTTGGTCGGCTTGGTGTGTTTTTCATAATATTTTCATCATTTTTAATTACGATAAATAATTGTTTTAATTGCGTTAATCAAATATTTTGATCCACAATCAATTTCGAAGTTACATTTTAATCAGCTAAAAAAGCAGTTTAATGAAAACAATTATTTATATTGGAACCTTAAATTTAATGAGGACTTGTATAAACAAGATACGTTTTTTATTCAAACACTAGAATTATGCTTTCCTCAAGCATGTCAAGCTTTATTTGTAATTATTCACTATGCTTCTTTATTTAAAAGAATTATCCATGGCTTTTTAATTTAACAATTGGAAACTAAAATAAATCATTTAAGAACAAGAAAGTTATTTTTCAAGATAAAACGATTTTCTAGAAGAGGTTTGTTTTTATTTTATAAAAAAAACGTGTCAAAAAACTTTATTTATTCATGTTATTTAATTGTTGAATGTTTTTAATTTGAATAGGGAGGACGATTATAACAATAATTTGCCATTTTTTATCCAATATTTCTCTTTTTTAATTATTTGTATATTTATAATAGTGATTCATTATATTCCTATTTCAATGAATGAAGAAATACAAGTTTCCAAACCAATAGTCATGATAGTTTTGAGCTGATTCAAATAGGAAATGTAGAGCCGTTAATTATCAACCATAACAGCGAATACGTATTTATCACATGTCCGTTACCGTATCATGTCATTTATTAATTAACTACACGACAAGGAAACCGGCGATAATTAGGTAGTGTCAAGTCCAGTTAATATATATGTTCCTGGTCAGATGAACCAAAAACAGATGAGATCCAAATGCAAGAAGTCGAATTAGTCGAAGTTGATATGAATAGAGAAGTAACAGAAGCTGTTGAAAGTGCTGTGACTGTGACTGATGTTGTTGAAGATATGCAAGACCATGATACTGATGTACCACACTTCTTTGCGGAACGAATAAACAAACTAAAAAAAATGAAGTCCGAAAATGACAAGAAAGAAAGAAAAACACTTGGAAAGATTGTCTCTGGTATGCCAATAACTGAAAGTGAGGTAGCAGAAAAGGTTAAACAGCACGTTGAAAACCAAGGAAAAAATAAACCAAGCAACCAGAGTTGTAAGAAAACTGGAAAACAAAATAAAAAGAATACGTCCACTTCTGCTTCATCACTTACATCAGGACCTAGCCACACCAAACTTGGACCTAGCAACATAACTAATAAACCAGGACCTAGTCACAAGTCTCCAAAACCAGGACCTAGTCACATATACATTGATGATTCCATGGACTTCAGCGATACAGACGATGAAGACATTCCAGAAGTCGAATTATGCTGTGTGTGTAAACAGTTTACCCCAAAACAAATTAGACTTGGGGTTGGTGTTGAACTTTAAGTACCAAATGGGTGCAGTGTGACAATTATAGGTGCAAGCACTGGACACATCTGAAATATTGTACAGAATTGAGGGCTGTGAGGAGAAATACCAAGTTTTACTGCATGCATTGCAAGGACATGGAATAGACAATTTTGCCAAATTTTCTTGTTATAATTACTTGTTGAAAATTTTATTGTTAATTATTTAATTTTTGTTGATTTTTTTCAATACTTACCCTTTTAAATTAACTTTGAACAAAAAATGCGAAAATGCAATGTGTTTGGCCTAACCTGTGTGACGTAACACGGTTGTACATCTGGTGGACGAACTTGAGGGGCGAAAGTAGAACAGGCATTGATTTCAAGTAAGTGTTCACTTTTGCATTTCCGTTATACTACGGTCTTCTGTTGATTCTTTTTCATGCCAAAGATTAGAATTTTATTGAATCTTTATTACTGCAAATTATCGGGAATATACGAGAAACGTATCTGAAAATGCACCGCGATATTCGTTAGGTGGACGAACTTTGGGGAGTGGAGGATACTTACAAAAATTCGGCAATCCTGTGCAACGCTTAGACCCCAATGAGACCAACTTAGCAAATTTTAGTTCTATCAGCAAGATTTAAACACCTAATTCGGTCAAAGAAGTGAAAACATGTTACAGTTTAAAAGAATATTAACTGAATAAAATATTATTATCCAACACAAAACAGAAAAATTAGAAAAAAAAGGGGGTCAGTCTCGAGCTCATAATCAATTAACAGTTCATATACCAATAGATTTTATGTTATTTGATCAGGAATATTTATGATTAAACACATTACCATTTTTGTTTACAATCTAAAAGAAGAAAAATCCAAGTTTCCTAATGCCAAGGGATGTAATCGAACGAAAAATATTAATAAAGTTCTAGCAAGATTATTAACCGACAGTTACATGTAAGATATAAACATAATTTATATCGTTCAGCATCAATAGAGCGCAACAATGTACATTAAAGAGTCACATACGATTACACAAGTTAAATATAAGCTCGATTGAAATATAAAATGCAGTTTACATTGCATTGAAAAGACTCTTATCTCCTCCATTTATGTAATCAGTTGAGTATTAGCTGAAAATTTCCTAAGTTCTTTGTTGTTAGTTTTTGAACGTTGTGGGTTATTTAATATTTGGAAGAACTTTTAGTATTTGGTTGTATTTTTTTTTGCATTCTTTCAGGTAACAAACCAAACACAGCTTTCTTTATCTGGTAACTTGTTTCTGGATGGAATATCCTCGGTAGGGGGAAATAGGTAAACAATTACAGAAGTACCAGTAGACATCCGGGAAACTGTTATGGGGAAGAATGTTGAACGCCGAAACACGAAAAATCGTGTTTAGGGCCTTCTTGAATTGACATCAGCTTATATTTTCAATAACGATGGCTATCAAGTTATAAAAAAATTGCAGATTATCATTTTGGTATGAGAGGGAGTGCGATGCACTACAATGTCACTTTATCCCAATGATATTCCACGGAGCGTCTGCATAGTTTACACAATTACCATGGATTCACGAATAACTGGATCTTTTATTTTTTAACGAAACGTTATATTAAACATAGAAAATATGTATTAAAATAGCATAACAATAAACAATAAACAAGATCAACATGATAACAAACATTTGAACAGGTCAGCTTGGGAACAAGTTTTTTACCAATACCCCCCCTTTTTTTTAGGGTAGGCTGTGTCTGCGTGTAGCTGCATGTGGGTACGAATAGTCAAATTGCCATCGTAAGCCATACACCTTATCGCTATTTGTCCGCCATTGCTGGAAATCACACAGGTTCCCGTAAAATTTTGACGTCATAAAACAAAATGTCTGACGCCACAATGGAAAAGTGATTGTTGTTGACGTCAAAAGTTCAAGCGGACGGGTCAGCCGGGAATAGCGATAAGGTGTATTGGATCAGGAATGAAACGTAAAATATAAGGTTCATCATAACAAACGGACAAATATGGCTGTATTTACATGCCAAAAATTACTCTGAATACAGACTTACCTGTGAAGTTGGAAAAGTTTTAATGCCTGGCATCTACTAGATATAATAAAGTTAAATGCATTTTGTGTCACAGTTAAGGTGTGAAAATTACCTAAGTTGTGGTACAACTATGAGATGCTCTCTCAGGTAAAAAAAAAAAACGGTTTGTATTTTTTTTATTGTCCTTAATTGACATGGACCAAAGGTATCTTCACAACTATAGGTGAGTTAAAGAGTT
Organism: Mytilus edulis; assembly: GCF_963676685.1. Classification (NCBI taxonomy): domain Eukaryota; kingdom Metazoa; phylum Mollusca; class Bivalvia; order Mytilida; family Mytilidae; genus Mytilus; species Mytilus edulis. The sequence goes on from NC_092348.1 coordinate 91,933,470, forward strand.
TATCTGAGTCAGTGAGTGGACAGTATCAAAGTAATTCAGATGTTTGTTTATTTTTACACCTTCTGCAGAAAGGAAAAAAAATGCCCATCAAAAACAAAAAAAGACTTTCTTAAATACAAAATGCATTTAACTTTTTTATATCTAGTGGATGCTAGGCATTAAATCTTTCCAAACAGCACAGGTAAGTCTGTACACAGAGTAGTTTTTGAGTTGAAAATATGGCCATATTTGTCCATTTGATATGATGAACCATAAGCGGAAATTATCGATCATATGGGAATTTTGTGTAGAATGAGTGAAGAGCATGAAGAGTAGGAAAAATTATATTTTGAAATTGTACTTGTTTAATAATACAGTCAGGGGTACTACAATGTACTTGTACAAGTTATTTTTAATTACTTGAAGAAGTATAATATTAATATACCTATATAAGTAAATTTGTAGGATACTTATACAAGTGAATTTTATTTGCTTGTATAGGTAAAAAAAAAACTTGGCTGAGTTATGTCCCTTAGACATTCAGATTTTTTTACTTGTAGAAGTAAAAAAGTTATCCTATCTTCTTTTATTGAATTCTTATGATTTCTTTGATCTACTAGAATTTTAAATTACCTGCCCTTTGCAGATGTCTTAATAATCATTTAAGTGTAATTTCATGGATAATGAAAATCCCATTTGTCTGTTATCTTCAAAACACTGCTCATTTACAAGCCCCCAAGGAGCAATTTTTGAAGGCCTTGCACAAATACTTAAGATCTTTGCGCAATCAGCTTCTTTGTTAAATTAATGAGATGAAACATTGAACTCTAAAAAAAAAAATTTAGCAAACCTGGGAAAAATCATTAAAGGCATGAATTTACATCTCAAAACTTGACAACTATCATGGGATTGTAAGAAAAATTTACTTTTACAAGTAAATTTTTTAGAAAATTAAGGGGAGATTATTCAAACATTATTTATTTACTTATGTGTATATTTGAAAATAACTTGTACAAGTAGTACCCCTGATTGTAATAATACATAAGAAACATTGCAAATTAACAGAGTTCCCAAAAACACTTTTTGACCCGTTGGTCATGGGACCGAGAAAGCCAGAATATTTGTCAGTCCTACAAAATTTTAGCCAGTCCTAAAACTTCTGTCAATTTGATACTGAAATAAAAATAGTAACATATTTTATCGAAAAATAACTTTATTGATATTACGGTTTTATTTTTCACAGCCAAGGACAAATTAACAGTAATATAGGACCATTTCTGTTCTTTTGATTGTTCTTATTTAAAGACATCTTCGCTATCCATTTCATCATCTGAATCACTTTCTCCGAATTTGTTATCCTGATCGAAGGTTCATTCACAGATTGTTTGCCTGGGATGGCTACATGTCACATGAACAAATTAAGCAAGCCACGTGTAGATCATAGTCAATTTGGTTTTAGTTTGTTTATATTAGGAAACCAGTACAGGAAATTAGCAGCAGGTTCATCTGATGACCTATGTAATTACGTACTAAAATTAGTTGCGGTACAACTAATTACCAATAAAAAAAGCACTGCAATGGCCGTTTTTACATCAGTCATCATGACTGGCACTTGCTTTCAAAATCCTGGTCCGAGCCTTATTTTGACCGATAGGACCGACTATTTTTGTGAACTCTGAAATAAATGCACTGATGGAAAATGACACTGTACAGTCCCTATGAAAAAGAAAAACATGATTAAAATTAATACTTTTATAAAATGTATATGCAAATTTAAAGAATTAAATTTTACTGAATTTGAAAAATACCCATGAGATTTTAAAATAATCTTTTAGTAAAATGTAAAACAGAAGATGATGATGATCAAATAAACCTTTTTCTTCCCTCGCAATCAGGTTTTGTCCATCTTTAGTCACGCCAAGTGGAAAGGAAATTCTATTTGAAATGTATCAAAAGTAGGCATATCCTTAATATAAACCCTTGTAATGCAGGGGCTGTTATATTACGGCCATAACCAGACCACCGTTATTTGGCATCAATAATAATAATAATAATAATAAATTCTTTATTTAAAGAGGGTATACTCAGTTACAATAAACTAATCTTCCCTGAGGCCCTCACATACAAATTACAGGTCTGAATTGATAGTTTCTGTTTTGTTCCAGTAACCAAACATTTTGTTTTATTTGCATTAATGAACATGTTGTTCATTTTACACCACTTTTCAACCCTGCATAAATCTTCTTGAACATCATCATGTATGTTTTCTATGTTTTCCCCAGATTTATGAAGAGTGGTGTCATCAGCATATAGGTCTGTTTCACAATTTTCAATGCATAAGGGAAGGTCATTTATAAATAGTACAAACAATAGGGGACCAAGTATAGAACCTTGGGGGACACCAAATTTTACATGTTGTTGTTCAGAATAAACATTACAAATGTTTACCTGCTGTTTTCTGTTATTGAGGTATGACTTGAAAAAACTAAAAGAAGCCTCACTAAATCCATAAATTTTAAGCTTTAAACAAAGAATCACTGGGGTAAAGCTGATGACCGTAACTGCATTTACGGTCATCCCAAGATGTCAGCTGAAAAATTAGGTCAGTATTTTTATTGCCTGTTAAGGTGTTTCTACATCATTTTCTTTACAAAGCATACATTTTTACGATATAAATTTATAAAAGATTAACACGGAAGTCACAAATCTCTACCGAGGAACGTGTATAGAACGGGAAATTAGATTTTAAAAATTCGATAAGATGACCGTAAATCATCTTTAAAATATTTTCAAGATGACCGTAACATATAATAAGGATGACCGTGATTGGCAAAATGATGACCGTAATTTCGAAAGGATGACCGTAATTTATAAAGGATGACCGTACCTTTCATAGTATAACCGTCATTTCTAAGAAATATCCGTATTTGTATTACCTTTTTTGTATCAAATAATTAATCGTGTTGGTGTAAGACGTATTTATAAGACAACATTATCCTAAAGGTAGACAAAAATAAGACATGCTTCAAATACATGGTTCGTCATATGTAGCTTCCAACTACAAGCCAAAGGATTTTTTTTTATTTCTGAGATTCCTATTAATTTTATATAATAAATACAGCTTTTTAAAAATGCCAAAAAGGCAACGGATGAACACCCATTTATATTATATCGTTTCAACTACCATTGCAGATGGGTTTTTTTTTTTTATTTCAGATACGTACATGTGTTATCAATTTTCCACTTGCAAGTTCACCTCATTTAATGTATACAGCATTTTAATACACACTATAGACAATCATGTTGGTCCACAAACATTTAGTTTTAGGAAGAAAGTTTTGGATGAAAACACTGGTCATACTGCATATCGGTCCGTACATTTCGGAGTTACCACATCCATTGTCTCTGTTGATTGGTCTTCCATTTTATCTTGTAAGTAAAATAACAGAAAATGTTTTAAAAATACTCCGACCAAACTAGTGAAGGTGAGCTCCAGCAAAATAGATCTTAAAATAGTCTTGTATGAATAGCGAATTTCAAAGGGGAGCCTTGTAAATTGTATAAACAGAAAACAGAATTGTTTTTTTTTATATATCAAGACAAATCAAGATTTTATTCTGCTTCTCTGGAACCATACACATGGGCTCAATTACCGGATATTCATAATGTTTACGGTTCATCTGAGGGAATTGAAAAATATAGCCGTTTTTACACACACATCTCTATTAAGAGAACAGACACTGATGCATCTAGGAAAGTATTAAAGCATGGCAGGACCTTTAGATATGTAAAAGTTATATAAAGTCTATCATGCGGTTTGAGAAAAAAAACTAACTTAGCTGGTTTTTGAGTTGCATTTTTTTTTTAATATACAGAAGATAGCAAAATAAACAGACATACGAGTTTCATTTGATACGGTCCACTCAGTTACACAGTTAAAATCACCTATTGTTTGCAGGTGTCTATTGTCCATCTATTGTCCATTTAAATCAAAACTACTCACAACATCGATTAAACTATTTACTATCATTTTCATATAAACTCAAAATACGCCAAATAGTTAAAAAAGAACTAACCGAGCCCCTCTTGCGACAAACTCAACAAAAACAATGCATACAAATATGGATATTTCTTTCAATTGACGGTCATCCTTTTAAATTTAGTCATTCTTTATAAATTACGGTCATCATTAACAATTTACGGTCATCTTTTAACCAATTACGGTCAGCCTTGTTATGAATCGCTAACCCTGTTACGGTCATCTCGATTACGATTTACGGTCATCCTAGCGAATTTTTCAAATCCAAATTCCCGTTTTATACACGTTCCTCGGTAGAGATTTGTGACTTCCGTGTAAATCTTTTATAAATTTACATCGTATCAAAGTATGCTTTGTAAAGAAAATGATGTAGAAACACCTTAACAGACAATAAAAATACTGACCTAATTTTTCAGCTGACATCTTGGGATGACCGTGAATGCAGTTACGGTCATCAGCTTTACCCCAGTGAAGAATATCATGATCTACCAAATCTAAAGCTTTAATGGCACTCCATATATTTGGAGGTCATCGTAATGCCATTTATTTCGAAGTGTATGCATGTTTCCTCAATCTGGGACTATTGATTGTCAGGTTTCTCACTTTTAATATTCATTTGGAGCTAAAATACGAACTTCAAAAATTGAACAACTGATCGTGTTTATTATCAAAATACGTGAAGGAAACGACTACTTCTGGTTGCAAGTCCAGTTAAAGTTCAAAATCGGAATTTTTTTAGGAAAACTAGAAGTAATCGACATAAAAAAAAAAACTAGACTTGAGACTACTATAACACATAGTAGTCTCAGACTTGACTAATAAATGAAACACGTCAATTTCAATTTAAAACTACACTTTAAAACTAATACCTTGTATTAGGCCTTTTTCCTATCAAATTTGTTTGGAATTTTTTGTCTCCGTGAATACATGAAAAATATATTCTGTTAAACTTTAATTCCTCTTTAATTTTTGTGTTTCCAGTTTTTCTTTTCTCTGCAGCTGCAATTGACTCTCTTTTTTTGAGTTTCTTTTATTCAATTGTATAAAAATAATCGACTGTTCTAATTCATGATAACTATGAAATGTCTTCCCCACATGTACATTTTGTATATTTAACTGAAAAAAAAAAAACTGTTCACTTACCTATATATATTAATAAAACTTTTGAGTATTTTTAATCATATTTATTCACTAATTGCGACAAATTCCGTATATATTTCACGTTTCATTCCCGATCCGATGGCATTTTATTATAAAACCGGATGTCAGTACGCGTAACCTGCAAAACGGCAATTTTACTATTCCTACCCACCTGCGGGTACGAGCAGACACTGGCTTTAGGGAAAAGGTCAAATAAAAAAAAAATCACAATCTTAACCATGTGATGCTATTGTGCACGTCTTTTTTTATGCTTGGTCCAAATTATTTTTGGAGTTTTCCTTAGCTATATATAATCATGTACTTTTCCAATGATTTATTTGGTGGGTACTCATTTTATATCAACAACTGTCTCTACACCCCTTTAGTACAGTTTATTGCAACTTCCTTGCAATCTTCACCATAAAATTATGTTATTGTGCACCTCCTCTTTTGTGTAATGGTCCAAATAATGTTTGGTGTTTCCCTTTCTTAGCAAGATGACTTTGCAAAGGACTGAATAATAATTATGTGAGATTTGTGCAGTGTCTCATTCTCTATTTAAATAATGATACATGAATGCTGTTCCGGATAAAATGTACATGATGTCCAACTATTCAATTCTAAAATATTTAGCAAGCATGTATAAAAATGTTGAATCTTTCCAATTAAAAGTTAGATACATGTAGATATACTTTAATCATGTTAATACAGAGTGCAATTGAAACTGTATAAAAAATTTCACAATCCATTAATCCATGGTCCTTGTTCATGTTGTTTAATATGTGCTTTTTCTTTTTAAATCAAATCATTTGGAGATAAGGATATCTTTGGATTAAAATGCATTGATTATCATTTTTTTTAAATCAATATGTTGTTTTTTGATTTATTAAACCGTAACACATGTTAAAAGTTTTCCTGGCACACTTCCAGTGGAACCTGTCAAAATCTAGTACATTGTATATATGTACAAATACAGAGGTCATAGCAAAATAAGATATCTTACATATAATATATAAATGGACCACAATTAGTTTTAACTTTAATGCAAGGTAAGCGATACTGAATAGAGAAAGGGACGTAAATTTGTTTTGTGTGTTAAGTTTATATTTTATAAAATACATGTAAATAGTGCTGCAAATATTTTCTTGTATTTCCCCCTTCCCAATTCTCAGTATAAAATACATACCAAAAAGTGGTTAATCCAGATCTATTGCAATATTCCAGAGTGGAAATAAAAGATTTTCCCAGTCCATTTAGTGTCTGAGATTTGAAAAAATTTTACATTGATTCGAAATGTTTTGGATGCCATGTTTATAAGAATTTCATACAATAAAGTCTAACAGGAAAAGCTAGATTGTAAAAAAATATTTGAATGACATATATAATCCCCAAAACTTTGTAGATTGTAAGTTATAGGCATTAAGATGCCCATATAAGTAGGTCATCTTGCTATTTGAGTTAGACCTATAGAGTAGAATTGAAATCTAAATTGAAATGCCTATTACCATGATTACCAAATAACCAGTAATATTTAAAAAAAATTGTCATAAAAAGAGATATTATACATGTACATGTATATAAGCAAGATATCTGTTCCTTTCACGTTCAATTAAAAAGAATAGAAGTTATTTTTCATGTTTTTAATCAGTTTATCATTTATGGTGTTACAATTAATTTTCAATATAATATGATTAGAAGTTGTACATGTATCTCAATTGAGTTATATTTTCATATAAAAAAGAAGATGTGGTATGATTGCCAATGAGACAATTCTCTACATGAGACCAAATGACACAATAATTAAAAACTATAGGTCACCGTACTGCCTTCAACAATGAGCAAATCCCATATCGCATTGTCAGTTATAAAAGGACCTAAAATGACAAATGTAAAACAATTCAAACAAGAAAACTAATACCATGCTTTACCATGTTTACCATATAAGCTATAAACTATTTCTCTTTTTTTCCAGATTAATAAATAGTAATACCATGATGGAGTTAAGTGATGACGGGGGAGGTGACAGTGAAGTCACAATGTCTTCTCTTCTAGGACAGTCACAACTCAAACCAAAGTTAGACGACATCTTTGCCGAAGTGGAGAAAAATTTACCCTCCATTGATTTTGACCTTTCAGATGTAAGATTTTTTTTTCACTGGAACATCTATTTGAATTTCTATCTGACCAACATACATTATTTACTTTAACATATACTTAGGACTGTACTTTATACATTCCTCGTACCCAGGCAAGGCATTTTATAATCATATTAAAGTATAATGGCATTGTATAATAAAAATATATTAGTGAAATTCTAAAATTACCTCTATAATTGCTTTAGTTTGTTACCCAATTTTGAAAGTGCTTTCTCTGGATACCATGTATTTTTTTATTAAGACAGCTCATTTTTGATAGTGTTTGTTAAGCACTTAAAGCAAAAATTCATATTTTCATCTTACATTTAAATAAAAAGTCTATGATTTTTTATAAGCTACATGTACATATGAAAACAGTATAAAGTATATCATACCTTTTCTGTCTTTAAAAGTATTAATTCAAGTTTTATACAATTTTTTTGTTTTGTTTGATATTTTCATCATTTTCATAGTGATTCAAAGAGTGAAACTGTAATATTTAGTGCACACGAATTAATGCATTTTTTTGATCTTTTTCAGGTGAGTTCTGATAATGAAGAACCAATCATATTTCACAGAAATTTAAAATCGTCCATATTTGATGATGACAAAGATTTGGATACAAGCCTTGATGATCCAGACATTATTTCATTAAGTGGTGTCTCTTTTGAACCTGCTGATTTAACAGATATATATGACAATGATCTAGCTTTTCAGCTTCAACAAGGTGCAGTGATGAAATCATCACCTAAACCAGTTCCAACTAAAACAGTTTCAAGCTGGACTGAAATAGTGATGGAAGCTGAGAATCGTCCTGAAGTTACTCCCCCTGATAAACAAGAGGTCACCTCACATGATGTAGGCTGTGGTCCTGATAATGGGGAGGGTTTGAATTTAAACGAAGCTCTGAAAAATATGGAAAACGAACTGCTAAATAATCAGATGCAGGATTCATATGAAAAACATGAAAGAGAATCAACAGCTGAGACGGAGAAAAAGAAAAGTTCTACATGGGAGGCGATAGATGTCGGGGATAAGAAGATGAATAGTATGCTGAGGAAGGAAGTACGACGAGATGAAGAGAGAGAACTAGCTCATAGCATACTGTCTCCTAGAGCTCCTACATTAGTACCTCCAGGATTTGATCCTTCTAATATAGGTAATAACATGCTCTGTCTGGTATTTCTATGTTCTAAATAATTTTCTATAAACTCATTCAAGTATTTACGGTATCTCATAATTTTTATCAAACTAATATGTAACAAATATTCATGTGTAGAATAGGTTTTCTTGAGACCTCTCCACATGTCCTATTACCTTATATTGTTCTGAATTGAACCTAATTTAATAGTTGAAACATTTTACAACTTATAAAAGTAAGCTGTATTTTTTTATCATTCTTTTTTTTAATTCTGAAAACATTCTTTAATCATGATTATCAAAATTGTATTAAACATGTGAATCTTTTTGATGATTCCTATCTCAATGATTTGTGATCATCATGCAGTAAGAAACAGTTGAATTTTATCATACTGTTTATACAAATATTTTACTAAAGATAGTTTCTTTATGATTTATTTAGCCAATTTAATGATTTCCATATGAATTTTGTCAGACACATTATTTGTTTATGAATTTTGATGGACACATTTATGATTTCTTTATAAATTATTTCAGATATTATAAAAATAGATGTTTTTCTTTCAGATACATTATTGAACCAGTTAAATGAAGATAATCAGTTTGCCCCACCTATCAACAGATCAAATCAGCAAAGATTAGAAGCTTTGTATGCTTCAGGGGAAGGAAATCAAATTGAAAATAATGGTAATTCTTTCTTTTAAATTGATGAGATTAAAAAATGTATGAAATTAAGAGTATTCTTACTGATATAACTTGAAAATAGCATACAAAATTTATTGGTATGTTTAAAAAATCTTGAAAGATAAGATATACAGAAAACAAATTCACACACAAACTTTGGAAACAGTAGCAAATGGAATGGTAAAGCATGTTTTTTTTCAGGTTATCATAAAAAAAATAATTACAAAACTCAATATATTGGTAAAGTAGCTTGAACAGTGCAGGTGTCTGAAAATAACATTAAATTGCCAAAAATTTATGTTTTTGGTACATTGACTATATAGTTTATGAAAAAAAATGTGACTGACTTTAAAGTCAGAGTTTTGATTTGTTTATGTATATTTCTAACAGAACAAAATCAGAATTTGTCCTTGATACAAAGATTAGCACTGATATCCACCAGAGTATCAGGAGAAGATTTGACTGATGTCTGTCCTATGACTGGAGTTAAACAACAACAGATTATAGAGGAGGCTCCTCAGGTCATTAATAAGTGGAAACCTATTCCTCCATCACAGCCAGGCATGTATAATACGTTTAAAGCACATTTTCCTTTCAACACAAATATTTTTATTGCATTGTTTCTAATTATTGCAAAAACAAGAGGTGGAAAATGTAGGCTCCTTGGAGCCTCTAGTTAACTCAAGTCTGAAATAAAATTAATGCTTAGCTGAAGGAATATTAAATGTGCTCTTTATTTTTTGCCCCATATAATGTGGATTCATTTATTTTCGTGGGTACTAATTTTCCTAGATAGAGGAAAAGTTGCATATTCATGGATATTGAATTTCGTGGTTTTGGCAAAGTCTACATACATTCCTTCAGAAAATTTGTATTTCGTTGAACATTTAAATTTGTGGTTCCCCTGTACCCACTAAATCCACCAACGAATAGTAATGAGTCAACAGTAGCACTTCAAATAATTTTTTTTAAATTTGCGCTTTGAATATAATGAAAATTGGAAAATACATTTGGTTCATATTTGACATTTCTTTCTTTAGAATCATTAGCATTTCATCTTAAAAAAAATATACCAAACTTCAAAAAATTATTTGTAAAGATAGTGTGGAGCATGATTTCTTTTAATTAGATGTTTAATTTTGTTTTTAATCAATAGAGCCAGAGAAAAAGCAGACATCTAGTTGTGGAACCAACACTAGTGATATGCCTGTTAGAATTATTACACCAACTGTTAGACCAGTCACAAAACCTACAGGTAATTTTGTAATACACTATAAGATTATTAAACATCTCTCTATAACACCCCACTCAGTCATTCAATACTTACACAAAAACTTACAATCAATAGCCATAACTCAAGATAAATTGTTGAAATATTGAAACATACACTAACTTAACTCCTTCCTTATAATAATACACCATCTATTCAATTAGTACCCAAAACTACATATAAATTAAATGTTAATCACTAAAAATATTCACTACAAGGAAAAACAGTTTAAAGATTAAAAAAAAAGGGGGGGGGGGAGATAAATCCTTTCCAAAAAAAAAGTGAAATCACAAAAATACTGAACTCTGAGGAAAATTCAAAACAGAAATCCCTAATCATATGGCCAAATCAAAAGCTCAAACACATAAAACAAAAAATTCTCAACTCAATTTTGGAACTAAGGATTGTTCCATTAAAACATACATGGTACCCAGGGAAGGCACTTTAAAAACACAGTGACCTCCAATAGAAGCAATTTTAGAGTCCTGCATACATTTAAAGCCTATTAAACACAATATTTCGCACCCACCCATCAAATTTATGTTGCCTTCCCTGGGTCCCATGTATGATTTTATAGAAGAGCCCTAATCAGAATTTCAAACTTTACAAAGTTATAGAACATTTAATACTTCAGGATAATATGCATGAAGAAATATAATCCTGGTCAAACATTTAACATTGTTAAAGGGGAGATAATCAAATGTCCTAAATTTGATATGTCAATATTAACAAGAGACAGGGACTATCATGATTTTCTTGTGAGTGCACTAACAATCCTAGTTTAATATGTATATTATAGTTGTCAAGAAAGAACCCCATAAATCCAGTACAGTATTTATTGATCTGAGAGATTTTGAGAAGACCCGACAGGAACAACAACAAAGTATAGAACGAGTACAAAGAATACTTCATGTATCTGGTGACAGGTATTTATACAGTTTTTATTCTCATGACATCATATTGGAAAGGCTTTGTCCTCTCTCAATACAAATTTGCTAGATTAATTACCTAATTGCCATTTGATATAAAAACAAAGGATATGGGATATCCATCCAGCATTGGCTTGAGAGGAATTCTTTGCAATTTAATTTGTAATCAACTTATCATCTTGTAAAGAATTTTAGCTTATTTCTTCTGTAAAAAGTTGTAAGTATGAAGTAAGTGCAATTCCAGAAAAAAATGGTCTGTGTTGTGTTGTGAAGTGTGAAAAAGTGGACAACTACCCTATTACAAAGGTGTAAGGAAAACTGGTTTATAAATTTATGACTTCGATATGAAAACTTCTATCAATATGACATTTTATAAGTAATTATTTCTCAACATTGTTTTGCAGTCCAATACTTTTTTGCTTTGCTTTCTTACAATTTGTAAGTAATACAAGAAGTAATGACAAACATGTAATTTGGATAATTTTTCTATAGCAATAACTGCTCTGCTGATATTAAAAGGAAATAGTTCACATTGTATATAATTTACAGTATAATCCATTCCTAATGTTATTAGCCGTCTGTGGCAGACAAAGTCCCAAAGATTAAAAGAGAAAATAAATATCTACTTGCCCCTATTACATAAAAGCAAAAGAAGTTGATCATCCTCCCCGACTAGTTTGTATATTTATCTCCACAGGGACTCAAGTGATGATTCAGATGATGAGGTAGATACTTGGCAGAAACAAAGACAGAAGATGAAAGAATCATTGAAATCGAAAGGTCTTCAGGCAGAGGCTTTACCAAGCAAGCCAACACCTCATGGGTATGTTAATCATAGTTTTGATATTTTGATTATGTGAAAAAATGAATTAACAACAATACAAAACTTGAAGTATATAAAAAAAAAAAAAAAAAAAAAGATAGGTAAATCTATAAAATCCTGAGACAATTTAACACTCAGCAGAACAAAATGAAAACTACTATCATATTCCTGACTTGGTACAGGTATTTTCTGAAGAAAAATGATTGCTTAAACATTATTTTGATAGCTAACTAAATCTCTTACATGTCTGATAGATGTTTATTGTATTAAAGTTGACATAATCAAAGAATATAGGTGATATTAACATAATAAGAAAGGAATGAATATGATGTATAAGTTATGAATACTCATTTTAAAACAAAAATATCATATATTGTTAAGATAGAATTAAATAATCTTATGTTTTTGGTTTTATTTGACAGACCTATAAAGAAGCCACAGAGAGTGTTAAACCTTGACCATGTAATAGACAGCCGTGCAAGGACAGCACCACAGGTCGTCATAGAAACAGAACAATTATCAGAGGAAGATATGGAAGCTAAACTGAGGGCTGAACAAGAGGAAAAAGAGAAACACAGAAAAGTAGAAGAGGCTAGGTACATTTTGTTAAGTGGAGTAATAAGTGTTCATACAAGTACCGGTATATTTAATCTTGAGAGCTAATGAAAATATGTGCATAGAGAAACAAGAATGTCATAATGTTGATAATATGGGAATATTATAAAGCTGAAATTCTGGATTATAATCTGTAAAACAAATACTCTGTCAGATCCTTCACTCTCATTAGCTTACAATCTGTGTTGATTATTGTAAAAATAAATCTGTCAATTCAGAAATTATTGCATGCCTTTATTTTTGCAATTTTTGAAGAAAGAACAAAAATAATCAAGATTTTTTATATGTATTTCAAGAAAATCTTCCTTTGTAATGTGCATCAGATTCTGACTGCAGGTTCTTATTTTTACTTATGCAGCGTTATTGGCAATAATAAAAACCTCACAATTTTTTGTCGAGCCTGCGACAAAAGCTCGACATAGGGATAGTGATCCGGCGGCGGTGGCGTTAGCTAACTATTTTAAGCTTTATATTTCAGAAGGTGGAAGAACTGGATGCTTCATTCTTTGTATATGGATACCTCATGTTACGAACTTTCCGTTAGTCACATGTCCAATGTCCTTGACTTCATTTTCATGGTTCAGTGACTACTTAAAAAAAATGTTAAATTCTCTCTTATTATAAGTAATAAGATAACTATATTTGGTATGTGCATACCTTGCAAAGTTCTCATGCTAGTCAGACAGTTTTCATTTGACCTCAACCTTATTTCATGTATCAGTGAAAAGGGTTAAGTTTTGGTGGTCAAGTCCCATATCTCACATACTATAAGCAATAGGTCTAGTATATTCGGTGTATGGAAGGACTGTAAGATGTACATGTCCAACTGGCAGGTGTCATCTGACCTTACCTCATTTTTATGGTTCAGTGGTTATAGTTAAGTTTTTGTGTTTTGGTCTGTTTTTCTTATACTTTATACAATAGGTCTACTATATTTGGCACATGTATGGAATGATTGTAAGGTGTACATGTCTAGCTGGCAGGTGTCATCTGACCTTGACCTCATTTTCATTGTTCAGTGGTCGAAGTTAAGTTTTTTTGGTTAATGTTAAGTTTTTATGACAGTTGTAATATAACTTTATATTTAGGACATAATATATATGATTAGTAAAGTAGGCAAGACATTTCAGTGTGTGCAGTCTTAGAATTTACAGTAAGGAATTAAATATCAAGGAAAAAGTATTGGTTTGCGTGATATCAACAGCATAAATTTTAGAGAAAATATTGGATAAGGATAGAGTTATATCACATTTACATGAAAGTTTATACATGGATAAAATTTTTATGAAAGTTGGTACAATAATAAAATACCATGCATAATGAAAAAAAGAGCTTTGTTAAATTTTAAGGTGAATGTGAAGATCCAGAGTATGGCTTTAAGAAATGCTTATAAAATTTGATTTTATGTTTATAACTGTTTACAGAAAACGGCGAGAACAGAGAGAAGCAGAAAGACAAGCCAGGATAAGGTTATCCAAACGTTTAGAAGCCCTTCGCCCTTCAGCAGCTGTCAGTGGTAAACAAGACAGTGCTGAGGGTACACCAGTCGTCTTTGATATCGTAAGTCCACCTGTTTAATAACAATACATTAACCAAGGCTATTCCAATTCCAAAATTCCAAAGGAGAAATAGGTTCTGTACATTATTGCCAAACAAAAAGGAATATTTACAGCACAACAATAATATTTAAGTCATTAAAGAAATTTGAAATAGCATGTTTATCGAATTTGGTACAATGGATAAAGAATAAATCTTGTTTTATTTTCAAGTAGAGTCATTAGGTTGTAGTATACAGAAATAAAAAGTTTATATAGATGCAATAGATCAGGTATTTGACAATCTATTATAGATATTGTACAATATTTGATCATGATAAAATGAATTCCTTGTAAATTTGAAGTTCAGAGGTGAAAGGTAAAGGTCACATGATTTTCTTTATGAAGACAGTCTTCATAAAAGATCTTTATCCAATCAAAATTTGATATAATTCCTAACTTTTTCATACTTTTTTTAGTTGATGAGAGAAACATAGCTTCTTGACTATGTTATACAGAATGTTGTTCTATAAGGTTTTGTTTGTGTTTTAGGAAGCTTCTTACGAGCCTGCACCAAGAACTCTGCCACCAACACTTGGACAGGACCATAAATGTTTGTTATTGACAATACATTTATCTAGTAATGGGGAGATAATTCTGCATCGTGGTAAAAGCAGAAGTGCAGATACAGGTTTGTTATAGATTTTAGAATTAGAGAATTTTTTTTAATTGTGCTTTATATAATACATGAAGGAGTACACTGCTTTACCTCTGTCCATCCATTTAATGTGTAACTTGATATTGTCAAAAAATGTTACTTAACTTTTTCTACACTGTATATTTATTGTTAAACTATTCACTTACAATTTATTGGTTTTGTGAGGAAACAAATTTTATATTCATTTCCTAATTGATTTACAGGTGTTGGTCTTTCTGCCAGTTATACAGTATTATTGTCATGGTTACTATCCCTGGTACCACATGACTTTACGTTCCTCCAGAAAGAAGAGGAAGATAACACTCCGCTACCATTCTATGTTCTTGGTTTACAACAGGAATGTATGGATGAACAGTTGTGTCTACAAGTAGCTGTAGCAGCACCAAGAGACTATGATAAACAAATGAATCTCAAAACTAAAAAATCTAAAGTTAGTATTTTGTTAGGTTGGGCTAATGAATTAAGCTAAAAAAGTTAGTATTTCTTTTTTGATACATTAAAGTCATTTGTTTAACTTTTCTAATTAATAGATTGAAAAAAAAATGGTTAATTGACTTCAATTTTTTCCAAAACGCAAATAAAAATACAGATTTTTACCTAATTTTAAGACCAGACAATTATATGTTTGATAAAAGAGGTCTTTATCAAACTTGCAGTTATTCAAACTGAAAATGCTCAAGTGGAACAGAACCTAGTTCTAAAGATATTTAGATATATATGTACATGATGTAAATGAAAGGATGAATTAACACATTAATGCACACCATAAGAGTAACCTTTATTTTGATACTTATAATTTTAAAGAAATGCACTGAAAATTTTGTATGGATAAAAAAAAAATGTGATTTTGAAAAGTTTTTCGCCTGTTTCGAAATTCAATTTCATGTCATCACAAAACAGATTTATTCCATGAATAATGGTCACCAATCAAATAAGACTTAATAGACATCATTGGAATAATTTATAGCTTATAAAAAAATTATATATATGATAAATGTTAGATATTAAAAAAACAATTAAAAATGTATTCATTTTCAGGTTAAGGATGAGATGAAAGGTTGTACTGCATTCCAACACTTTATAACCAAGTTTCTGTCTACCAATACATTACATTCAGTGTGTCCCTGGCTAGTGGATATGGTATCAGTAGAAGTTCCCTGTTCACAGGTGGATAATACCACCGAGAAACCAACATATGTATATCGTCCTCCATTACCTAACATTACAACGAAACCATTGTCAACATTCATTCAGGTGAACCCAGATCAACAGGCTGCTCAGAAAGTGTTCAATTCCTCCGTCGGTTTCTTCTGGCAGACCATTGATAGTGAAGAAGCATTCTGTGATCAAAATGTCGGAGAGGTTAATTACGACACACAAGTGACAATGTCGTTAATATACAGAAAAATATTCTATGATCCACGGGCTATGATGGGAATATGTAACAGGATACTACAAGAAGGATTAGATTTAGCTGGTGTCAGACTGTTGTATCCTACATCAGAATTGATTAGTCTGGCTTCAGGACCAAGTGTATCTAATGACAATTCACAAACAGATGTTTTAAACAGTATTGGACCAGTATTAGCTATAAGTTTACGAGGAACATTTTCAAGGTCTATATGGCTTGATGCTGTTGGACCTTCAGACCCAGTTTTGGCAAGAAGGACTGATCCTAATTCTCTTTGTGCATTATTTGGGGGAGAATCTAGAGATGAGTGTTTATTGTTTTGTCCTAGAAATGCCTCTCGTGTTCAGACTGAACTCAGTCGATGGTTTGGGGGACGTGTTCCACCAGGTGGCAGTGTAGATGTAGGCACGCCCTATACTCGTAGAGATACATATCGAAGTGGTAGTCCCAAGGGTAGAAAAGGTAGAAAATCTTCTTTATCAGACACTAAAGACAATGATATAAATGCTACAATACATAGGCCACCAGCGGCATTAACAGCTACAACCAAAAATGACATTTTCTTAGTGCTATCACCACATGTGCCACCTAAATGTATGGGTATAGTGTTGTCGACCTGTCAGAGACGAGGGTACCAGATTAGAGGAGTGAGGAGGAGTAAACTTAACTCAAAGAAGGCTAATTTACTGGGTAAGACTGAGTCTTGATTTAAATTGATCTTATAGTTATAGTCAAGTTGTAGAACAGAAAAAAATGAAGAAAGCTGAGAAAGCCTGTTGTGTTTAAATTGTTCAATAGGTTTTTTTAAACATTATTTGCTGTTGAAACCCAATCATTTTTCAAATTCTACAGTTTTTTTAATTTTTTTGTAATTATGCCTTAGATTTGCCAAGTTTTTTTTAGTACATTTGATTTGAGTTTGTGATGTTTTTGAAGTAAGGTTTTCGTAGAAGATTAAGAAAGCATTTGAATGGTTTTTGCTGTAACATAACACAGAGAAGAAATCTGAAATCTTAAAAAACTTCTATTGAACTATTGTAACAACTTTTTTGTGTTAGCTCATTTGAAACATCATTGTAAGTTCATTGTAGATATTTACAGATATTATGATATTATTACAGGTATTTCTGGAGAAACTGTTCCCACCTTTTGTCCTGGAGCTTTACATAATGATGTAGTCACAGACCAATGTAAACATATAGAATCTGTATATCCCTGTACACTGATCTTACTACAGAAAGAAAATGCTTCACATGGAGTGGCCAGTCTGATAGAGGCCTGTATGGTACAACTTACATTACAAGGTGTTATGGGTAAGACTTATATGGCATTAGTTATCATCGTAATTTTGAAGTTGAATATAGATGTATAGTTCTGAAGTGTAACTTTATCATTATTTCTGTTGATCACCATAGCTTGACAAAGTTTTTAGGTATACATATATTTACAAAGTTACCTGCTTAAGTTACTATAAGAACCATCTTTATTCTGAAAGATCGCATGTATGAGTATTTTAAAACATGACATATGAACTCTTTATTTACAGGTACAATACAACAACAAGCCAGTATATATTTATCTTCAAAACATATGTTCCATGCAGCAAGATACTCTGATTCACTTCTGTCTCAACTGGGTGGTGATTTTTCTAAGGTAGGTGTAACGAAAGAAAAACACATGTTAGATTTAGATTACAAAACAAAACATGTACATACAGAAGATTAGATATGACAGATAAAAAGGAATAATATGAACTACAAGTTTTACTTATTTTATTACAAAATTTGAATTCAAATCAAAATTAAATATAATTTTTTATCAAGGTTCTTTTTATCTGAAAAGATATGCATACTAATTTTTTTTTCGGGGGTAAAGTCTGCCAAAGATTCTATTCCAAAAAAAAAGAAAAATTAATAAAAAAAAAAATTAGCATGAAATACTAGTATGCCAAAATAAATCAAATGTTCATTGTGAACGTCATAAAAAACAATTTGTATAACAATTGTACACACTCTTTTTCAGTGCTTTGATTTTGATGTACAAGTAAACCCTAGTTGTATTCTTCCTAAACTGTACACCAATCCAGAAGTAGAACAGATTGTTGTCCTTTTGTTGCTTGGTAACCAGATATTGAAGTCATGTGGTTTGTTTATTGGTAAGTTGGTTTTATCACACAAGTTAAATATCACATCAAAATTAATCTTAGAAAGTTATAATGTTATATTTAAACTTCTTGTAAATAAAAAAGTATTGCAAAAAAAACGGAATTCAAAGACAGATTCCATTAAAACTGACCAAATCAATTGTAATCAATTAACAGAACAAGTGAAAACCAACTGACATGTTCCCTTCTTGTTACAGATATTTTCTGAAGAAACTAGAAGGTTAAACCTGGTTTTATAGCTAGCTAAACCTACCACTTGTATGACAGATTTTTTTTTTATTCCTGTTATATTGAAAGCTTTAGATTATTTCTCACATGACAAGACTAAGTATTCTGATCATTATACACATCAGTATTATAGGTTTAATCATGATTAAAGTTGTCAACTGTTTTTGGTTGAAAAAAATGAAAAATCACAGAAAACATTTGGTTATATTTTAGGAAAATTACTTCACATGGTGCCATACAGTAAAACAGTCACAGTATTACCACTTAAAGAAGGATTTGAATTACTGGGAATCAAATGGGTACCATCCCTATCCATCTCTCAGGCAAAAGATGTGACACCCTATGAAGTAGGAGACAGAGGTTGGAAGGAAAATCTTCATACTCTTACAACTGGTATGTATTATCTCCTAGTATGTACAACACTGGAAATTGTAATAAAGGATTGTAGAACTATGCAGATTCATACTTTCTGTCACTAGCTTTTTGGTTGAATACATTGAAGTTCTTTAAAATAAAATTGTTATTATTGATCTGTGTGAAAACATAATGTTATAACAAAATTTTACCTTATTCATTACAGAACCTGCATTGGTCCTAGTATTGAGAGGCATTAATGCATTTAAAAGAATGGAGCAAGTGATTCCACGACCAGACCCTAAGTCAGGACACATGGATTATCTAATGTCTAGAACAGCAGAGGAGGCCTATTCCTTCACAAGAGCATTCTATACTGACAAAGAACTGTATGGAGATCCACATTCTAGACCATTGTTACCATACCTACCCCTTAGTAAAGTTGTCCATACACAGTAAGTGTAAATCTTTGTTATAAAAACTGTTCAAGGGGCTGAATCTTAATTCATCAGAACATAACACATGTACATCTGAGGATCTATAAATGTATCAATTATCATGTATATCTATAAAAAAAAAATCAGAGGAGTTTTGATAATCAGGTACATACAGACAGAGTTGACAGAGCCATAACTGTGCAAAAGAACATCCTACACATGAACATTTGCACATGAAGATCAAATAAAAGAACAACTTTTATATACACCTATACACATATCAAATGCGTTATGATTACAGGTGGAAAGTAAACAGGGTCAAAATTTCCACACAGTGATATCATGGTAGCAACTTGAACATCATTAGAATTTAAGTTTCGACTAAATCATTTAGAAAGACAATAGATTTGTTTAAAACCTTAAGTTTAAACATCATTTAATGTTTATTGAGATTTTTACAATCCAGCCCTGAAATTTATTTGCAAAAATGAAAATAAGATTGCTAGCTTTTAAGAAAATTTAACATATTTTGTGTCTGCTGTATAACAATGGTCTAATAATTACAGTTTTATTACAGTTATAACTGATTAGAAATGTATTATTTTAGGGCATCAAATGACAGTATTATAACCAGGTCAGAAGCGTTGAAGGAATCTATATTCCATGTGATGACAGCAGGACCACAGCTAATAACCACACACCTCATCATTAAACCCAGAGCAGTCAAACGTCACTTACCAAAAATTGTGAAGAAAATAATACAGGAGGGATTCAGAGTTATAGCAATGAAGTTCCAGATTCTGCTGGATGAGGATATTCATTATATTCTGAAAACTGATGAAAATTTGGTAACCATACATAATATTAGGTTACTTCTTCACTGAAAGATGAAAGAGAAATTAATTTGCATTTCTAGATGTGTCAGCAGGAATTCAACTAAGCTGACTAAGGAAAAAAGATAATTGTCACTTTATTTCTTTATTGTTATATAGGTTGCTAATGTTTTGAAAACAAAATCAGCTGATTATTGAGTTTCTGTCAATTTCAGATCATGTGATATATAGATTGCCAGGAAACATTTTTCATGTTTATTCCTAATTGATATCCAATAGTGAAAAAATGGAAATGGCAACCTTAATAATTGAAACTAAAAATAGGCCTTTTCCATATTAGGCCTTTGCCATGTTTTATTGTCAATAGTTAATTTTTTCAATGGTATTTAATTAATTTTTTCACTTTTCCTAATTTAAATTAATATAAAAAGTTAATTTTATTTTTTAAAATAGGATTCAGAAATAGCAGATAAGACCGTGGACTATTTAAAATCTGGACCAAGCTTATGTTTAGTATTACAAAGAGAGAATGCTGTGAAGAAGTTGCTAGACTTACTGGGACCTTCAGATCCGTCCAGTGCCAGAAGACAAAGTCAGTTCTTATGGAGGGGAACGTTTGGTGTAGATACAGTCAATAATGCATTCCATGGTAAACATTGAATCTAATGTAGTGTGGATTCATTATTATTCCTTGGATACCAATTTTTGTATATTTCGTTGGTACAGAGGAACCACAAGATAAAATATCCACAAACATGTCAGTTTTCCTTAATCCCAAAATTGGTACCCACGAAAATAAATGAATCCACATTATTAGTAGGATAAAACATATATTTTTATGTATGTTAATATAACTGTTACTGCTTGATCAGTTCAAATGTATTTTAATGGTATAATATACAATATTTGTTTATATTATTACATGAATGTTATGTAAAATTACTCACTTAGTTTCTGCACAACAAAAACTTATCTAGTATTACTATAAACCCTTAGTATTGTTTTCACAATCTTTTTAGAATTCTCATCTCTAAAGGAATAGATGTTAGTTACTTTCAGTTAACATTTGAATATCTACTATGTTCTTGGTACATTTCTTAGCTGACTGTACTGGTAGTCTTATGAAGATGTAGTATCCTAAGTATAACCTTGACTTGATACAGCAAGGCCTCAAATAATTTACATAATGATTTGATAAGATATAGCAAGTGCAGCTAGAAATGGGTTGCCATTGATAACAATGAGATGATACATATTGCTAATTGAAAAGTAAAGTAATCTGTAAAATAACTCTTTTGATTATGATTCCTGCAGTAATATAATGTTCTTATGATTGCAGTCATACTGTCTTTTCTGTTGTTCCCAAATCATCCAAGTGCTTTACATTTTTGTATTATTTACTTTATACATCAAGTGATTATTGGTATAACCAATATCTTTGCTTAGTGTACTTATATAATGCACACAATTGTGTGACTCACTTTTTAGAATACTCATATTGTGCTGATTTTCTTTATAAGGATCCATGAACTATATCAAAGCATTAGAAGATCAGAAGACATTCTTCCCAGATGGACTTTGTTGTAAATCATCAGAATACTTAGACAGTGAACAGGTATAAAAATATGGATTATTAACACAAATCCAGTGTTCATGTTTTGTTTACAAAGATTGGAAAATGCTCTATTTCTATGTTCTGAAGTTCTTTTTGTCTTTTACTAGATCTAAAAGACAAATATGTTCTTGTTATGAGCAGATCCTCTAAAGCCAATTATGTGTACCTTCTTTATGCTGTCTCTAAGGCAAAAGTACAAATGTCAAATTAATTTTAACCAATGGAGGTCTATATATGATCAAACCATGTGTTGTTTGTTACAAAGTAACATAAAGAAAGTAAAAGTATTATTGATGCAAAATTAAAGAATGTATCATTGTTACACAACTGCAAAGTGAAATGTCTTACAAACTTCTTTAGTGTATAAAACTTGGAATACTGCAATGTTTGCATAAACCAATTAATAACTGTATATATCTATTTTGATTTGATATGTCAAAACAAAAATTGAACAATGAAAATATTGCATATCATTAACATTTTGATAGTATATGTAAATTTATGTTTTCAGATCCTCTGCCCAGCTGAAGACAGTATTTTAGATATAAAATATCAGTTGAATAGAGAAATTGTTGTCCATGATCCCTCAGAACATCCAGGTATAATTCTGTTATTTTGATTTATTTCTCCCAAAATTTGGAGGTAGGAAATCCACACCAGCAAAGTATATTATACCTACTTGTTAACAGTGTGTGTGATATCAACTTGATTAATTGGAGAAATAAGAGTTGTTTAATATATTATCATTTCTTTTTAACAATTGCATTCTGTGTAATTTGAAATGTTCAACATTCGGCTAGAATATTATTATTAGAACATGTTTGAATGGGAGATAACCTCCCTTTTACTTCTTATATCTGATAGAGTTATTTCCCTTTGAATAAAAGTTCTTATATATTAACAAACTAATACTGTCTTGCTTTGTTTTCTTTTGAAACAATCAATTTAATTTGCAGTTTATTTACAATATAAAATTTATCAAAACTTTCATCTTATTACAACTGGTAATTTACCAATGTAAACATGCGAAATTTTGCACTAAAATTATTTATAGACATCCAAAAAAAAAATCAGCTACTATTGCTATAAATCTAGAACTGCCATTTGTTTTCTAGATTGCCCTGATTACATATTGATGGAGACAACATGCCTGGTATTTAAACCACCACTAATCACATTCAAAAGAGATGGTACTTATGGCTATGCTGACCTTATTGAAGGATTAGTTACTCATGGGTAAATATCATATTGTTTCATTTCAGTATGTGGCAATTTTAATGATTTGATTCATTTAATTTCTTGGTTTTGCTAAAGTCTGCATACAAGTCTTTGGAAAATTTTAACTTAATTGAACATTTAAATTCATGGTTCACCTGTTCCAAATGAATACCACAAAGTTGGTATCCAACGAAAAATCCTGAATCCATAGTATCTTTCTCTAATACTTACTTGATTTAACCTGTGTATCTTTCTCTAATACTTACTTGATTTAACCTGTGGTTCATTTCATCTCAGTTATTCAATGCTCAAAATTTGATTATGACATTAAATATTCCTGCTTTCCTCTGAATTTTCCTATTTTGACGTCATGAAAAAAACAAAAACATGTCTAATGATGTCACATGAAAAGAACACATCTTTTTGCATATCAATCAAAAAGAAGGATTAAGATTGTTTGCATATTGTCTAAAAATCATTAGAGAAACAGATTCACCACCAAATTTTGTGCCACATGATATTTATCCTCTCTCAACAGTTAAATTTAAAAAATTAAAATTTTTGGCAAGCCTAACATAATTGTCTCGAATGGATAAGTATCATATAACACTTGATATAGTGGTAGAATCTATAGTTATATATGTACAACTAACCTAGTATGTGCCTTTCTCTTATATTATATATATTCCTGCCTTTGAATCAATGAAATTGTTGATTAAAAAGATATCAATTTAGTATTTTTCTGATATTTAGAGAAATTAATTATTGATGCATGTAATTAAGAAATTATGTAAATTTATTTTAGGTTTGAAATATATGGCTGTAGAATGGTATGGTTTACTCAGGATCAAGCAGAACATTTCTTACATGTTATAGATGCTGGCAGCTTTAAACAGGTAGTTTTAATGTGTGTCTGTATAACTAGCATTATTAGTTTTTACAGGTTTATGTTTTATATTAATGTATTTGTATTAGTCAATCACTTTGATGAATTATGACTGAAATATAAAAGCTTTTGGGTTGCAGTAGTACTTTCATTTTTGATGTTCGAAAGGACAGAAATGTAATAAAAAGGTAGTCTAGATGTAAATTCCACAATTAGCAAACTGTTAACAGCAATAAGTAAAGGTGCTCTTCCTGGTTACATACACTGTTGTCCATAGAAATCAACGTGTTATTCTAGATTGAAAAGTTTTAATTTCTATCCCAAAACTATATTTTAGTTTGAATATACATATGAAATTCCACAATTTTGTTTTAATTTCTAGGTACCGTTGCTAACCTCTGGACCATGTATTGTATTGAGCTTACAGAGAGATAATGCTATCCTGGCTTTTGATTCTATCATGGGAAGGTAAGTAACAAGTAGAAAAATAGTAATGTGATGATCATTTAAAGATTGAAACAATCTCACAGCACTCTCTTTACTCACCCAAGAAATACATTTTTGTAATCGACAATGCTCTTGAAACTAGGCTTTATTTAAAATCCTGCTTAAGGAGGCTCACATCTTCCCTAGCCAAGGGTTACGATCCACTTCCCTCCTCTCCACCCTTGGCAGATTAAGCCAACATTTGTGGTAACAATGTTGTGCCATCTATCGGTAGATTAAAGTCACGCCTATTCCGAATACAGTATTCTTGACCAATGGTAGCATTTGAACTTTAATTTGGAGGTTAAAAAAAACGGTAGCATCTAGATTCTACACACTTGGTAAAGTAGGAAACGAAAATATACGTTGACATTCATGCATTTGGGCAAGAAACATACACAGGAACTTCTATTAGTTGATTAAAAACATTCAAGTTGTCACTAAATATAGTCGTATGTTTAGGGATGTAAAGACTTGTTACACAAAAAGCATGTTATAGGTGTTTTTTGATTGGATACAGCGAGTTTCGACTGCAACCAATGGAAATCATTACCTTGTGTCTCCTAAATTCTATCTCAGTCCGCTAAGGGTGGAGAGGAGAGAAGTGGATAGTAACCCTTGGCTAGCGAAGATGGGCAAAAATGGCATTTTTTGCATTAAAATTGAAATATCTTTTTTAACTCATCAGTCACTTATCTTTTTTATTTATTTTCAAATAAGCTGTACTAAAACTAAACAATTGTAAAATTTAGGAGATGTCTGTAATTTACTTTTTTTTTTTTATTTCAGTATTACCTCTATTTCTCCTATCAGTTCAACAGAAAAAAGCACCTTAACAAAAATGCAATCTTCTTTCGAAGGCAGATTGTGTGACCATAAATGAAGGGTGACCCCTTTTTTTTTATTTTATTTTTTCTATTAAGTATATGATAAAGTTCATTATAGAAAAAAATAGCGAGATACTATATTGAAAAAAAAAATTATACCCTCAAGCTCCCTTAACAGTATCTTGGAATTTTTTCAAGGTCATTCTTAATAAGCAATTTCTGCACTGAGTAGTACAATCAACTCAAAGGCTAACTGTTTATACACTGAAGTTTCTTGCATTAGTATAAATTTATACCCAAAAAAAAAATGTATTTCCTAGCAAAAAGTTGGTTTATTTACCTTCAATGATAGGTATACTTTTAGCAACTGATTTCTAAATTAAAGTTTCAAGGTGGCATTTAGAGTTTTTTCAGACATACATACAATGATTTTTTTATTATTGGATTAAAATCATTGAAAAAAAAGCTGAAAAAAGAGATGACTTATCTTTCTTTTAAAGGATAAAAAGTGCATATCCAACTCAAACAGTTTCTGAATAAAACCATATGTAAAATTGGATTTCCTACTTGATAAAATACTAAAAATTGAAAGTTATTGCATGTATATATTTATTGCTGATCAACAGTTCAGGAATATTGGGCAAAAGTCTTTCCATAATTGAAATGGACATGTTAAATACAATTTGTCAGCCATGTTATTGAATGGTTTTCAGGGCCTCAGTATATAGACCATAATCATCAATGACTTCTAAAATTTAAGCTTGCTTCAGAGCATAATAAACTTTAGTTGCTACAAATATTGAGACAAATAAACATGATTTATTGCTATAAAACTAGATAATTTGAATGTGATGTCAATATTTCTGACACATATTTCTGTATTTTTATGCCCCACCTACGATAGTAAAGGGGCATTATGTTTTCTGGTCTGTGGCTCAGTTCGTCCGTCTGTTTGTCCGTTTGTTCGTTCGTCTGTCCAGTTTCAGGTTAAAGTTTTTGGTTGAGGTAGTTTTTATAAGCCCGTCAAAATTTAAATAAGATTTAAACTTTTTGAGTTACAGCACTTTGTAACTAAAACAGGGGTGTTTTTTTTTTCACATGTCACACTGTATCTCAAAAACAATTCTTGATTATTGCTTAAAACTTTACACACTTCTTAGTTATATTAATCTTAATATCTGTATACTTTTTGGTGATGATTCAAAATTTCATTTTTGAGTTATTGAGTATTTTGTAAAAAAGGGGGAGGGTTTTTTACATGTCGCGCCGTATCTCAAAAACAATTTATGATTATTTCTTAAAAATTTACACACTTCTTTGTTATATTAATCTAAAGATCTGTATACTTTTTGGTGATGATTCAAAATTTCATTTTTGAGTTATTGAGTGTTTTGTAAAAAAGGGGGAGGGGGTTTTTACATGTCGTGCCGTATCTCAAAAACGATTTATGATTATTGCTTAAAACTTTACACACTTCTTTTTTATATTAATCTAAAGATCTGTATACTTTTTGGTGATGACTCAAAATTTTATTTTTGAGTTATTGAGTATTTTGTAAAAAAGGGGAGTTTTTTTTTTACATGTCGCGCCGTATCTCAAAAACAATTTATGATTATTGCTTGAAACTGTACACACTTCTTTGTTATATTAATCTAAAGATCTGTATACTTTTTGGTGATGACTCAAAATTTTATTTTAGTGATATTTGTAAAAAAAAAAACAGGGTGGGGGGGGGGGGGGGGGGGTTTCACATGTCCCGCCGTGCCTCAAAAGCAATAAATGGTAATTGCCCAAAACTTTCTCAGAAACTATTTATGATTATTGCATAAAACTTCCACACAAGACGTTGGGCGTATCATGCACTCATGGCGCAGCTGTTTATTGATGAAGTTGAAGTCCAATCAACCTGAAACTTAGTATATATGTTCCTTATGATATGATCTTTCTGATTTTAATGTCAAATTAGAGTTCTGACCCCAATTTTACTGTCCACTGAACATAGAAAATGATAGTGCGAGTTGGGCATCTGTGTACTGGGGACACATTCTTGTTTGTCTTTAAATTCCTCTGTATCTTTGGTAATTTGAAAAGTTAATGGCCTTTATGAAATAATTAATGGGCATTGGTCATTCCATAGGTTGTTGGTCTTAACATAAATTCTGTTGGTGTTTGTTTTTTAAAATTTAATTATCTTCTGTGGGTGGTCGTGTTAACATAAAATGTGACTACCATAGTATTTTCTGAAACAGTCCATAACTTAGTTAGTCTCATGTTTTTTTATGGCTTAAATATCAATATTCTTTTACTTTAATAAAGTAAATGAGATTTATTTTTGTATAATGCAATGAAGAAATTCAAATGACTAATATTTTTTCTGTCTATGAAGAAATAACATAAAAAATGCACACTTTTTGAGGTTATTTCTATTAGACATAAAAATATTAAAATCGTTCCTTAATATTTATTTCAAAATAACGTTTTTTAAGGATGAAGGGTTGAAAAAACATTAATTGGGAAACAGACACATGACAAAATTATATCTATGAGCTGATAGACAATACCTTTCAGCCAATTAGAGGACTTGTTACATCCAAAATAAGATATTCCAGTATATATGTTAACTAAAACCTTACTTTATTACAGTGATTATGGTGCAGAATCTTTGATAGGTAAATATGGTGAGATGATCTTTAGACCAGCAGACACAAAACAGGTAAGAATTTATTTTATTTTGTGAGGTTGTTTTATTGCTTCAAAAAAATGCTTTGTATTTAAGTTGAAAGGGTCTCCAACTGACCCTTTCTCCCTCTAAAAAATAGTTGGTGATCGTTTGACATAAAGCTTTCATACTTGGTATGATTATTTGTCTTCATATTCTCATATGTTATAACCTCAGTTTGATTTTACAGGAGTGATTAAACTTTTACTCTTTTTTTTATGCCCCACCTACGATAGTAGAGGGGCATTAAGTTTTCTGGTCTGTGCGTCCGTCTGTCCCGATTCAGGTTAAAGTTTTTGGTCAAGGTAGTTTTTGAAGAAGTTGAAGTCCAATCAACTTCAAACTTAGTACACATGTTCCCTATGATATGATCTTTCTAATTTTAATGCAAAATTAGAGTTTTTATCCCAATGTCACAGTCCACTGAACATAGAAAATGAAAGTGCGAGTGGGGCATTCGTGTACTGAGGACACATTCTTGTTTTTAAATTATTGTACAATGACCCCTTTTGAAACAAGAAATTTCCATAAAACCAAGGTCCATATGTTCCGAATTGCTGTCTCCATTTGTGTCTTTGTAGTGATGTTATATGCATGTTTTTGCATTTCAATTTTAATTTTACGCCACATATTCTCAATAATATTAAGGTCTGGATTTTGTGCTGGCCATGCCATACCATGAAGTTAATTTTGTTCTAAGTTTTCTTTCACAATTTTGTCTCTGTGAACTGGGGCATTGTTATCTTGGTATATGTAATTGTCATTGGGGAATTGACAAGCAATAACAGGCCAAACAAAATTGCCAACAATGATATATAAATGCTTTAAAGTATATTGTGATTGTAACAATTTTCCTTGACAGTTCCTTGCTTTTTGGGGCCATTCTCAAAACTATTCGAAATGTAAACAAAGCAGACGATTCCAAACTTCCGGTGACGTATCAGGTCAATGATTGACCTCACAACTTTCATATTGTGCAAAAAGAGAGATAACTCCAACTTATTTACACAGAAAACGGCTTTTAAAGTTGTCACTTCCAACCCACATTTGACATGACGTCGTAAAATCATCTTCACTTTTGGCACGGTAGTGTACATCTGACCTGATTGAACAAATACTGGATATCAATCAATAAGTCATTATGAAGTTGTTTCATGTTTGGCTGGTTTCACAACTATTTATTTAAGCAATGAATGATTAGTTTGTTCAAAATCATATCTTCACTGATGAAATTAAATTATTTTAAGTGAAATGAAAATGGAACAATGTTTTTGTTTCCAAAACTAACTGTGTTCACTTGCACCTGGATGTGAAAGTTAATGCATAGAGAAGATTTAAAATAAAACTTGTATGAGTTGTATATGTTTCTGAATCTCTTTCTTATTTATATGAATAAATATGAAAAGGCAACAAGCTTTTGGGTGTTTGGAAGAACTATGTACAGTACTTCATAGACCTATTATATATGTATTCTGTTTCTGTTCCTTAATCTCTGTCTAGTCAACATCCTGTATAAGGAAATTAGTTAACTTCCATTAGAATGTTATTGCTATAATAAGGAGTATTGCATACACCAAAGTCCCTAGACATTCCTCATCTATTACTAGGTATCACTGCTAGGAAACTGAACCCATATAAATGAATTGATGGAATGAAAATCATCCTACTTTACTGCCCTGGACACCAAATCAAGATATGAATGATTCACTTTCAGGTGTTCCAATATCCTTATCCTTGACATCTTTCATGGTTTTCCTGATAAATCCATTATTTTTTCGATTTTCAGTTATTGTTCAATGAACCAAAGTGAGGCCACAATTAAAAATATTTTGGTTTGCCCAAACCCTACCCAAA
This sequence comes from Mytilus edulis, assembly GCF_963676685.1. Classification (NCBI taxonomy): domain Eukaryota; kingdom Metazoa; phylum Mollusca; class Bivalvia; order Mytilida; family Mytilidae; genus Mytilus; species Mytilus edulis. The sequence continues at coordinate 91,963,509 of NC_092348.1, forward strand.
GGTTGAGACAGTGGGTAGATATTTTCTTTTTTTTTTCTAAAAGAGAAATTGAAGTATCGGGTGTTTATTAGTCTTCATGCATATCTGATTAAAAAAAAAACTTTTTCAAATCAGGACAATAAAAGAATTTGAGTAGGCAGTTTTCTTCTGGTAGGTAGCATTTGGGCAAACAAACCTATTCTTTTTTATGGCCAGATGTATTCAAAATTTTACCAAAATCTGTTACATAGCTCATTTACTGTAACTTGACTTTAAATGTATTAAACCTTACACATCTTATTTGATACATTGTATTTTTTTATTTGGCTATATGCAATAAAAGTATAAGAAGATGTGATATGATCATTGCTAATAAAACAACTTTCCACTCATATCACATAACAAGTTATAAAAGGACCCAACATTACAAATGTAAAACAATATTAACAAGAAAACTAATGACCTGATTTTATATGTAATTAACAAACAAAAAATGAATAATGAATGTAATATACACCAACAAAAGACAACCACTGAAATACATGTGCCATACTTTGGGACAGGTATATATAGAATGTGGCAGGGTAAAATGTGTTTGCGGGTGCCAAATTCTCCCCTAATAATGGCCAGTTAAGTAACAACACAGCATAAGAACACACCCTTTCCTTTAAAGAAGAAAAAAAGACAATGCATAATTCTAACTAGCTTCTGCATTATTTGGCTCTGATCCAAATAAATGTTTGAAATAGATTTACCAATCTTGTTTTTGTCTCCAATTAATATCAATATATCTGGTATTATTATTGTAACCACAATTGAAAACAATTTAGCAGTCTAATTACAAATTATATTAATTCTAGAGATAAGTGTGTAAAGAATTAGTTAATTGGAAAATAAGAACCAATTATAGTAAACCACTGTTGTAATATTACCCAGTTTTAATATGACCATTAAACAGGATTTCCAATAGAATTTGTGACTCAGATAGTTATGAAAAACAACTTAGAGTAAGCTTAATTAACATGCTTCCTTCATGTAATAGATTGGGCAGATAAAACATGGAAAAACATTTGTCTTCATGAACAGACAAATGTTTTATTGGAAAAACATTGTAATTATCTTACAATTTGTAGTCTAATAGTTCTAAAAGGAAGAAATTATTTTTATTCACTTTTAAAAAGCTTTCTGATTGTCAAATTAAGATTAAAATCATACCCTATGCTATTGTAATTGGTGAAAGTTAGAAGTCTTATATGCTATTCAGACATTACTTCTTACTTCTGGTACAACTGTATTGATCAAATAATTGGGTACATCCTAAAGGGAAATGAAAACAAGTGTCCTGGAAGTTTTACAACAGCTACTTTATTGGCTAAATGTAGGGCTTGAAAATGGCCGGCCAGTAATCAGCTTACACAAAGGCACTACAGGTTAAATCAGTTTTCCACACTTTCTCTCTTAGTGCTTGAAGATATTGATTTGATATTTGGTATATAGTTTTACAATGGCAAGTTACAGATCAAGTTTAAATTTCTTGGTTTGCAGAGTTTATATTATGGCCCTCACACTCCAAAATTTATGATTGAAACACAAATCCATTTTGAGAACACCTTTTTGTATAATGATTTGAACACAAATTAATATTCAGGTATGATATGCATTCCAAATTGTTCCCTAATGTCAAAGTTGTGGTCAAAAACTTAGCTTTTGTTAACCCTTTCCTCCATAATGACGCCTTTGACACTACCCCTTTACTCCATAATGACGCCTTTTGACACCTGTGTAGTGCCTCAGTTAAAACATTCTCCTACAAAAAATCTGTATCAGACTTAATAAAAATTTGCATTTAATTTAAAAAGGATATTCATCATGAATCATGAGAATATACGACTGGAATTTCATTGATGAAATATTTGTTTTCCCAATACATTAAAACTTTTAATCTGACGATTTTTTTTTATATTGAAAAAATCCTATTTTGAGAACACCTTTTTGTATAATGATTTGAACACAAATTAATATTCAGGTATGATATGCATTCCAAATTGTTCCCTAATGTCAAAGTTGTGGTCAAAAACTTAGCTTTTGTTAACCCTTTCCTCCATAATGACGCCTTTGACACTACCCCTTTACTCCATAATGACGCCTTTTGACACCTGTGTAGTGCCTCAGTTAAAACATTCTCCTACAAAAAATCTGTATCAGACTTAATAAAAATTTGCATTTAATTTAAAAAGGATATTCATCATGAATCATGAGAATATACGACTGGAATTTCATTGATGAAATATTTGTTTTCCCAATACATTAAAACTTTTAATCTGACGATTTTTTTTTATATTGAAAAAATCCTATGTGAATCAAGTATCTAAAAAAAAAAAAATCAGTGGAGGAAAGAGTTAAAGAAAAATATTTCTTGAGAAACATCTGTTTTGCTAGGATTAAAATTTTCATCAATGTGTGAATAAGATAAGCTATTCCAAAACGATTCTTTGTGTCAAAAATTATTAGTTGTCCACCATCTATGAAACTGTCCACCTAAAAACAGTGCTGGGGTTTTAAAAATCCTTTATTACAACCCATGAACATGATTTGCTTTGTATGCATCAGTCCCTGTGCTTCACTCTTAAATGTGAAAAATGGACACTAACTTACATTTCAGTTTTACTTTTCTGGTTTGATCAGGTATTGTCTGAATAAAAATAGAATTCATGATAATTCCCAAGCCTATTTTTTATCAACCTTGACTTTAACTCCATAATATCTTATGATTAATGGGTACTACAGAATAACATTTTCCTGTTTTTGTAAAGAGAATTAATTAAAAACAACAATTTTTGTGATAAAAAAACAACACTCTTTGTTTTAATACAAACCCAGTTTCTGTAGACTAGACATAACATAAATAAGGTACAAGGTCACGTAAAATATCATATGAAACTACTAAATTTAAATAAAATGATTTTGTCAAATCGTAAATACTGAAAATTCAGAAATTATTGTGAGGTTTTTTAATGCGAATACTGTGACAACTTGAGTATTGCAATAATTACAATTGGCATTCTGATATCAAATACATATTCTGTAAGAAGCTTTTCCTTAAATCGCAACAATTAAAATCACACTTTTTTTTGTTAATTTTTCAAAAATTGCAATAATAAATGCATGCCATAATTTCTGACTTTACAGTAGGTGTTAACTGTTCAGATATATATCAGTGGAAATCTCCCTATAATAAAAGATATGGAAATTTCTTTCAAATACTAGCCTTTCTTACAGGGTGGTCAAATTGCCTGTTTTGGAAAAGAAGTATTCCCCTTATTCTTCTCAGTGTTATTTCAATATCAGTAGTTTGGGTTTTTTTACAAAATATAGAATTGTCTTAGTTATTTATTCAATTTTTCAATGGCTGAATCATCAAATCTTGTTTTCCAAATTTTTAAATAAAAATATATATGTACTTGCAAAAAGATGAATATACAAAATGTAATATCTTAATTTGTTGATTGCGGAATATCCACCAGAGATGGAACATTGTCCCAGCCCCTGGGGTTTGAACAACATTGGTAATAATTCAAAAATAAAGAGGAGGTACAATAAGAGCCTACATTTAAGTGGCCCCTGATACATGTATTACCAAAAAAAATCAGATTATACAAGACTTCCAAAATAATGCTAATGTTATGGACAAATTAAGTGATCAATATAGTATGGAATAGGACAGTTTTGTGTAAAAAGATCACTTATGGTCTCACTAAGATGTTTTAAACATGTCAAAATCAGCATGTTTTACATATTTTTTTCCAAATAGTCTAAGCTTAGGTCGGACACAGAAGATATTCTACAAACATGAACACCTTTTTAAAAACAAAAAAATGTAGCAAAATATTTTTCTGGGTATAGCCTTTGCACAATTTTGTTAATGACAAAATCTCAAAATGAGGTAATTTCTGCAGTTTTTGTAGATTTGAACTAGATTTAAAAGTTTGAAGTATAAATGCATACATATTTAATATATACACTAGGCAAACTTCACAACTATCAGGATCATCATAAGGATTCTATTGATTAGATTACAATATTATTTGATTTTCGATTCCAGGGGACCAAAAAAGTGGCATTAATTTTTTTTGAGGCTACAAATTTCGTGGATAAAGGAAAACTTGCATTCTCGTGGATACCTATTTTCTTGGTTATGCCGAGCCTATAGAGTATCTGTAATTCAATGAACATTTAAATTCACAAAATCACAAAAATGTGATATCCAACAAATAATGATGAATCCATGTAGTAAGCATACCTTCTTTATTTATTGTTTTGGATGATATCAGAGGGTTCTTGCAGGTTGAAATACCCTACAAGAACCCTTTGATATCATCCAAAACAAGGTGATTACATAATTTAGATAGGTAATAAAATGGCCTTTATCGACATACATGCTCCTTAGAGCCTCTAGTTTATCTACTTTTCTTTCCACCTATTGTTAGTTGTAGAAGGATTCATGCTTTGCCAGATCTCATTTTTATTATTCTCCAAATCATATGATGAATGAAAACATATCTGACGTGAAGTGACGAGTAAATAATCTAATAATATATCCTATGTGATATCTGTTTACTGTCTGAATAGATTGGATATGATTGGTTTATTGGTCACAGGCCCTCAGGGGTGACAATAACTAATAAAAAATGACAGAATTTACAGTTCAAACATCATCCAGATATAGTGCTTTCATCACATTAATTCATCTTCACAAGCTTTTAATAGATTTATTATTGCTGTGCCTATAGGAGAAAAATGGCTAAAACATACCATGGGATCTATGGTTATTGATGAACTTGTAGAAATTCATTAGTAAACTTGTTGCTATGAATATACTTTTTGAAATTTTGTTTTGTGAATGTTCTGTAAAAAATGTAAGGTTTTGAAACTACGTTTGGAATGATAAATTATTGTTATGGGATTACACATTGCATAATCAAGCTCAATGCACATTGATATAAAAAAATCTATTTATAAATATAAATGTGGGTGTTTCAATGTCATTAAATTCTAGCTGAACAAGAAAAACTGCTTGTCATTGATAACTGTTGTCATTGTTAGTTTATTTTTACTAATTTTTTTAATGACAGGAATAATATTAAAGTTGATATTGAAAAGTATACATGCTTCAAAAGTTTTTGGTTTTCAAGCAATCAGAGTGTGTTTTTTTTTTTACAAAAAAAAATTCACACATCCTCTTGTACAACTATGAAAGCATAGAAATCTGTCTTACATTGCATATTTTGTTAATGAAGTATCTCTGGTAAAAGGTTATCAGAATTGTTTTTACAAGTACATATATATAGATTTTTGTTGAAATATAAGAAGAAAGAAATTTGTCAAAAGCCTTCTAAGGAAATTGGATTGGGACCAAAAACAAAACTGATAAATTTAAAGACATATATTGGTTTTTACATGGTCTACAAAAAAGACATGTGTCCAGCTCTAACATCTTTAAAAGTTGTGACTTTATTAAAAGGAGACTAATATAAATTGAGAATTTTTTTTGCTATGATTTAATTTTTTGGGGAATTTAGACTTAAGATGTGTTGTGATTCAGAACTCAGTGTCCATGTGTTGCGATTCAGAATTCAGTGTCCATGTGTTGCAATTTAAAATTCATTGTCCATGTGTTGTGATTCAGAATTCAGTGTCCATTTGTTGCGATTCAGAATTCAGTGTCCATGTGTTGCAATTTAGAATTCATTGTCCATGTGTTGCGATTCAGAATTCATTGTCCATGTGTTGCGATTCAGAATTCATTGTCCATGTGTTGCGATTCAGAATTCATTGTCCATGTGATGCGATTCAGAATTCATTGTCCATGTGTTGGGATTCAGAATTCTATGTCCATGTGTTGCGATTCAGAATTCATTGTCCATGTGTTGCGATTCAGAATTCATTGTCCATGTGTTGCGATTCAGAATTCATTGTCCATGTGTTGCGATTCAGAATTCATTGTCCATGTGTTGCGATTTAGAATTCATTGTCCATGTGTTGCGATTCAGAATTCATTGTCCATGTGTTGGAATTCAGAATTCATTGTCCATGTGTTGCGATTCAGAATTCATTGTCCATGTGATGTGATTCAGAATTCATTGTCCATGTGTTGCGATTCAGAATTCATTGTCCATGTGTTGCGATTTAGAATTAATTGTCCATTGTGCATTTGAATGGGATAATATGAATAATGCATTGTGTTCTTTGTGTTCATATTGTAGTTTAAGATTTCAACCCTGTCCCTTTTTTAATCTTGAACAGTGGATTAACAAAAGGTACACAAAAGAAAATACAACAAAATGCAGTTCATGACAATATAAAAAACAGTATAATGGATTAGGAAGATAAGATAATAATAATTTTGGTGCATAGAAGCTATGGATTGGGAGATTCCCTAGGACAAATTTCTATCAAAACTTTTTTTGGAATTGTACCCCGCAACCATATGTATTTCAAGAACCCGAAAAAAGTAACTGAATGTTGAATTTGTTTTGATAAAAACTTATTATCAGTTTCCTCTCTGGAGGTCAATGTTTTGAGAAAAGAAGTTTTCTGTAGAGTAAAACCGAGGTAAGAGTAGTATGACCATTTTATAATATAGTTTTGCATTCCTTTGAACTTCATGACACATAAAGTTATGTTTTATATTTTCAGGCTCACAAGATGTTGATGTTTTTCTTTGACAAGTTGATTCCTGGAGGACAATGTGAAATATTATCAAAACATCATTCCACATAATAAGACGGGGCTAGAAAACTATTTGGTTATATGCTGAAAAAGGATTTACAGATGTTTATCTTGTGGTTATAAAAAAAAATTGGAGGGGGTGGGGCTAGCATTTTCATTTTTAAAAAGAGTGAATTTTTTTTACACAGGTTGCACAATTGCATACATTTATTGAAACACTAAACACTTCAACTCATTTCACTAGACTCAATTCATATCATATTTATTGATCAGTGTTTTAGCAGATTTTGATTTAGATTTGAATTTTATTACAATTTATTTAGTGATTTCAATAGTTTATTGTACATAAGCAAAGTGTAGATTGTGTTTCATCTTACTTACTTCGCTGTATAAGGTTCTTTTATACATATCCAAACGACCAGAAGACATGCATTACTGTTTTTCACTAATTGTTTTAGCATAAACCAGGCTGTTTTTGTTGTTTGAATTGTTTCATATTTTGTCATGCCTGGACAGTATAAACTTAATAAACTGTATAAGTTTTGATCATTGTGGAAAGCTGTAGAGTGATATATAGCTGCCTACATCCACATTGTTTTGTGTCTGGTAAATAGCTGTCTTCAATCATACCACAACCTCTTTATTCTAATATACATGCATGGTGATTCACATATATTCAACTAAAAGTATGTATAACATACAGTTCATAGTTCATCAAAGGCTTTTTCTCATCTCAATTAGAACAATTTATATGAATGGGAGTATAAAAAAATATTGGTGAATGGAAACATCCTGGTCGATAGATTGACCCATGATAAACCATCATTTTCAAATACTGTGGACTCATTTATTTTCATGGATATCAATCTTCGTGGACTCTGGGGGAAAATTGTTTTTTATTGATATTTGATTTTGTGGTTTTCTTAAAGTTTGCATACAAGCAGGGATGGGCACGATTACTGACAAATGTAATCGATTATTAATCGATTACATGAAGAATTTTTGTGCAATTGATTAATAATCGATTACTCAAATTTTAGTATGTAATCGATTACAATCGATTACTTTATCAAAAGTAATTACATTACTTTTCGATTACTGTCAATTACATGCTTCAACATTTCAACAAAAAAATAACATGAGTAAAACACAATTATATTGCTCAACATTTGTATAGTGGAAATTAAGAAATTTACCAAATGTATCATTTAAAGCATTGCTTCTAAATTTAATTATAAGTAAATAGCTGTTTTTTTAGATCAAATCTCTTAATGAAGATTAGAAATATTTAAAAAATCTTGAAATTTTGACTTTCAACATAAATGAAAGATGTCATCCCATTACAACAATCACTTATTCGTAACTAATTGTTTTTCAAAAATTTTGCTTTCTTACTGAGTTACTTTGGCTAAATTGTTTTTACTCTTTAAATAAAAAACATTTTTTTTTTGCATAGTTAATTATAATGATTAAGGAAATACAAAAAAAAGTAGAATAATTAATTAGTTCAGCTAATTTTTAAGATAAAAAATTATTTTTATAATGACATGCATGATTTTAACATTTTGTTTGGATAACCACCCTAATTACAGATTATTTAACTGCCACTGGAGTACAATTTATAACCTGGGGCTAAATATTGTAAATTTCCTTCTTTATTAGGTATAACATTTATAAGATAATTGAAATAAAAACAAAGTACGTTTGTTATTGATTAGAAGACTTTGATCATCTCATTAGTAAAGGCAAGAATGTTGTTAAGATTAGTTAACTTCTCCAATAAAATTATATACAAAATATATTTATAGTGTCAAAAGGATACATGTATCTATTTCTTAAAAGAATTACAATGCATTGCTATTGGTTCATTGTTAAAAGAATTTTGTGTTCAGATTGAATATGATGTTTTCAGGAAATTTAATACAAATAAGCTGACTACTTTTAAAAATGTAGTACAGAACTTAACGAAAGACATACACATTTCTTATTTAAGATCTATTTTCTTATTTCAAATCTATTTTCTTATTTCAATATCAAAACTCTTGAATTATTGACAAGCACATAGTACATCCATTTGTTTCCAAAGCTAGATATAAATTAAATTAAGTAGGGGATCTGGTTGCTCATAATGCAGCTTGAGACAATAGATAGAAATAAGGCAGTTGCTTAACTCTCAAGTATTGTTGATGCATAATATTGTATCTGTACTACAAAGGGATAACATATATATTTTTCTCTGAAATAGGTTATTTTTCATCAAGCTATTTTACTAAAGTAATCGAAATTTAATCGAAATGTAATCGAAAAGTAATCGATGATTACATCCAAATTTTTGCTGTAATCGATTAAATTACGATTACATGTAATCGAAAATGTCTTCGATTACAGATTACTGTCGATTACTTGAAAAAATGTAATCAATTACAATCGATTACGATTACAGATTACGATTACCCCATCCCTGCATACAAGCCTATAGAAAGTCAATACTTTGTTGAACATTTGTGAATTTGTGGTTTATTTCCAACCAAGATATCCATGAAAATTGGTATCCAACGAATAATAATAAATCCACAGTAGTATTTTTGAAAATTCTGATTTATTTAGTAAAAAGTAAAACAACAAAAATACTGAATGCCAAGAAATTTGAAAACTAGACGTCCCTAATATTGATTCTTTTTGAAAATATTATAGAATTAAAGTTTTTTTGTTTTGTCTTTTGCTATTAAATCAGGCGTTTTTATCATACATTCGTCATAATATGTTCAAAAGTTATGTTTGTTATTGAATTCCTGTCATGAACCTTATGTACAATTATAATATTGATTACCAGAAGTAGCAGTAATAAAGTCACATTTCTGTTAATACAAAGGCCACAGTATTGCAGATAAAATTCTATTAAAATTTTACCAAATATTTTTGTGGTATTGCTAGAAATTGGTAAATAATTAAAGCAAAGAAAATTGATGGTTCCTGAATTTAAAGAAGCAAACTTAAAACAAGGTTATGAAGATATATATAGAACTGATTACAACCATAAGAAAATAAAGGATATTTGTTGCTAACTGCTTTGCTTTAAGTTCATGTGACAAGTGTTGAAGAAATGCATTATTCTGATTATAAGCTAAGAAACAGTGAACACTCCTTTAGAGTTTTCGCTAGTACAGTGTAAATAATCCTTGAAGTAATTTCACATAAAATACCACTTTTGAATTCTATTGTATCTTTACTGACTGCATTGTACATCGTATTACTTTATTTTTTTTATGTTAAAATATAATTTACATTTGCATATTTAATGAAAACCTATTTCAGTATGCTTAAGTATTATCAAACACTGTTCATCTCAAAGAAACCTGTTGTTTATTCTGTGATATAATTTATTTATATATAATTATTTATTTTTCTGGAATAAATTATTTGAAAGTTATTTTTATACAACATTTTTATGTATTACCTAGTGTTAATGAATGACTTAAAATGATATTAGCTATATGCATGCTTTATTTGTGGGAACTTTTTAAGAGATTGATCAAACATGGAGACGTTTTTTACAATTTGAAGTTATCTAGAAATTGTTGTGGTCTTAAAACTTTGTTAGATGATGATGTAATCATTAAAGAGAAAAAAAAAATTAATTATTATGTCCCAGCTAAGAAAGGGAGAGGGAGTCAGTCTCATGTTTTAGTGCATTGGTTTGTCCCTTAAAAGAAATGTATAGTAAATAATATTAGGAAAGATTATCACATAAATCTCCTTCATAGAAAACCTCTAAAGGATAACAATTAAATGTACTCAGAATAGATTTTTTATCGTTATCTGCTACATATGATATATTGCATTTTCAATCCTTAAAAACTATATGATTTAATTGTATTCCAATCCATCCTTTGCTTACACAGACTCTTCATTAGACAATCTGCTGAGTGGTATTGTATTTATCATTTAAATTATATTCTGTAATAATACTATGGTGTTAGCAGAAATCTCAGGGTGCGACAACCTAAAGTGCATGAAATTGATTCCAAATGATGGTAGGTTGACAGGATGTTCTATGCTGGTAGAAAGCTTTCATAAGCTGATAACAATGTGTACTGTTATAAACACTGTTGTGTTTCATTTTAATGTTTCTCATGATTTAACTTACTTTCAAAGCAACATGTGTTCTGAATTATATTGTCTAACGTATAACAATTACCCAAGTTTCCATAGTAAAACTGCTGAAAGAAAGTAAAAAGATGGAAGTAAACTGAATTAAGTGGTATTGAACATTTTGTGAACTGAAATTTAAAAAAATAATGTTTGTTGTCAAAATTTTACTCAATGTCTGACATATTTTAAACTATATATCATAATTCTTAAATATTGAGATCTGAATTCAATTTATATTTGTTTTCATAATACATTGAATGGATTTTTGAATTAAATGTTCTTTTTATTTAATACAAAAAAAATCACTAAAATGGCTATATATTGACTGTAATTTTGTCATGTTGACAAGACATTAAACCCAGTATATATTAATGATTGTTATTTGTATGTTTTTGTTTTATTCCTATGCTATTTTTGTATTTATGATTTGCACTGTTCAGTATATAGTTAGTTGTTTTTAACAAGTTTTCACATAGTCTTAACTGAATGCAAACTTATATATTTCATTTTGAACTTTGCTTTTATTCTCTCCCCCTCTTTTGTTTTCCATCAATTATTAATACTTGCACAAGAATATTATTTGTTGACTAGAATGGCCCAGTGTGTTGGGCATGGAGGGGGGGGGGGGGGGGGGGGTAAGAGAACAATATGGCAAAAATTGATATGTTAATTGATAGTGATGTACCAGAATTCATAGATATTAAGGCATACTTTCTCAAATTTATACTATAGTCCTTTAGCACAGGACAGATACGACATGTCCAGAAAAATATACTCTGTCAATTTTTGTTAATTTTGTAATACATTCCTGAGAAAAAATTGAAGAATCATCAATTTGGATATGTATAGTAAATACTAAACCCCAATTTCTATGACTGATTATAAATAACATACTCTGGATTCATTATTGTTCAGGTGGTATTGGTTTTCATCCATATTTGTGAGGGCAGATGAACCAAGCATATAAATGTGTTAAACAAGATAGAAATTACCTATATAGGTATAAATGCAGAAAAAATGAAGTAATGCATCAATGAAAACTAGTTTTAAAACATTCCTCAAGTTTCTATGTAACCGTCCACTTTATCAATGATCTCTGTATTGAACAATTCCATCCATAACTTATTTACATTTTATATATTGAGTTGTGTGATAAAAGTTACATTTATTTATTAATATTAAACAGTTCTTGGAGATATTTTCTTTTATTTATACATGCATTATGAAACCACAAATCATTTATACTTACATTTTTGTAAGTTCTGATGTCATGATTCTGGTGAAACATATGATACTGGTTTGATAGCACATGTCACATTTGTCTAGAAATCTGAAAAAACAATGATGTATGTTCTTAACTACATTTACACCTATGATCTCTCTACTAAGTGAATTATGAATAATGCATGGAAAGAGTTTTGGGTATGTCTCAACAAAATGAGGATCACTTAACAATCAACACCTACTGAATTAGACTGTTTACAGGATTTGTTATAACATGAGCAACATGATGGGTGCCACATGTGGAGCAGGATCTGCTTGCCCTTCCGGAGCACCTGAGATCACCCCTAGTTTTTGGTGGGGTTCGTGTTGCTTATTCTTTAGTTTTCTATGTTGTGTTATGTGTACTACTGTTTGTCTGTTTGTCTTTTTCATTTCTAGCCATGGTGTTGTCAATTTATTTTCGATTAATGAGTTTGACTGTCCCTCTGGTATCTTTCGTACCTCTGCTATCTTTCGTCCCTCTTTGCTTATGCATATAAACAAAACATATAAAACATTCTTCATTGAGACTTTTTATTTTAACATTGATGGATCGTATGACAATTGGCTATATTGTAAAACACCAACAAACAAAAACCAAAATGGGTTCTGTATTATTTATTGAGTGGTATTGCAGATGATATATGAAAGAGTGGTGAATGTTTTGTTAGATTGATGCGCATATCAAAACGCATAGTGTTTCCTTTGTTGTTTTAAATTTTTTGAAGATTTTAAGTTATCGAAATTTCTTGCTGTGAAGGGCTTATAGTTTATTTTTTAATTTTGTATACTCGTCTAGATCACTACACTGTGTGGATCCTATGTTGGTCGTACAATTAAAATGTGTGCTGAGTTCTTCCATTACTGTGGGTATGATTTAGATTCTGCGAAAAAGAGTTCAATTTGCTATTGATGCTCCTTTGTTATGTGTGCTCACAAGTATCATTGCTATGTATGTGGTCCACAACAATCTTCTGATATGTGCATTCAATGGAATGTGTTGTTCTTAACTTAATGGAGTTTGTATTCAGTAAGCGCATGATATCTATGGCTTTTGCTTTTAATGATCAGGATGTAGCATAGAATCGCCTGCCTAAGTTGTTTGCCCAATCTTCTAGTTTGAAAGATATATAAGTTATTGAAACTGGTCTGTAATAGTCAGCTGTGTATTTACCTCAATTTTTGAATACATAGTAGATTTTTGCATCGACCATTTTTCAGGCAGTATTTCAGTGTCTATTGATGTCTGAGATATATCTGTTAGTCTTGGTGCTGCTTTTTTTGCATATTCTGGTGCAGATTTTGCTGTTAAGGATTCCTTTAGCATTTCTTGTACATTTATTCTATATCGTGTATCTGTCTGATCTTGTTGCTGTTATGGTAATCACTTCTTTTGTGTTATTTACGATGATTTGTGCAATTGAATAAGTTGAACAGTGGTACTTATTTCCATGGTTTTAGTTTGGATCCCTTGTCAATTCAGTTATTTGAGACTGGTATTGATTCATAGTTTCTATCGGTACAGTTTGAAAAGTCAATTCTATATAGTAATGGACTCACCAAGTTGTGTCTGTATCTGTTGGGCGCCCTGCTCGAACTCCATGTGCAATAAGAATAACTATTCCCGCCACTTGCGGGTCTGTCTAAAAACCAAAGTCCGGAACTTCCTAATATACGGAACTTAACAAACTCCCCTTCTTTCTTTTGAAGGAACTAACTGTTCAATAATGTTGTCAATAAAAATAGATGTTCAATTCCTTTGAACTCATTAATACAATGCACATAGTCTATGTACACTATTTACAAATCTGGCTTTAGAAAGTTACTCATCCAAACACCTGTTCCCTAAGACACCATCTTGAAGTGCCCTGAGCAGGTTATGGCATGAAGCTCCTTTTTTAGTCAAGCAATCAGCAAGTTGATGTTTTGTCGGATACTTGTTTTGTTGATTTAATAGCATCCCACAATGAATGGCAGTCCGTTAGGCAAGTTATTGGCAATTGAGTTGGATCAGCTTTACCATACATAAGCTCTGTATACAGCGAAGCTATAAAAATACCACTGTCAATATCATCAGCCATAGCCAGAGTTTCTGCTGCTAGAGTGCTTCTTGTCACTCTTCTTATTCTTTTTGATTGCCAAGTTATAGGCAAGAAAAGTCCATTTTCACCAACAAGCACAATGAAATGTCCTCCTTGTGTGCCTCCATCAAATGAATTACCAAGGGAAGAATCACTGAATACTACAAGTCTAATTGCATTATCATTTCCAAGTTTTTTGAATTTCAAAGTGACAGTTTCAGATTTAAGGTTCTTGATTATTTTGTTTGCTTCATTTAACGTTTGTATGTTTGCCTTTTTAAGAGATGAAGCAAGGTTTGATGCATCAATTATCACATCTGGTCGACTTTGTCTTGCAATCCAAAGTATTTGTCCAATTTTAGATTGTAAAACGACTTTTTTCAATAGGAATAAACTTGAGACTATTTTGATAAGTGTTTTGTCTTAAATGCAAGTCATTTTCATGTTTTGATAATTCTATTCCAACATATGGGAATGACCCATTTTCCTCTAATTCTTCTTTTTCAACACAAAATGTTGATCTTATGCTATTTATAACTTTCTCTTCAAATTCTTTTGATCCCCCCCCCCCCCCATAAAAAGTCATCAACATGACAAGTAAGTACTCCTTCTACGCTGCCTTTATTGTTTTTCCAGAAAAACACAGCTGGGTCAACCTTGGATACACTGACTTTACATTGTTCAAGAACTTCTTTTACTCTATTATACCAACTAAGAGAGGCATCTGACAGACCATAGTCACATTTGCGAAGTTTCCAGATAATATCTTTGCACTGAGATTTCATTGGTGGTTTGACATAAATCTTTCTTTCTATTTCAGCTCCTTGTAAAAAAGCAGTTTTAATGTCCATTGTTCGTGTTTTCCAACTTCTTTGAGCTAGAATAGCTAGAACTAATCTTAGGGAATCTGATCCACAAGTGGGTGAATCTTTCGGTATATCATCTCTGTTAAATTCTTCAAATCCTCTCGCAACTAATCTTGCCTTATGTATTGTTCCTTCTGAGGTGTCCTTCAAACTACATATCCATCTCGTAGAAATACACTTTTGACTGGTATCTGTGCATTCTTCATAAACACTGTTGTTTTTCCATGAATTTAGTTCTTTTAGTTTAGCTTCCCTGAATGATACATCTTCAAAAATCATAACACTATCGTCATCAGAACTAGGAAGTTCTACTTCTCTAGCAACATTTTCTAATTCCTTAAACTTACTCATGTCAACTGAAATTTCTGCTCCTTTTAGTGTGATAGGTTCCAAGTATTGCAGGTTAAACCAGTTTTTATTACTTCCTGTTGCCTTTCCAGCGCGTCCAGTAACCTTTGCAACACACTGTTCACCACTTTCAGCATTTTTATATTTCACGGTTTGTCCTGTTTTCATATCTGCAAGTTTGGGTCGTTCTGTTCCTGCTATTGCATTTTCTACTTGTTCTTCATTGTTTGCATTTTCGTCTTGTCCTTCATTATTTGCATTTTCATCTTGTCCTTCATTATTACCATTTTCAATCGTTTCAACATTACTATCACTGTCATTTTCATTATCAGTGTCACTGTCACAATAATTTACAAATTTGTTTTCATGAACTGGCATTGACTTCTTAGCTTCTTTTTCTTGTTCAAAATTACCAGTATTTTTGTTTTCTTCTGTTTCAGGTATTGTTGATACCTTTGTTAATCTGCACTGATGCACTCTTACAAGCATACCACCATGTCTTACAAAAACAACAGCTCCATCCTGTCCAATCACAACGCCAGGCCCTTTCAACTCTTTGTTATCTGGTCTTTTATAGTAAACTTTATCACCTGTCTAGTAAATAATACCACTCGGACGAGTTTGTTTTCTTAATGCTCTGCGAATTCTTTCAGAACATTCACTTCTGGTAAAAGCTGTTCTAGCTGAGTGCAAGGTCTCAATATGTTTTCCAACAATTTCACTCATGGTGGTACCCTCAAGGGCAGGCAGCTTATCTGTTAAAACACTAGGTAGGTTTGGATTGCGTCCATAAACTAACTGGTATGGACTATACCCATGTTCATTATCTAAAGCATTCTTTGCCATGAGAGCCCAACTTAAAGCTATGTCCCAGTCACAATTATTATCTGCTTTCAATTTGAGTAAGGTGTCTGTAAGAGTTTGATTATGTCTTTCTAGAAGCCCATTACTCCAAGGACTATAAGCTGCAGTAGTTTTCACTTCAATGTTAAAGTTCTCCGCCATATCTCGTACTTCATCATTATTGAATTCACCACCATTATCACTGTAAAGACGTCTTGGTGAACCATGTATTGAAATCCAAGTTCCAAAAATTTCTTGACAAATTCTGATCCTTTTTTTGTTTTCATTATACTCCCTGCACTAAAGCGTGTAAATTCATCAATTATATAAAGATAGCATACATTGTGTTCTAGTTCATGCAGATCAACCGCTACTGTTTCATTAAACTCTGTTGCCAATGACAGTCCAACCACAGGTTTAGAACTTGGTCTTTTGTTGGTCATACAAATGTCACAATTTTCACAAACAGATCGTAAAATATCTATTGTATCAGCATTGGTCATTCCAGCCTTATTCAGAAGTTTGATTAAACGGTTAAATGTGGCATGTCCGAATTGTTTGTGTACTTTAACCAATGTCTTACGTTTCTCTGCAGTACTCATGTCATCTGTGATATTAAGTACATTCTCCTCTATGTTAACATTTACATTTTGTATTTCAGGTTTTGTTTTCACAATATTTACGCAATAATGTCCACTAGATGTGAACTCTAATTCCACTGGTTTGTTAAACATGATTGCCCTATCATTCTTTAAGTCCAGTACAGTACCAGCCTTCTTCAATGATGCCTTACTGAGTAACAAAGGGATATCAGCTTTTACAATTTCAGTTTCAATTTTGCAATTGGAACTTCCTGTCTGAGCAGGCCTAGGTATAGTGGCACGCATAAAAGTGTTAGCTCCTTTTCCATCACCAAACTTAAATGCTCTACTACTTGTCACTGTAGTAATGTCCCCAGTTCTCTCTGTTTAAACCAATTTTCCCAACACACAGTACCGAGTACATGCAGTGTATATGATCGCTGAACATGCTGATTCAAGTACAAATATTTCACTGACAGGTGGCTGCTCTTTTGTGAAAAGTGTTATGTTACAATTCTCTACAATTTCACTTTCAGACTCAACAAAATTAACAGAATTTACTTTGTCAGGACAGTCCTTACCCCAACGAAAAACACTCTGGCAGATAGCACATTTTGTTCTTTTTCCAAACTTGTTTAAAGGATTAGTGCCCTTTTCTTTTGATTTACCCCCTTTATTATGTTGTGTATAATATACTGGTTCTTGTTTAATTGTTATACTTGGAACATTACCAGTAATCTCTGAAGGTCCAGACATTCGTTCACCAAATATACGTTGCAATGCCGACTTCATAGAGGTATATTTTACATCACTAGATGCTGTTAAGGCTAGTTGTTTGTCTCTGGAAGACAAGCCAGTATTATCTAATAGTTTGAAAGCAAGGACAGCTTCTGGGAGTGTCATGTCATATTTTTTTAGATTTGCTATATCTTTTGTCGAATTCAATAATGTAGTCTGACATTGACAAATTTTCAGTTTTTACAAACGTATCAAAATTTTTGTAAGCTTCGTATGCTTTGTCCTTATCATCTCGTAAGAAGGCCTTGTCTAATTGTGTTATCAGTTTTGCCATGCCGTCTCCCTTGGCCAGATCGGCAGCCGGGACATCCATAGCCACTTCCCGTGCATTTCCCGTAAGTGTAAGTGAACCAGCAAGTGCTTATTTGTCAACTTTCAAATCAGTTACCATTGCCAGACGGAAATTTCATTCTTCCATGTTTCGTACGTCATTGACCTCGGGTCAAACGTAGGTGGATTCTTAAAACTTGTTGCCATTATGATCGCTACGCTCTGCTACCATTAAAAGTCAATTCTATATAGTAATGGACTCACCAAGTTGTGTCTGTATCTGTCGGGCGCCCTGCTCGAACTCCATGTGCAATAAGAATAACAATTCCCGCCACTTGCTGGTCTGACTAAAAACCAAAGTCCGGAACTTCCTAATATACGGAACTTAACACAGTTAAAGTATTTAGTTAAAATGGTTCACGTGTGTCTACTCACTGTCTTTCGTAAAGATAGTTATAAGTCATCTAAGCATTTCATTTTATAATTTGCTTGTAAAATGACCCTTGAGTATTTTGGGATCGTATAATGGTATGATGTCGTCTGCGTCGTCAGCGTCGTCTGTGTCGTCGTCCGAAGACACATTGGTTTCCGGATAATAACTTTAGTTTAAGTAAATGGATCTTCATGAAATTTTTTCAGAAGGTTCAATACCACAAAAGGAAGGTTGGGATTGATTTTGGGGATGATGGTCCCAACCGATTAGGAATTAGGGGCACAAAAGGGGCCCAAAAAAGCATTTTTCTATTTTCAGGATAATAACTTGTGTAGAAGTATTTCAATTGCTCTGAAATCATACCGCAATGTTTAAAACCACAAGTAGAAGGTTTGGATTGACTTTAGGGGTTATGGGGCCAAAGTTTAGAAATTAGGGGCCAAAAAAGGGCCAAAAAGAAGCATGTTTCTAGTTTCATGTGTTTAAGTGTATGGATCTCTCTGAAAATGTACTACAAGGTTCAATACTGCAATGGAAAGCATGGGATTGAGTTTAAGGGTTATTGCTCCAAGGGGGTTTCAAAAAGTTGGGGGAGGGGGGGGAGGGTCTTCCTTTTTTTTGAATTTTTAAAAGTTTCAAGAAGAAATCTTCAATTGCACATTATTGTGCAATAGATTTGTTAGATCTCTGACCACATTAATTTTGTAACAAAAACCTGTATTATGTCAAAAATTTGATCACAATCCAAATTCAGACAGAATCAAGCTTGAATATTGTGACCAAAGTTTTCCCCAACTGTTCAGGGTTCAACCACAGGAGTCGTATAAAGCTGCGCCCTGCGGAGCACCTGGTTTTTAAGGTAAAATTTTTTTCATTACTTCTCACAAGTTGTGACCAGTGATTGTGTCTAGGCTAGATTGTTCTTCTGACATGGTGTCTTTGTGTAAGAGGACAGACTTCCCCACTAAGTGTTCCCTTATCGTTCTTTTAATCAGCTGGGACATTTTTAGTGCTGTTATTTCCTGATTTTTATCATTTGAGCAAGAATTCTTTTCCACAGAAGAAGTCAGGTATGATGTAGTTTATTGATGCTTTAAATTATATTGTCTCGTCTTTTATGCTTCTGCATTTGACTGTTAGTACTCTATGGTTCCTTGTTTCATTAAAGTTAAATATGCTATAATTGGTGTTTCTACTAAAAATTGCTTGAAGTTAATGGTTGTGTTTTGAGTCTCGGACTGCTAATAATAGTCGACTAAATACATTTGATTTGATTTGATTTTAAACATATTTTATTCATTAAGATATGAAAAGGATTGAGCAACAGGAACAGCCTATAAAAGCTCTCTCCATATTACATGTACAAGGTATAATTCAATCACAACAACTGTATTTAAAATAATGCAATATAGTGGAACTTGCATGCTACTTGTGAGCACACACGAGCAAATATATATTAACAGTGTTACTTACTAAATGCAAAGTATATTTTAAGATAAAGGCAATTAATCATCAGTTATTTAAAGTACCTTGAAACATGCAAATATCCATTATAAGTCATTAGAAATATATTTATGGCTTGAAAGAGTCACACTAAGCATGCTTAGTGGAATAAATGAATTGGGGTGTAGAAAAAAATAAAAAAATGAAACTAGATGAAACAAAAATTAAGTAAGTTTCAAACAAAACGATGAGTGTCACTGATATATTTCTGAACAGATTTAAAAATAGCAATATTCATATCATATGAAAATAATCTGTTTCCAAAAAGTAGTAATTCAATATAATATTTATGTCAACATTATCAACAATGGAGTTGATGGAATCAAAAAGGATCTGTCTTACATCATTATACTTAGGGTAAATAAAAAAGAAATGTTGGTTATCCTCAACAGGATGGTTACAGTTTGTGCAAAAAGTGTTCTCTGATAAGAACTGATTAAACAAATGAGATTTAAGGTTGCTAGCATTATTTCTGAGTTGACAATGACTTATATTAAGTGTGTTTAAATATATCATCAGTCCTATAAAACTTATCCAGTCCACTTCTAAATATACCCACACTTGGTGATTTTTGTAAACTCAAAGGAAGACTATTCCAAAGTCTTATAGTGGAAGGAATGAAACTATTAAAATAAGAGCTAGTTCTAGCAAGAGGCGGGTGAAAAGTGTTATTTTCATTCCTCTAAGTATAAGGGGTTTGTCTGGGAAGATATGGCTGGACTAACTCATATAAGTATGCAGGTGTCATCCCATTTACTATTTTGTAGAATAGTATAAGCTTATGTTTATAACGTCTATTCTCCAGAGTTTCTAAACCTAATTCAATATAAAGTTTTTGTCTGGAGGAATTACGTCGTAATCCTGTAATAATTCTAGCAGCTTCTATCTGAATATTTTCAAGAAGCTCAGTCTCATGCTGGGAGCAATTGCCCCAAATCACATCACCATATTCTAATATAGGTCTAATAAAAGCATAATAAATACGTATAAGTGAACTCCTATCTAATAAGTGTTTGACTTGACGAAGCGACGAGAGCATGCTTTTTTATAAATAATATCAATATGCGTGTGCGTGATGACTGAAATGTTATCTCAAAATGACAGTGAATATTTATTTTCTCAACCTCTTCGCCATTTATCCCAAAAAATACAGGTGGATGCTCCCTTTCCCTTCTAGTAAATACAATATTTTTAGTTTTCTTAGAATTAAATTGAACAGCCCATGATTTTGCCCAATTTGAGATAACATCCAAGTCATCAGTCAAAGAAGCAGCCATAATCTTACAAACAATGCTAGTAACAGATATTGGACGATAGTTTAGAGCTGAATGTGGACTACCTTTCCCTTTAAAAATAGGATTAACATGTGCAATTTTCCATAACAGTGGAACCTGTTTAACTGATAGAGACATATTAAATAACTTAGTTAATGGTTTAGAAATAAAGCCAGCAACCTCTTTTAAAATTCTAGGACTGATACCATCAGGTCCAGCTGGTTTATTAACATTCAAAATTTTTAACTGGTCTAAAATTTCTTTCTCAGTGATGACAAATTTGTTTAAATGACACGGAGGAGGCTCATTATTATCAGGAATTTCTGGTTCTATATCAATATTAGCTATATCAGCAAAATGATTGTTCAAAATTTGATACAGACTTGGCAATGCGCCACCATTTACCAGGAGAAATATCTTTGTCAATAAGTTGTGATGTCAGTTTGCACTTATAATCATCTTTTGCCTTTCTTTCCAAACTGGTAATTTCATTACGAATTTCTCTAAATTTTTTCCAGAGATATGGATTATTTGAAGTTTTCGCTTTGTGGTGAATTCTATTACGATGTCTTATCTTGTTTCTTATCAAGTTGTTCATAAATGGTTTATCATTTGGTCTAACTGTAATAGTTTTAGTAGGTATATATCTATTGACAGTACTTTCGAATGTTTTGACAAAGTTCATATAAACATCATTTATATTATTTGAATTAAAAACAACATCGTCCCAGTCAGTATCATTCAACTGGTTTTTCAGACCTTCATAATCTGCACGCTTAAAATCTCGAATTTGTCTTTTAAACGAGTGTTGTTTAAAAGTTTTAAATGAAATTTCGACTGAAACAGGAGAATGAGAACTGCATATCGGTGTAAGTACAGTTACTGATTTAATTATGTTTTTGCGATTAGTCACACATAAATCAATACAAGTTCCAGTTTGGGTTGTAAAGTTGGTAGACTCCCAAACAACATTTTCCAAGTTTAATCGGTTAAGTAACTTTTTAAAAGAGTTACTAGAGTTTGACATCATATCACAATTGAAATCACCACAAAGGAAAATTGGCAAATTACAATCAAGTGCTTTATCTACTGACTCACTAAATAAGTCCCTTATATTAGAATTTGAGCTTGGAGGACGGTATAAAACACCAACTAAAAATTTTTCATTACTACAATTCCTCACTTCAACCCAAAATAATTCAAGATTGCTTACAGATATGTCATTCCGTATAATAAAATGTAAGCATTTTTTTTTTATATAAATGGTCACACCTCCACCATGTCTATTTCTATCTAACCTAATAGGTTTATGAAACCCATTTTATTTAATTTGGTCATCAGTAATTGACTTGTCAAGATGAGATTCTGATATACAAATAATGTCATACTCATGTAATCCATTGTTAATGAGATCTAACTTAGGAAGTAAACTACACACATTATTGTGTACTATTTTCAAATTCTTTTTGTTACTCTGATCTGGACCTGGATTTTGCTCAATTCCAGTAACCAGTAATAAAAACTGTATTATACTACTGAGGACAAAACAAAAATTTTATGATTATAGGGAGGTTTTGTGATTATGGACTTTCCCAATTGATCTTCCTCTAAGTTCAGTATTTTTGTGAATTTACTTTTTATGTTATGAATAATAGTATAGTTTACAAATTTACAGGTTAATGTTAAAAACATTGATCAGTCAAAACTATCAAAACTTATAATGAATATATAGTGAAACATAAGCACATGATGTATACTTTGGAGAGATCTTTGAAACCGAAAGCTGACGTATATATTAATTAACAGGACACTCAAACATACACGAGATAAAGTACAAAACAAAACATACATGTACAGAACATATATACAAAAGGGAAACATTAATAAATAACAGATGTTGATGATATCAGATATCACTTATCTTGTGATACTGTAATACTATCGAAAAAATGAGCAAGGTCTGTGTTCATGCAATAATCTGTGTTTTTGAATTACAAAGATGTATGGCAGTAATTATAATGTGAAATGTAGAAACCAAAACAAAAGCAAAATATATATATAAGCAAAAGTAGGATAACACTTGGCCTGAATTTCAGACAAAAATTGAATTAAGCGCAGTAAAATTGACTAGACTAATCTATAGAATATGCTTGACAGAAGTTTATAAGCTTGACTTAATTTTCAATTTACGAGTGCAGACAGAAGTGAGAAACACAATTTGTCAAATGATTGGGATTATCTATGTTTTAGATTATGATAATACTGTATAATACATTTGATAACACAGTTTCGAATGAAATTTCATGTGTGAGTACAGTTCCTATGTTGCCATTTATCACATTCGGCACACTTCACAAGCAAATTTGAGGTAGGGCCGATTTGTCCTGATTTTTTTTCACAGAAGGGCCAATTTCAAAAAGTGCATTCAGAATAAAATTTACTATAAAAACAAAAAATAAAAATGCTTTTTGATCAATATCTCGAATAACATATATTATGATATGTGTGGTAAATTTTTAATTTAAGCCTCAAAAAGGATAAAAGTCCATTGTGCGGAATTTAGGGTGTTTTTTGGTGGGGGAAACAGGGAATCCCCCAAGAAGGACATTTCAAACCAAACAAAAGTTAGGTTTTTCGTGACTGTGGCAATTTTTACTACATTTTCTCTCAAAAATGAAATTGGTTTAGTGTGTAACATCTATAAATTGTACCGATATAACTCCTTATTAAGAATAATAAGGTCAAGTATCGCGGTGGCTCAATCAGTAGAGCATAGAACTACAAATGAAATATAAAAAAGAAGATGTAGTATGATTGCCAATGAGACAACTATCCACAAAAGACCAAAATGACACAGACATTAACAACTATAGGTCACCGTACGGCCTTCAACAATGAGCAAATCCCATAACGCATAGTCAGCTATAAAAGGCCCCGATAAGACAATGTAAAACAATTCAAACGAGAAATCTAACGGCCTTATTTATGTAAAAAAAAAATGAACGAAAAACAAATATGTAACACATAAACAAACGACAACCACTAAATTGAAAGATAGTTTTCAAGCTAGGGTTCGAATTTCGCTCAGACTTTTTGCATTTTTGTGTTCTTATATTAAATTTTTAAAAATGCAGTCAACAGCAATCAGTTTTGTCGCAAATTCACTAACTGTGTAGATACTAGTACTGAAATTCTTACCACCGTCCTACACCGGTACCTAAGTCATCAGATAATAAGACAACACCATAGAACAAATTAATTTCACTACAAATCGTGATTGTAGGTAAAACATCAAGAAGCTGTTACATCTGTATCACAACTTAGGGCCGATTTGTTAAAATGTCAGAAAAGGCCATATAACATGTGTTAGTAACACAAGGTGTTCTATGGCCAGCTGATGTAAGATGTTCTCCGGTTAAAATATATATTATCTTATCTTATCTTTCAGACGATAAAACCTTAAAAGACCAGGACAAATACAGATATACATATATTCAAAATGAGAAAAAACAACATCCCATTATAATTTGTTCAATATTATTTGGCTTCTTGACAATTTACGTGGTATGGTACCTTGTGCGCATAAAGGGTGTTAACAATTAGATAAAATCAATATAACAAAAACAATAGTCTTGGCCTTGTTTTTTGTTGGAATACCTGTTCAAGGTATGAACATAGATGATCTGACATATTTTAATGTACTATAATTAGCATCTATCGGGCTATTTTTAACATGATTTAACTATCTTATCGAATGAAAAGAATTGAGGGGAAATTGGCCATACTTCTTTCACTCACATCAATTTCACGTAAATTTAAATTCATGTGAGATTCATGTGAAATTCATGTGAGAAAATTTGCCTGTGTATACACCATCCTACTCCCGGTCACAGGTTTCAATATTACCTCCTTGTATAAGTAGTAGTATTGTGATGCATTCTTTCTTATTGTATGAAGTTGGTAATTATTTTGGTCTTCTGTCTATTGTTGACATGCTGTTATTTAATACACATTTACTATTGTTCTCATGATTTAACTTTTTTAATTCATTGGATTTAAGGACCAATATTGTTTTTCCGTTAAACTCCTTCTTTATTTTTTTGCAATTCCGAAAATTACACGCAAATGATTCTAAATTTTTTTCATAATTATAGAAATGTGACATCATGGCTCATAAACTACTTGATTTAAAATTAAATATGTCAATTTTCATATAAAAAAAAGAATTATGAGTTTTGAACAGCGGTATACTACTGTTGCCTTTATTTGGATTAAAATCAGATCAAGAAAATTAAAAAAAAAATTGCAATCTTTTGTTACTGGATAGGCAGTCGTTAAACACCCCCGTAGTCAAAGCTTTACAGAATATTTCTCATTCATATTGTTAGTATGGAGACGAACTATTCTTATCTTATCATGAGATGAACGCAATGCTCCAATCTGTCTACATCACCGGTGGGCATGTACTGCGCTTTTCCAATGCGCATGTCAGCGAAAGTTAATTTGTCAGCAATCGGGGAAATGACTGTGTGAATAATATAAAAGAGGGACGAAAGATACCAGAGGGACCGTCAAACTCATAAATCGAAAATAAACTGACAACGCCATGGCTAAAAATGAAAAAGACAAACAAACAAACAATAGAACATATGACACAACATAGAAAACTAAAGAATAAGCAACACGAACCCCACCAAAAACTAGGGGTGATCTCAGGTGCTCCGGAAGGGTAAGCAGATCCTGTTCCACATGTGGCACTCGTCATGTTGCTTATGTTATTACAAATCCGGTAAATAGTCTCATTCGGTAGGTCACATTCATGAAAGGGAAGGGGATTGTAGTTACGACGTAATAAACATATCCGTTTGTGAAACGGTTATTCCTTAACGGTCAACCAACTCGTGATGGCGTCCGTAAAATTTACGAAGGGATAATTTCAACTTCACCATTTGGAACTCTTGGTTTAATAGCTTCCTTATGAGCAGCAACCCTCTATCCAGAAAATCATGATAGGAAATACAAGCACGGGAATATCGTATCAATTGTGAGATATATAATACCCCGTTTGCAGGTGCTGCTGGAATGTTGCTACTTAGAAATGGAAAGTTCACAATAAGTGTTTACTCTAGCTTTGAAGTTAAGATTGCCATCTTCAAACAATTTTTATAGGCATAGTCAAACCTGTAAATTTTATTTTAAATTTGATTGGACATTATCCCAATTACAGCTGTCCAATATTTAAAAAAAAGCAAGCAAGCTAACCAAAGTCTTGCTTTACATTGACACAACTTTCGATTTTGTCATCAGCATTTTTTATGAATTTTTTTGAAACGGGATGTATACACGTTCATTTTTCTACTTAGAGGTTAACTCCTATCTATCCTGCCTGTCGATACTTTTATATTTTGGCATTGCACAAGGCATGTCTTCTTTGACTATCCATGGCCTAACAATAATAAATCCGTGGGATGTGTTTTAAATTAGTTGCTTTGAGTCTCTGATGCATGCTTTTAAATTGTTTTTGGCTTTTGACTAGCTATCGGTTACTACGAGTATTCTCAAATCGTATTTTCTTGATGATTTGACCTGTTGATTCAATTTGTAATGTTTTTTTGTTATTTAATGTCTACTTGATTAGGTTTATATCTCGTCTCTCTATTTTTTGATATTATTGATATATACCAGCTTTGATAAGTGTTTAGTATGACTATAAATGTTCACTTCTGTTCTCGTACTATGAACAACAAAAATGTTTATTTTGTAAAACATATTTCTGTTTTCCATTTATACTGTATACCTTACAACAAAATTATTGTCATTTACCTGTGTACATTAATATATTTGGCTGCATTTTGTCCAATGTTATGGTTGACTTTCTGAAATTATTTAACATCTCACAGCGGAATACTATTGTTACCTTTATTCATTAACCCCGTATTTTAATGATTTGTATTATAGATCAAGCATTGTCAAGTTTATTCGCTCAGTCTATGTTAATGTTCACTTGTGTTGATATGTCTTTTGATTGCGATTTGATATTTTATAACTTGTCTTTCTATGTTTTGACGTTACACTTTTTTTTCAGGTAAGAGTAAAGGTTGGTTAACGTTTAACCCCCTACATTTGTGTGCACCTGTCCTAAGTCTGGAACCTGATGTTCAGTAGTTGTCGTTTGTTGATGTGGTTCATAAGTATTTCTCGATTCTCGTTTTATATATAGATCAGACTGTTGGTTTTTCCCGTTTGAAAGGTATTACACTATAGTAATTTTTGGGACCCTTTATAACTAGCTGTTTAGTATGAGCCAAGGCTCCGTGTTGAATACCGTACATTGACCTATAATGGGTTTTCTTTTGTTTTGTTAGATAACTTGATACAGGTGTAACAGAGTGTAAGTATGCTTGCAATTATAAGTTGACACTAAATATAAAAAAAACCTTTTTATTATGCATTTCATGACATAAACATCAATTTCACAATATTAATTGTGATTGTCAAATATTTGTTTATGATGGTCTTTTTATCTGATTATGTATAATTGAGTCTCATTACACAGACGTTAAGTTTTGTAATAGCCGAGGGTATTGATAAGGTTTAAAAAATACATAATGATTGGCCCAAACAGAAGGAATAGAATTTTTTAGAACAGAATAAGATAAGAAAAGAAAAGAATAGTATAGATAAAACAGGCTTAAATAACGAATAGAGAATAATAAGGTGCTAACAAGACTACGGAATAACTAGCAATATTATAATGAATTAAAAATGGGCCAAACGTTATGAATAGAGAAGAAAAGGGTGGTGAAGTATTAATAAAAAAATATTAGAGTACAATGAAAAAATAGAACTTAGGGTAGATGGGTGGAAAATGGGGGGGGGGGGGGGGGGGTCTAAATTAAAACCCATATAATGGATGTTATGCCTCTTATAAAAAATATAAATAAAAGTATGGGTCACCGAACTTTTATTCATGCTACAAAATTGTCAGATTTTGTATTATAGATTACGTATGAAAAAACAATTTGTGTGATAAAAAGAAAACAAAACATAGAATTTAAAGATAAGATATGAGAAGATAGGTCTAATAATATGCTTTAAGATAAGACAAAAGAAAATATAATATAAAAAAGAAGATGTGGTATGATTGCCAATGAGACAACTATCCACAAAAGACCAAAATGACACAGACATTAACAACTATAGGTCACCGTACGGCCTTCAACAATGAGCAAAGCCCACCGGACTCATTGTCTTGCTTCACAATAAAGAAGGTAAATTAACAACACATTCTTTTATGAAAATTACTTTATCTGGGTTATATTTCCTTTTATCTGAGTTCCCCTTATATGACAAAATTCAAACAACAGTTCTGTTTTATTTTTTTAATTCTGATAAAACGATTACTTTTCTATTTCAACACACAAAGTCAAATTAAAGCTTGGACATGAATAACATACAACTCTTTTAAAATGTGACCATGTCATTAAAGATCTAGATTAATTGTTATCAGCTTTTTCAAAATCAAAGATGGAGGAAGACACCAAAGCCACCTTAAAGATATAAAGAATACAGAATGACACATACCTCATTTATACCCTCATAACTGGCCACACATGCCATTGTCGTTCGTACTGAGATCAGTATTATATGTTTATATTAGATAATATCAATATAATAGTACACTTCAATATTAAGTGTAAATTCAATAAAAATATTGCGTGACGTACGATCCATAATTACGTGATTATAATATGAATTAGACACGCTACCATAAATAAAATGTCACTTATAAAGAAGTGCACAAATTCTTGTGGTCACTTTAAAAAGAAGATGAGATATGATTGCCAATAAGAAAAATCACCAAAATAGTCCAAATGACAGATATATTAACAATTTGAAGCCACCTTCAACAATTAGCAAAGCCCATACCACATAGACAGCTATAAAAAGCCAGAGAATAATACAGGAAACATTCGTATTCCATTAAGGTCATCCTTCGCTATAAAAACATGTGAGACAAGACTCGGAAATATAAAAACTCGTATTTATAGTTAAAGGAAAGCAAAATTATATTCACTATTAATTTGTTTTCTCGGTATGGACATAACTAAATTAAGCATTTGCTGTTGAGCTATTTTGCGTCCGTCGATGTCAGTACTAGTTGAATTAGCAAAATCTATTAAGCTATAGCGTTAATCTGGAATGTCTTAGCTAATTTAATCTGAAGAAAGTGTTTTTTTAGACAACATTATGAAGAAGAAAAAAGTACTGACAAACGTTTTTCTGACTCCACAATGAATGGAGCGCTGAGCGATCCTGCTATAGTCGTTTTCTGGACAGCTATGATCTAAAATGTTGATCAACTTATTCTGTCGTTGTCACATTTCTGAATGTGGTAGTATTATTACAATATTTTAACCATAGATATTGTTTCCATAAAAAAAAATAAGTAAGAAAACAAACATAATAGAACAAAATCAAAGTATAAGTAACTGATCGGGACAGTTTGTCTGGATTGATGTTAAACTTTACCGTTTCATCATGATTAACACCAGAATCTCCAATCAAAGACTTGAAAAAACAACGCATTACGACAAACTTATTTAAATGTCACGATCTTCTTTCCAATCTGAGCAAAACTTTGATTAAAGGATCATATGAATGGTTTCAAGTCGATCACCTGGAAACAAGTCGCTGCAGCAGTTATAGGAGGGAACCAATTGTGTTGTTTTTTTAATTTACGAGGCCTATTAGGAACCATTCAAACTATTAAAGTACAATTTCGTCATAAATATATTATACTAAAAACTTTAACACAATGTTTTACCATAAGGTTCGGGCATTATAGCCTTTCTCATTGGAATGATTGGGTCAACATCCCTAATGCACCTCGAAATGAGAAACTCAAAAGTTATGTGTAAAGAAAAAATCTCTGTGTAGTGATATTGGACATGCTTCTATTTTTTACAAATGACTGCGCTTAATCATTTGTGGTGATTATGAAAGTATAGGAACATAGAATAAATGTGTAAAAAATTATTTTATGTGTTCAAAGTATAATTTTTTAAAGAACTTATTGTGTTAAAAAAAGAGATTTTTACCACGAAGAGCCGCATCACGAAAGGATGTTGGGATTATGCTTATTTACGGAAAAAGTAATCTCACTTCGTGCCCCAAAAATTTAACCACATATGTTAAAATAACACAGCTTCGAAACGAGCTATCATACATATGCAAAATAACGATATGGACTGAGCTACAGGAAAAAACGTTACAATTACCGCCTACGGAAAAACAATTAAAGATCTTGACCCAATTACATCTTTCGATATATATATATGAAAAAATTGTACTCTAGAAAAAAATACTATGTCAGCGCATCTTAACTTATTATAAATGAAAACCGCTTTTGTGGCTTTTATAGACAATTCTAAAGAAATATGTCACACATCAAGAACAATGTCATTTTGTATGTCGTCGATGTGTATACGTCTAGTCGCATAAAGTTAGTTTCTGTGTAGCAAAGTAATTCATACAGGAAATGTCAATGACTTGAAATTCAACTCATTGTTCTAAGTGTAGGATTATTTTCTATTCAGCAAATATCTGCATCTTAATAATAAGGTGGTATATACATATAGAACACAATTTATAGCGATGCTTTTTTTTTTAGATCCAATGTGGAAACCCCTGACCCTAATAGACATCTTTGCTCTATAGTCGGGTGGTTGTCGCTTTGACATATTCACCATTTCCTTTCTCAATTTTATCTTCATCATAAGTCGAAACCGAAATCAAAAACCGGACTGATACCGGAACATTAACCAAGGAGAGTTGAGTGGGTTAAAATTCTCTCCTGTAAATGTCAGTATAAACTCAATCCGAATTTGTTTCTCATGTGGTGTAGCAACATTTTTTTTTGTAAATGAGATGCATTTGGGGGAAATACTATGAATATAAGGTACCATAGACAGTGTAATGGCCTTTAAACTTATTGTATTGCATTCTACCAAATAATCACTCGTAATAGGAAAATAATGCTATATTTTCTGTGTTGACTTGAGTTGTCATTGATATGTTCATAATTATAAATTAACTGTTTACAAAATTTTATTTTTGAAATAATACTAAAGCTTTTCTACCTCAGAAATAGATTACCTTAGCTGCATTTGGGAAAGCTATTAGGCATGTTTGGTCCTCAATGCTCTTCAACTTCGTATTTTATTTGGCCTTTTAACCATTTTTTTATTTTGTTCGAGGCCTTTTGTTGACGAAACGCGCGTCTGGTGCAAATATCAAATTTCAATCCCTGTATCTATGATGAGTTTATTCATATATGACTGCAACGGTTTTTTAATAGAAGAGCGACATGTTTCTATTATGAAAACTTTCCATATCGATACAATTTTTCATATGAAAAAAATAAGATGTTATGACACAATACGTACAAAAAAAGTCGAAACATCAACAATTATTCATGACAGATCTAATGGTACAGGCAAATATTCCTTACATTTCGTAGATGTACGTTCTTTTTTGTACATAATAAATCAATTAATATGGCGCATAATGACGTATCTTGTCCATATATAAAATTGAGAAAGGAAATGGGGAATGTGTCAAAGCGACAATAACCCGACCATAGAGTAGGCAACAACCGAAGGCCACCAACGGGTCTTCAATGTAGCGAGAAACTCCCGCACCCGGAGGTGTCCTTCAGCTGGCCCCTTTAAATATGTATACTAGTACAGTGATAATGGACGTCATACTAAACTCCGAATTATATGCAAGAAACTAAAATTAAAAATCATACAAGACTAACAAAGGCCAGAGGCTCCTGACTTGGGACAGGCGCAAAATTGCGGCGGGGTTAAACATGTTAACTTTATGAGATCTCAACCCTCCCCCTATACCTCTAGCCAATGTAGAAAAGTAAACGCATAACAATACGCACATTAAAATTCAGTTCAAGAGAAGTCCGAGTCCGATGTCAGAAGATGTAACAAAAGAAAATAAATAAAATGACAATAATACATAAATAACAACAGACTACTAGCAGTTAACTGACATGCCAGCTCCAGACCTCAATTAAACTGATTGAAAGAGTATGTCTTCATCATATGAATATCTGGCACAATCCCTCCCGTTAGGGGTTTAGTATCATACTATCATAAAATATATGAGAAGAACATAACCCGTGTCATGCCAACAACTGTTTTTGAAATTAATGTGTTTAGTTCCGATGCAAAGACCCTATAAAAGAATCAATATTAAAGCCAAAATATGCAATCTTTAATGACCTGTGCAGTATCGGAACTATATCCCTAATCAGTCTGTTTAAAGGTTTTGTAAGCTTATGAGGTGAATACTGACATTGTTGTGCTTTGTAAAGAATATTACCATAAAAGATTGGATGTGAAATATCTGAACGAATAAGATGTCTGCATGCTGAGTTATATTTACGAATTATTTCCTTATACCGATGATTAAATTTAGTAAATGTTTTGACTAGTTTGTGATATATAAATTCTATAAAAAGAATAATAAGCAAGTAAAAAAACATAATATAACAAAAACGAAGTATAAGTAATTTACAAAACCAGATTCAACCCACCATTTTGATCTTAAAATTTCCTGTACCAAGTCAGGAAAATGTCAGTTGTTATCTTATAGTGTGTTTCTGTGTGTTGCATTGTCCTTTGTTTTTGTTCACTTCAGTGTTAATTTGTAACGTTGTTTTCCTCGTATAGTTGATGTGTTTTCCTCGAATTTAAATAAAGGCAACAGTAGTATACCGCTGTTCAAAACTCATAAATCCATGGACAAAAAACAAAATCGGGGTAACAAACTAAAACCGAGGGAAACGCATTAAATATAAGAGGAGAACAACGACATAACACTAAAATATAACACACATAGACAAAATCCCACGAAAATAACAAATATAACATATATATATAACATCAAAACCAAATACATGAATTTGGGATAGACAAGTACCGTGATACGTCTTATCGCAATGTGAATTTACACTCAAAAATAAGAGAAAACAAACAACACAACGTTATAATGTAATACACACAGAAACGAACTATAATATAACAATGGCCATATTCCTGACTTGGTACAGGGCATTTCTTAAGTACAAAATGGTGGGTTGAACCTGGTTTGGTGGCATGCCAAACTTCGCACTTTTATGGCCATGTGAAATATAACATCAAAATGACAACACAGGACTACAATATAAATAAATTGGAGAACACAATTGACAAAGAATCACACGAACAACAGCCAACAAAAGGCAACAAGTTCAAAATTTTAATACGCCAGAAGTGTATTTTGTCTACACAAGACCTACGTGTGACGCCCAGATACAAAAGTTTGAAAGCCGAAACGAGTACAAAGTTGAACAGCATCGAGGACCAAAAGATCAAAAAGGTTGTGCCAAAAACGGCAAGGGTTTTCTGTTAGTTACCAGAAAATCCCTATAATTTAGAATAATTCATACTTTTGCAAACAGTAAATTTTATAAAATTAATATTCAAAAGATGTACATGATAAAACTGAAGTATTAACTAATTACAGGAAACAACTGAAATACATTTACATAACCAGACATTTGAAACACAAAAGTAGACACATCCGAATAAGTTTAAACCTCTACGCCAAGTGACGTCCTATTTGAAACTGAAAAATGACGAAAAAATGACGTCATTTGAATTTGTAAAACAGATCATCAAAAAATGAAAAATGACGTCACATAAGAATGAATAAGATAGAATTAGGATTGATTTAAGATTATCTATTTGAACTACATACTGATATTGCATTTAATAACAAAACACATTTTAATACTTATTAATATCAAACTAAGGTAGCAATTAACTATATTATAAAACTATGTCCGGTTTGTTTTGAATCTAACTTCAAACGTAAAATATCGTACTGATTACGTTGAACGAAATCAAATCTGATAAAAGAAGGCGGTGATTAATTTTCTTTACCATAACACATAAATATAATAGAAAAGACGTCAACACATTTGACAAAATCCGATGAGAATTACAAATATAACATTAAACATTTAAACTAACTACATGAATTTGGGATAGACAAGTATCGTACCACTTCTTATAGTAATGCGAGTTCACACTCGGCAAAACAGTCACGTTCACAGTCAGGGAATAAGTCACGTTTGGTAATTAAAAGATTAGACGACATTATGACAAAACACAATCTACCATGTGGTAAAAATGTCCTTAGCTAGTTTTGTCAACGACACATCGTATGGATCCACCAAATCGTGATGGTGTCCATAAAATTTACGAAGTGTCAATTTTAATCTGTCCTCCTCATAACTTTGTTGGAGCAGTTTCTGTGTAAGGAGCACACTCCTGTATATGAAGTCCGTATAGTTTGTATTTCGAATTTGTTTTCTCTTAATTTATTTTTTTACTTTCGAACAGCGGTATAACACTGTTGCCTTTATTTATCAAGAACATTTGTCTGGATTGATCCTAAAATATTCGCTTTCATCATGATAAACACCCAAACATCCAATCATAGACTTTAAAAAATATAACGCATTGCAACAAGTTCATATTAATTAATGTAACGAGTGTTTTGCCAATCTGAGCCAAACTTTGATTAAAGAATCATATTGATGTTTTCAAGACAATCACCGGACATAAGTCACTGTAACAGTTATAGAAAAAAAAACAATTGTGGGATTTTTTTGTTTTCGATGCCTATTTGGAACCATTTGAGGTTCTTTAGTTCAGTTTCTTCGTTTCTTTATATAACTACTTCATTGTATATAAACTTGTCATAAATAACGGGTCGTTTCTCTCATACACAACACAACATAGGCGCCACACGTCAAGATACATCACTTTCTATGTGTCGATATGCACAAGTCTTGTCACACAACATAGATTTATTTCTATTAAGGCAATCCTACAGAAAATGTCAATGACTAGAAATTCCACTTATTGCACTACGTGAAGGATTAGTTTGTAGTCAGTAAATACTTACTTCTTAACAATAAGAGGGTACTAATATATGAATAGAACAAAGTTTTAGCAATTCCTGTTTTAGACGCAGTCTGTAGAGTTTCCACTTAGAACCCCCGGACCTTAAAAGAATCTTCATCACAAATTGAAACCAAAATAAAAAAAAGAGACGGATATTGAACCCTCAAGCAAGGACAGTGGGTTGAAATTCTGCTGTGTAAATGTCAGTGTAAACTCAATTCGTCTACTTATTCATATTGTTCTTCAATCTTAATTGTTCTTAAATCTTAATGTGTAATATAAATGATTACTTGACTCATCAATTCACATGAACCTTTTTAGATAACAAAGATGAATTCAACTTATGTTGAATACACTGGTACAAGTTAAATCCTCTACACATAGTCAACTTTTAATTCGTTCAAGAGAAGTTTCTACATAAACTCTTCTTGATAATATATATTTTTATTTATTGATCTCGGATTTTTCAATTTTGATAGTTTAACCGTCATAAGGTATATGGTATAACCGAATGGGATGTCAGACAAATATGTGGTATCAACAAGCAAGTGACAACCTCGCGGAATCGGTCAAACCTCTTCTAGTCCACCAATATGTACGTCATCGCGTTATTTTTTATACTGATGCCAGATTTTAGACATCCGAAAACATGTTAAAATGAGCATAATAAACGGCATGAAAGAATTATTTCTTAATGAATACTAGTATACAGTTTGAGTTTATTAAAGCAATCAAATACAATTCAACTTCAAAATCTATGAAATTATCTTTTGTATTATCAAAACGTGAAAAAAATTGGAACAAAAAAATATGTCTGTCAGAATAACATGGGCCAACTTCCCGAACAAACTGTGCACTACGGTAAAGAAATCATGCAGAACTTATTCACCAACACAAACGCATAACCCTATGTGAATCATTTCAGAAAACAAAAGTTTTGGATCTTTAATTGTTACATTACAATAAATTCTGATATATCTGTAGCAAAATATTGTGTGTGTTAAACAGTTCATTAAAATGAAATTATATTTTCCTTGAATAAGGTTAAGATTATATTTCTAAAAGAATGATTCAGTTCATTTGCAATCAAAATGACAGGCAATGCGTCCGTTATGTTGATCATGAAAGCAATGTATATTATAAAAAAGGAGATGTGGTATGATTGCCAAATGAGACAACTCTCCCGTGACAAGAGATCAAAATGACACAGAAATTAACAACTATAGGTCAACAATGAGCAAAGCCCATACGGCATAGTCAGCTATAAAAGGCCCCGAAATGACAATGTGAAACAGTCCAACGAGATGGGTTGAACGTCGCACGGTAACATATGCGACTAACATCTTCGATATTTGTTCATATTATGAATTTTAACTAAAATTTTGGCCAATTGATGATTATTATACCTTAATAAAAGAAAGTACTGTTTTTGCTGTTGTAATTGGTAATTGGCTATCTTATCATTTTCCCTAAACCTTGAAAAAACTTTTATTTCTATCCAATTAGTATTGCTATGCTGATTTATACAGAGGAACATACCTTACTTATACTTATATGTTAAAAGTCTAGCGATTTCATCCTTCACGAGACTAGATTTTGAAATGACGAATAAGCGAAAACAGATCTTTTACAATCTCTTTCCCGATCACAAACAATGTGGTGTTGATCTTTCACGATCATGAATATCAAACCCTTACAGATTAAGCTACTACAAATTATAAGAATCATTTGAAACTTTTATATAACACGATTTTTGTAAGAGAATAGTTCGTTAATCATTTATGTGATGGAAAAATTCATGTGTTTTTATGTCATTGAAATGTTAAGAACAATCTTTCTTTTGTAGCTATGTAAAAACATATTTAAAGCTATATAAAAATTAACTCTCTCCCGCCAGTTACGTTAGTCTTTCGAAACTACATGTTTTTTTATCATCCCATATGATTTTAGTCAATTGATCTTACTATAACAACAATTTAAGTAAAACAAACGAATCACCGAAACATGTTCAGTATTTTAATGCATTTAGTTTACATGGTTTAGTGAAACGAGATACAATTAACCATCATGGTCCATTGATTGCCGAATAGAAATAAAAACTTTTTTTATGGATAATTCTAGTGTTATAGGCTTAATCTAAATCATTGTTTTTTATATTCAATCTATACAAAGATTAGAGTTGCATCACTTACCAATTCCTTCGCCGAATATGTAAAAAAACCTTTAAAGCATGCTCATCTTTATTTGCACTATCAATCTTTCTTTAATTAAAAGACATTAACCTTAACGACATCTTTCTGAAGTTGGAGATCACCACAGAGATTCATCAGAACGCGAAAAATTAAAACTGTCATCTAATCACCAAGAGACGCGAGAATGTATCACTTTAGCGACTTCATGAAGGAGAGCTATGGACATAGATCGAATTTATCAATTTTAATTGTAGGAAACAGCGATGATGAATTTAATCAATCCCCAATTCCATACTTATATATAATCTCATCATATATACCGGAATTAGAAATATGTACGCTAGACTAGAGTCTCGTCTGCAAAAGACTCATCAGTGACGCTCGAATCAAAAAGGTTGAGAAGGTCAAATAAAGATAAAGTAAAAGAGCATTGAGGACCAAAAATTCTAAAAAGTTTTGTCTAATTCATTTAAGGTTGTCCATAATTCCAATGGTAGAAAATCATTATTATTTTAAAAGAATCAAAACTTTGTATACAGATGATTTATGATTATGACCATATCAATATTAATTTCTGTCAACACAGAAGGGCTGACTACTAGGGCTGGTGAAATACCAGCGTACGAAATTGTAGAAGAATATAAACATAGCTACTCAGTAGCGTATGAAAAATAGGTCCAAAAACAATGTTTTTACATAAGAGGTGTTAGATCATACTAGTAGTTAAAAAAATAATGGTAAAAAAACATAGATAGATAGATAGTTTATTAACGTCTCACCATTAATAAACACAATACAATATTTACATATATCATAAACACATAAATAGATATTAATGTCATTCTTAAAAAGAATTATGAGAGACAAACATTACAGTTTTACACTAGTAATCTCTGTTCCGTATGAACCAAGTCTCCGTGTTGACGACCGTACTTTGACCTATAATGGTTTTAAAAAGTCAAATGAGATGTCTGCTTTATTGTGAGTGCGGATGTACTTTGTCGCTATAAAATGTGACATTAGCAAAATATAAGATGATTAAAACATTACGTAAAGCTAAGAGCTGATACTGTTACATATGAAGTAATATGTATGTATCCGGTAACACGTAGGAGGGGAAGTTAAAATATACTATAGACATGCGCAAAATAAAGACAACTTGGCGAAGACTTAACAGTGGTTATCTCCGTGCCCTCTGGATTTTTCCACCAATAAAAACTGACCGACACGAAATTGCACAGTATTGTTGAAATGACGTTAAACACCAATCAATTAATCAATCAATCAATCAATCAATCAATCAATGAAAGATATGAAACACTAGATGAGATGTTAATAGAGCAGATTGTTACCCCGAAAACATATTGTCAACTCTTCAATCTCTTAAAATGTGTTACTAATGCTGCATTTGTGTGCTACATTCGTTTATTACGTCTATTAAATCAAAAGGAATCTATGACTTAAGAGGTCAAGTACATTTCAAGATTTTTACATCCCAAAAAGACTTTTGACAATTATGATTAAAACCCATGTATTTTTAACCGAATACTAACCAAGGCTTTTTATCATCAAATATTGCAATGCAAACTTATAATACTCGTGTTTTTTTTAACTTGAAGCTTATATTGGCCACCCTGCAGTGGTTCTCAATTGTCTCTTGGAGAATTAATTAACCCTCTTAAATCACTCCTGCGGTGCAATATCTGACAAAACATCTGATTTTTTAAGAGGAAAATTGTGACATTTAATCTGACATGAAACACATTAATACAAATATATCAAATTTTCAATAAATAAATTCGCTTTGCTGTTGATTGGGTTTTAAAAGAGCAAATTGAATGTTTTAATAATTAAGGAGAATCAATTATTGCTACAGAAACTATGATATATGACTTCTATTAAAGGTTAATAATTCATTGCTTGGCGTGTTAGCTAACTTAAGTTGATAGCAACTCAACACAGATTTAGATTAATATTGATATTTTTAATATCAGAATTTGATCCATTGTATAGAAGATATTCGCTTCAAAAGTATCAACTTTCATTTGGCACTGAGGCGCAGTACTTGCTCTTTCATTATGTCGTTTCAAATTTTTCAGACGACATTATAAAACTATATGGAAATGTGGTATGAGTGCCAATACGACAACTCTCAATCTAGGTCACGAAAAATATACGCTAAACGTTGCTTTTCTAAACAAGAACAATGAAGAAATGGATAAAGAAAAAAAAACCACACACACACACAAAAGTTACATGCATTTTAAAATATAGATACATATGTTATTCTGTTTCACATATGGATAGGGGTGACAAATATAAGTAATACTGATATAATGATAGAAATTTGTGAATTAATAAAGTAGGAAATATCAAATATATTTCGAAAGGGATAAATAAATAACATATTTGTTTGCGCCTGTCTAAAGTCAGGTGCCTCGGGCCTTTGTTATTCTTTATCGATTTTTTTTCAAATTTTTATAAGGTCTTAATATTTTGGAATTGTAAAACAAAGCAAAAAATTAAATTGATGCACCAGTTAAGGAGAGATACCCTGTAGACGATACTAGGTTGGTTTATACTCCGTCTTGTAAGGTTTCATATTACGAATTAGTTTTATTCTGTCCTCTCATCTTCTGTTCTTATATACGAGGGGAATTACTGAAATCTTTAAAGTGATAGACGCTGTTTATCTTTTCCGATATCCTGCATTATATCCTGTCAGTCTGTCGGATAAGTTTGAGAAATGTGATAAAAATAATCCCACACAGAGCTTTTTGGTACCCCATTATAACTATTATGAGTAAACCCATGCAAGTGAACATCACTCTTGTAAGCAATAAAAAGTAAAAACACAAAAATACTGAACTCCGAGGTTAATTCAAAAAGGAAAGTCCCAAATCATATGGTAAATTCAAAAGTTAAAACACATCAAACGAATGGATAACAACTGTCATATTCCTGACTTGGTACAGGCACTGTCTTATGTAGAAAATGGTGGATTGAATCTTGTTTTAAAGCTAGCTAAACCTCTCACTTGTTTGAGAGAACCTATTTTAAAGAATGTATGATGACGATATGTTTTATGTTGGCCACATTATAAATCTAAGGATAAAATAAGCTGATATTAGATACATGTTTTTAATGACTCTGTATTGGTTTATTAGCTGTCAGTAACTGCGAGTGCTCTCAGATCTGTACTTGGTGTCGTTTTTGTTATGGGGATGAATACATACCCTGCAACGTCAGGTCTGTGTTTTTGTCAGATGTTTTATCTGCTTTTTATCGATCTGTTGAGTTATGTCCTTTTGAAATGAATTTTATAGTTTGTTCTTACCGTTACGGCATTTTCTCAAGTTAGACGCCAACAAACTAGTTTAACACCGCCGAATTGTTGAAGAAAATATGACGGATACTCAAAACATTTAAATGTAATTTTTAAGCCACTCATTAATATATATGGAAAAACAATATTAATCATTGATGAAAGATTAAAGTAAAAAATACAGGTGAGCGATTCGGGCTCTTGAGAGCCTGTTTTTTTATACCAGTACATAGTGCTAGGCTTCTGGTCATCTAATTGCTAATGTGATGATTGTTTCTGTTTCAGATATTCATTCCCTTGGTTCACCACAGTGGGGACAGAATGGAGGAATGAAGGGTGAAAACTTTGACTTCTCACTTTCCAGATTTCTTTATGGATGTCAAGCTTTACTAAGATCTTCCTTTGCTGTGATGATGATAACAGTCCAATCCCATTTATTTCATGTAAGCTATAACTATAAAAAAAAAAAAGATGTGGTGTTATTGCCAACGAGACAACTCTTCACAAGGGACCAAATGACACCGAAATTAACACTTATAGTTCCGCCGTACTGCATTCAACAAAGAAACAAGCCCATACAGTATAGTCAGCTATATTGACCCCGAAATTACAATGTTAAACAAGAAAACAAGAAAACTTAAGGAGCATGTTTGGCGAGAACGAGAAGACTAACAGCCTGATTTATGTGCAGAACAACGAAAGAAAAACTAATATTATATATACAGCTACAAACGACAAACACTATCAGTTAAACAGCGGTTGTCGTTTGTTGCTGTAGATAATATCAGTTTTTCTTTCATTGTTCTACACATAAATCAGGCCGTTAATCTTTTCGTTTGAATTGTTTTTCATTTTTATTTCAGGATCGTTTAACCCATCTTATTAAGTGTATATGATATTTCACCAACATCATTAAATATAATAAGATATTTCACGATATTTCAAGATATTTCATATGCTTTTTAAGCAGATATCTTGATATTGAATAGTTACAAAACGGCTTGTCGTATAAAGCCGTTGACTGTTCCTCTGGTATCTCTTCTATCAAAGGTAAAATGTCAATTACATCAGATGCCATCTTTGTGGAAATGATATTATGTGTTTTGTTACAGGCAATCATATGCCTGAAAATTTTATCACAAGGATTCCGGATTTTTATTACTGTAGATTGTGGTGTACACAAGAAAAAGCATGTACCACTGGAAGTCAGGAATATGACAGTTGTTAGTTGTTATCCATTAGTTTGATGTGTTTGAGCTTTTGATTTTGCCATTTGATTATGGAATTTCCGTATTTTTCATATTGCATAAAAGAGGGATTTTATGTATGAATAACGAGATATGGTATTATGACAATGAGAAAGATATCCACCAAAGATCAAAAGTATTTTAACAATAAAAGGGCACTTCAATAGTAAGCAAAACCCATACCGTATTGTAATAAGCTACAAAAAAGACTTGTTTCTTGCTTCAACGATTAAACCAAACAGTTAAGGTTGTAAATTTCTTAGCAAATGTATAAATAATCTATTGAAAAAAGTGTACTAATCCAATAAAACTGTCCGATTTAGTGTATATAGTTCAAGAAACAAGAACATTAATAGAGTTGTATTAATAATTGATAGAGAACAGTAACATTGATGGTCAACACAAAATGTTCAACTAATTAGAATTGTCAGGGTTTAAATTTAAGAAATGCGGAAAAAACAAGTTGTTTACTATTTGTTAAGGATGGAAAATAAGCTAAGGATATTACAGCTAGTGCAGAAAGGGGAATGCAGATAATTAAGAACGCGTCACTTAGACAACGGCTATCTTGTTAGAAAAAAGACAAGTGATAGTTCCAAGTCTCGAAAGGAAACATCTTTAGATGATTAAAAGGGGACCTTCTTGATTCCATTGCATTATGACTATATTTAAAAGAGAAAATATTATAAAACTTAAAGCTGTCAATTACGATATAAGTTAATTTTCTAAAATTGAATTTTCATATTTGCAAAGCTTCTTATTTCCGGTTTAGAATTATTAATATTGTAATCGACATGGTCTAACGTCCGATTTAACGAACAAGTACAGCAACATAATTAATTTAAATAGAGCATTTAAAATATTTCGTTTCACTAAAGAGAACATTTAAAAATAATAATAAGGGACACACACTAGCATATGGGAAGTACGGTGTCGATTCGCTATGTACAATACTAAAAGTTAACATTAATAAGTTTGAGGGGTACTAGCTATGATGTCGATTAGCTATACAATACTTAAAACGGTAAACATTTATAAGGTTTTGCACCTGTCCTAAGTCAGGAATCTGATGTACAGTAGTTGTCGTTTGTTTATGTAATATATACGTGTTTCTCGTTTCTCGTTTTGTTTATATAGATTAGACCGTTGGTTTTCCCGTTTGAATGGTTTTACACTAGTAATTTTGGGGCCCTTTATAGCTTGTTGTTCGGTGTGAGCTAAGGCTCCGTGTTGAAGGCCGTACTTTAACCTATAATGGTTTACTTTTTAAATTGTTATTTGTATGGAGAGTTGTCTCATTGGCACTCACACCACATCTTCCTATATCTATTATGGGTACAAGCTATAGTGTCAATTGACTATACAATAGATAAAAGTAAATATTTATAAGTTTTAAGGTACACGCTAAGGTATCAATTGGCTATACAATAGATAAAAGTAAACATTTATAAGTTTTAGGGGTACAAGCTATGGTATCAATTGACTATACAATAGATAAAAGTAAAAATTTATAAGTATGCATCAGTGAACAAAATAGGTAAACAATTAAAAATCTAATTTTTTTGGAGAACTAACCCGGATGCTTAAATTATTTTGACTGACTCTTAAAAAAATTGGA
The DNA here is from genome assembly GCF_963676685.1 of Mytilus edulis. Taxonomy (NCBI): domain Eukaryota; kingdom Metazoa; phylum Mollusca; class Bivalvia; order Mytilida; family Mytilidae; genus Mytilus; species Mytilus edulis. Next base: position 92,007,044 of record NC_092348.1, read on the forward strand.
TCAATATAAATTCAAAATGCATAAAATACATTATTAAAATGTTAATGATAGACAAGAGGTTTGTTGGTGAGAACGAGCACCTGGTAACGTGTGACATTACGGGATTGAGTTTCCCACAAAATCAGCACAAAGACATCGTATTATCTAAAGATTCCCACGGCAGCAGATCTCTATTTTGCCTTACGTTAGTCGCGTGTCACTTTCTGTATTTTATTGCATGTTTCTGTTAAATGTTGGTTGATAATTGTACTGATGAAAGAAGAATGTCTGCTCGATTAAACATCATTAAGATTCAAACACAACTTTTTTATACTTAATGTTAATCTTTTAAATCCTTTAACTTAATGCACAATTTCCAAGAACCATTTTAACTGCAGTTTTATAGGGTTTAATCAAAAGGAATCTGGAAAAGAAAGGCAATGTATGTGTAGCTTTCGTAGCTATACATCCTAAGATATAAAACCGCGGGTCGTTTCCTCAGACACAAAATTGTAACCGATCACCAGAACTCTGATTAGATACATCAATACATGGTGCCTAGAATTACAACATTTTTTATTCATTAAGTAGTATTATTTAATGTTGCTGTTAATATTCAACAATTTTTAAAATGTCTGTTCAATAGAAATCTCACCACCCTATAGTAGCACATGTTTTTGTATTTAATTGTTATGTTCTATAAACAATTAAACAACCTGTACGTATATACCAATCCTTGGTATATATCAACTGCACTTGTTTTAGAAAAGATTATCTCAGATGAGATGATTCTTCTTCCGAGGAAACCCGGAGTCGATTGCACAAAAAAACAAACTTACCACTAAGATTGATCGTTAGTATACTGAATTGTTTAGGAATTACGATCAATCTTAAGTACTTTGGTGAAACCGACTCCAGTGATATAAATTTTACGTGTAGTATTGCCACGGCAAAATTTCTATCACTAAAAACAGGTTTGTATTCCGATGTTAATAGAGGAATTATACATACTCTAAAAATAATATTTCTTTAGTTGAACATAAAATGTAAAAAATGGAGGTCACCGTTAGAGTATTCAAATCATTGAAGTTTGAAGTGAGCATTTATAGTGATGATAAAAAGATAAAACTATATAAGGAAATAATTATAATAGTACTATAAAATTATAACCTTACTTAGTATGCATCGATGGAGGTTTAGTAATGAAACACGTAAAAGGAGTGAGATGAAAGGGGTTTAGTGAAAAGTTCACGCTTAGTAAACTCTCTTACGAGGTTAATCTGGTTATTGAAATGATATGATCATTAGTTAAAAAATTTAGAACATTCACAAAGTAATGGTCCATTATTCTTTTAACCGAAAAATATTGTTTATTATGAGGATTTTATTGCTATTTTACTAAAGTATTGAAAGAATAAAAGGCAGTTTCTAATTGCATCAGTTTTATATTCTTTTACAGTGTATTGGTTTATTAAAGCTTCCATTTATGATTCAGAATGAATTTAAAAGGTTTTCATATTTCAAGATTTACCCATACAAAAGGAAAATTGATTGATCAATTAATGCTCAGATTTTATTAACACGTTATTATTTAATATAAAAGACTCAAATCTATATCCACAGACAAAATGGCCAGGTTATATTTAATAAATATTGTATTTCAGTTAAAGTTTGATTAGCTTCATTACTCATACAGGTTCTATAATGGGTATAAATGATGAGTGTTATTGTTATTGATAAGTTGTAGTCTTTCACAACATTAAAATATGAAAATGATCGAAAAACAAATATAAAAAAAATAATCAGTGCTTGGCATAATTGCCTATTTAAAAACATCGAAGTATAAAAACATTCAACACCAGTAAAGACGGAAAGCGAATTGTATGGTTGCTACTACAAGGTTCAGAGTAAGTTATATCCAAACCAAGAAGATTTTAGCATAACACTAAGTCTTGCTAGTTTTATAATGAAAATACTAGTACAGAAATTAGAACAAATTGAACAAAAGCAGTTCTATATTTTCAATTTATCAATTTTGTCGATATGTTATGCGTCAAATTCTAGTTTGTTTCTTCCGTTTAAACTACCCATATATTCTGGTTGCCTTAATATTCTACTTTGCAAACATTTGTTTTTAAGCTAAATTGAAAGTAGTTAAGGATGATAAATTGGATTTTCGAAAACCACGAATTATATCATATACATAAAGTGATAGGACACTTTCCATTCATAATTGTACACTAAATTTCCAGGGAAGAAAAAATCCTGATTTTACGCGTCCAGTGATAAATGAAGAAGAATGAAGAAGAGGAGAGATATAATAATAATTGAACAGCAACTCAGATAAAAATCACCAAGAACCGACAAGTTGCAGCAATTGTACATTGCCGTCAAAAAGGTTTATGTTTAGTACGTTTTATAAATATAGAATAATTCGATTAATTTACAAACAAATTTATAATTTCATTTCCAAAATTCGTTGATCCGTAAACTTTGTTTGAACGTTTTCAAAAAGTTAAGACCAATTGACCTCTATTTGTTTCATTCACAGGGTCAAAATCTGAAAACTTAAAATTTTGCTTACTCTATAGACATGATATTCGTTACATATGGCAAATATGAAAATGATCGAAAAACAATATTGCAATTTTTACCAGTTTTTGTAAAATTTGCATCAAAGGACGTCTTTAACCAAAATCAGTTGTATAATATACAAAAGACAATGAATAGCATTACTTCTCACAAAATTTCAGTTTGTGTTCAGGTGTCTTCTTTGTACCAATAAATTTTGTTTAGATAAATAAATAGAAAAAAGCCACTATCTGCCTAAAATTGCAGTATTGAACCATCTTTATGCATATACTAAAAGTCTCCTCTTCAAGAATACACAAAATGTTTTTAAAAATTTGAAGTACACATTTCAATCTAAGATACCGTGAATTTGGGAACAGATTGAAAGTTTTATGGAAAATGCTCTTAGTGTGAAATAGATTGAGATCAAATTGACCCTTCCTTCTTGCGATAGCTAAGTGTTCTTCATCTTTTATTATACCCAGATTTATTCATCTAAATGTACGAAAGAAATAATTTATCCATATTAAAAGAATTCAAGTTACTAGAATAACTATAGCTGTGATAATTTGTACATTATGGCTGTAATATCATACATTATTAAGACGACGACCACCTTCAATGGTCACATTTACGACATCACGCTCTGGGTGATTGCAACAGAAGTTTCTTTTATCAGATAAATTGTTTAAAATTATGACTAGGACCATTTTGATTTGCACATTGTTGTCCGGAGTGGCTTGTTTTGGTTTCCATTTACCACAATATTGTAGTTTAATTGGTATTTGACGTGGGTCACCTGTTTGCCGGTGTCAATTTTCTTATCGTAATGACACATTTCACCTCCTTTTACAAAGACTTACAAAAAATATTTATATTCATGTTTTCGTGTTACATGCCACTCTATTGACAAAAAAATAATCATATCCATATTTATGATATTTAAAGACTCTTGCATACAGATCTGAACCTATTTATAATTTGTCAACAGGTTGGCCAATTCAATTCCACGCTTCACTGAGCTATGGCACGTGCCACGCCATTCTCCACAACTAGGATTCTCATAATAACATTAAAACGTAAATTGTACAATGTTTGCATACAGTAATTATGTCAGAGGTCAGCAGTGTTACCTGTCCTGTGTCGCGTGCCAAAGTAATATAATGTGCATACACCAAACTGCAGGTGACAAAATTGTGGGAAAAATCGTGCGAACAATATCTCGGAACTCTCGAGTAACATAGAATATGTTGTCGTCAGAAAACGATAGGTAGCAAATTTTTAAAACGAACTATTGATTTTATAAAATTATGTAAATAGTTTTCTCCAATTCAATGAAGAGATGTAACGCCCAAATCTCAAAACAAACTTTAAAAAAATCATTGCAGACAGTCCAAATACAGCCACCCATGGACAATGACCGTTTATTCATGTAAACTTGTCAAAACTACCCTTTGTTGTAATACGAGTTTAAGATTGATTTAATCCTATATGACAGGGTTGAGAAACGCTATATATCTATGCCCTTGATTATTGGTAATCGACTGGGCTTCTTCATTGTCACTTATCTCGTTAAGAAAGAAGTTCACCCTCTGTGACATTTCCTACACGGACAAGACTTTCAAATATAACTTTCTTTAAATTTCAACAGACAACATTTAGAGTTATGTTCTGCTTGCTCAAAGGAATATTTCAGTTATTCAACTCTGATATGATAATGAAACTTGAATATGTATTTCAAGGAATTTCTCTTCTCGCTACTTTTATACCCAATGCTGGTGGAGGTCAGATACGTTATTTCCCCGTATGTGACATGGACTGTAATCCATACAGAATATCATGCCGATACACCCGTTCTCGCTCTTTTTTGGAGTTCATTTGACTCTTTTAGTTTTTGTTTGTTAAATTAATTTGTTATCTTTTCAGACGATATATGTGATTTTAGCATTGATAAATTACTGTTGCCATATTTTAACTTCTTTAGTTTAGTTTTCATACTCTTCGTGAGTTTAACCCATCCGGCTTTGACAAAGTTTCAATTTCAAGCAAATTAAATATTTTAACTTGTGTTGTTGTTTTCCTTATTGAAGATTGCATATTCATTTATATTTTGTTAATTTATTTTCACTTCCAATGACGAAAACGGTCTTCTCGTTCTTGTCTACGTTCAGCATAAGAATGTCAGTTAATGAACCTTTTTGAAATTTCCTCGGAGTTCAGTATTTTTGTGATTTTACTATTTAGAGTTTCCTTGGAACCAGAACAAAGTTTAACCTGAAAAATCGGATAAGTTTTTATCTTTTTTCACGAATACTAATGACACAGACAAAGCAAACGATAAAAATTATCGAAACTTTTGATTTATTCTTTTAAGTACTAAAGAAAAACCAAAAATCAATGAAAAATTGCAAATTAAAATGAAAATCGAAAACGTGAAGCAGTTTATTAACCACAGCAGCGTTCGATTATTTCAATCCAATGCTGCCTTTAAGGTTTGTCCTTTTTATATTCTGATATTAATCTCACCTTTTCAATATGATGTATGTTCAAAGTGATGGTTTAAATTAAGCATTAGCTCTGAATTGATATGTAAATCTATGTAGAAATTTCAAAGAGAGTTATTGTTATGATCATCGTTAATGCTGAGTAACCGTATATTGATGTGTTCTATTGTTCCAGGTCCTTAAAGCATTTAAATGAGCATACTTGTCATTAAAAAATCGATTTGATTATTTTACAATAATACACATTATTCAACTTTAAGTTTTTTTCCCCCAAAAACGAGAAAACGATCAGGGCTTTTATAAGAAATCACTTTGAAAGAATCGTATTGATAAATGAAATTCAATACATTAACTTTTATGCGACAAAACAAAAAATACTGATATCAAAATGTTTAACCGATTTTGCCATTTGATGAGGGACTTTTCGATTCGAATTTTCTTAGTGTTCGATAATTTTGTTATTTTTCTATACAATGATGTTCAGACACTAAAAGAATAAAAAAGTATGACGGATTATCATAGACTAGCTGCAAAGGGATATGTTGAAAGGATAAGCGTCTCCTCCAAAGCTACTCCATACTTAAATTGTAAAATAAAGGCATCAGTAGTATACCTTAAATTGATATGTTCGTGTCTATATTATTAAATCATATAGTATTGGTCTTCATATACATACACAAATGGTAAAGTATAGATTGTCATAGCCCCCCAAATTTTTTACCAACATTACAAGAATATAACAATGTCACTTTCAACATACTAATGACGAATAAATGGTTTGCCTGACTAAATATCTACAAATCTGTGCACTAACTACATACAAAAAATTCGCTGTAATGTCTAAAATCCGCGGAGGTCAATGTATGATGTTAAACTTATTGAAAATATGTTTTGGGGAATATGTGTGTGTTTATTCGTTATTTTATAAACATTTATAGCTCATAAATTATAGTATTCACGAAGACAAAATGTCCAAAAATTATTCTTGGTGTTCATTTCTAGAAAGTGATTGCTATAAAATCAATGAAAAGTTAAAATATTTGTATAATGGATTGAAGTCAGTAATATTGCAGTCAGTTGATATATATATAATAAAACAGTGATTTTTCCGGATAATTAAATCATTTCATTATATAACTGTTGATTAGAATTATTTTACGTATGGTCTTATTGAAGATCCCATTTTTTCAGTTTTTGTGTTTTAGTAAAATTTTCTCTGGATGGGTGGATTGTTTGGCTCCAATAATCTTCTACCCAAAACTATTTTTACTCTGCTAGATTTAAAAAGAACCTGCCTTGTTTTAAAGCATTTGACCTGGTTTCATTGCTATTACACATTACTGAGATGGTGTTTTACTAGTTGAATTAATTTGTGCATATGTGTGTGTGTGTTTTCAATATTCAACATGGAAGACTAGATCATTTTTCTTTGTAGTTGAAGGTAAACACAGGCTGACAATTAATTTGGAGTTCATGCAAACTCGGTTGTTATAAAATAAGAAGATGTGGTATGAGTGTCAATGAGACAATTCTCCCTCCCAGTCACAATCTATAAAAAAAAGTAAACAATTAGCTGTATTTGACAAAACTAGGAAGGTTGGTCCTCAATGCTCTTCAACGTCGTACTTTATTTTGCTTTTTTTTTTAACTTTTTCGGATTCGAGCGTCACTGATGAGTCTTTTGTAGACGAAACGGTCGTCTGGCGTAAATACAAATTTTAATCCTGGTATCTATGATGAGTTTATTTATAGGTTAAAAATACGGCCTTCAACACGGAGGCTTTGCAAGATAGAAAGAGCCACAAAACGACTAGGGTAAAACATTTCAAACAGGCAAACCAACGGTCGGTCTTATCTATGTTAAAAAGAAACACTTATGAACCATATCAACAAACGACAACCACTGAACACTAGGTTCTTCCTATTGGCTGTGAGAATTTTTTTATCAGCCCATAGACATAATTTTGTCATTTGACTGTGACGTCATCAACGTTTTTTCATGATTTACTCCTTGAATATGGAATCTAGAATTAAATTATAAGGAATTTTTCTGTCTATGTCGAAATAACATAAAAAATGTGGTGCACACTGTAAAATAACCCGCTACGCGCGTTATTCAGTGTGCACCACATTTTTATGTTATTTCTTCATAGATAGAAAAATTATTACAGTCATTCCTTAAATGTGATTTGAAAATCAGAAAACTGCTGCGCAATGACCCATACAGCAGACTTTGTCTTCTATGCAATGTATTTCTAAATAAAAAAAAAAATATATATATAGAATACGTTGTTAAAATTTTAAACCGGTGCTGTTTAATCCTGATGATCTTTCCAATTCAAGACCGAGTATGAACATGACTTGAATTATTACCTGATAGACTTTGTCTTCTATGCAATGTATTTCTAATTAAAAAAAAACAAAAAATATAGAATACGTTGTTAAAATTTTAAACCGATGCTTTTTAATCTTGTTGATCTTTCCAATTCAAGACCGAGTATGAACATGATTTGAATTATTACCTGATCAGAAACAGTTTAATTTTTATGATAAATGTTGTTTATATTTTTATGATTAATGTTGTTTATAAGTTATAAAATATAATTCGTATTTCATATAACAACTACTTTCTTTTTTCAAAATGTTTTATATTATGCGAGTCACGTGCATGGGGTACTCAAATTATATTATTTAACTGTAATGAAGTAGAGCAATCGCTAATTTCCCATTAGAATAGTAAATTTTATTGAAATAATTAAATAAAACAAGCTCGTTAAATTATTACCGTATTTGGAGGCTGGACTTGCATTCAATATCTATCAAACTGACATATTGATTATACGTGCACGTGGTACAGGAATATTATCATCTGATGGATCAAATCTGCGTCACCTGGCCGTTTCATTTGACAAGAGCAGACGACAGGTTTCGACAGAAGAATTTGAAATTTAATATACAAAGTATATTTGAATGGCAATATTCAATGAAACATTATTTTCATCTGACTTGTGAAAACGTACGGTATATGGATTAACAATAATTCGTTTACCTTTGCATAGGTAAATAATTTTTCATGGGAATGGTGTATACTGGAAGGAAATACCTCAAAGTATAGTTTTATTAATGGATTTTATCTATGTAATAGTGCAATATAATCATGCCAGGGTGACAGACAGACTGCAGGTGGACATTTACACCTGAATATGTCACTACTTCGGACATTTCTATTCCTGACAATTTCCGGAAGTCCCTTGATAACAGGTAGGATTTCTTTTACAATGAAATCAATTATTCAAGAAATATCAATCTTTTATTATGCTCTAGTAATGTGCATGTATAATTAAAGCTTTTATTTATAAATTATGATATGTAAATAAACAACTTGTTTTACATAACTACTACTGGCTCATTACACAGAACAACAACTTATTCGAGAGTAAGATAGTTTTTCCTTAGTATATTTCTAGAATTACCCCTGATTTTATTCTGTAACACGAATTGTAATAAATTTGTCCTTATTGATACTTGAACACTTTTTGAGGACTTTTTTTAATGTTTTACCTGTTCAGACAAAATTAACACCTGTAATTGTGTTTTAACCTGCACTTATTTTTTGTTATAATCATAGGATCAGATTCATAATCACGAATACATTTTGTAATAGGCTGTAATTTTCATACCTATTAACTACATTCCTTATTGTACGAAAGGAAGTCAAATGGAAACTGATTCATACAATATCTTGAATGAACTATTATATCTTATAATTTTAAACGTTATTTCTGAAAAGGCAAACATGCAAGATTGATTCAGATAAGACAAAATGCACCTAATGTTGCTGCTCTTTACAGTTGAAAACAAAAATTGCACCAAAAATCTTCTTCAAACTATATGGCAGTTGTTTATCATTTGTTCTGTTGATTGATAGCGTTTGATTTTGTCTATTATTATGGATTTCCCCTCTTTGTATTTGCATTGGAGTTCAGCATTTTTTGTTATACTGTTTTGTCATAAACATTAAAGTTTGTTTAATATTCAGTCGTCAATTACAGAATTGCTTTAAAGAATTAGTTTATAAGTTGAAAAATTAAAAGATATTAAAGGAATTTGCGCTCTGTTCTGTTTTAATCATATTTGTAATACCCCTTTTTTAACTAATGCTCGGATTTGGGAATGTACTAATCTATTTGAATGTAGGCATCAAAGCAAAACCTATTTTTACTTTTGATTTATAAGAAAAATAAAACTCAAATGCAAAGTGGTTGAAGTACAAAAAGTATTTAGATATCAATGATATGATTGAATTAATGAAAGTTTGATAAAACATGTTAAAAGGCATTAACATTTAAAAGCAATAAAATAATAAAAATAAAAATTCTATCCTCTTGACTAACAATTGATTATTTAGCATATGAATTATACACACACAAAAATCAAGGATCAATTTACTTAACTGAACTATCTGATTCACAAACTATTCTATATTGAAACCAAGCTTCACAGCTATAGTAAAATTATAATATGAAATCTTATCTGTAATGTAATACTGCATATTTTAATGAATTGACATTTTTAGCGCAAAGAATGACATATGTTATAGGTAAATAGATTAATGAAACCGATTTTAACGCGCATGACAAATCATTTTTGGATTTTCTTTCATCCGATACGTTTGAGAAGCCAAGTAAATAAATCGTTTAGAAATCTTCAAAATCAAAATAATTCTAACCCCGCCAAATTTCCAAGTCACTAGCATGTAATTCAGAAGTGATTGTTTGTCACTGAATATTATACTTTGTCAGTTTGATGTTTGTACATAGTGTTTTCATTGGAATGTTTTACTTCGTTTTGGAGCTCGTGGACATTCAATATACTGAACCTAGAACATAATATCATGACAGTTACTGCTCGATGAAGGTTATACGGCCATCTTAACAGGGACTGGTAAAATACATAGTATTGCTGACCATATTCTGAATTCAACAAAATCTTTTCGAACTTCACAAATTTAAGTCAGACAAGAAACTAATACATTTCTAATAAAATGAGTATTCGTGGACGAATGAACAACAGAAGTATTATAAAAAAAAATACAGCTTTGCAAACACGTTCAAGTTGAGCTATAAGCTTTTACTCACAAAAAACACACGATATCACGGATCTCAGACCACTCTGTCCGTGATAACTCGATTCTAATTTAAACCCCCTAATTATTCTGGAATTCATATTTTATCACATATAAATACAGAATCAAACTGCACACCCATAAATATAGCATTTACAGTTCACCGTAATTTTATACAAAAGAACGTAAATTTGTCTTCAAGGTTTGATAATCATATTTCATTTTTATTTATAAAATGTGCTGTATGTTTCTAATTAAAACTTAAAAAGCTTCTGAAAATCAAAATTAGTTGTTCGGATACTGTTTCTTCGATGTATAGAATAATGGTATGAGTAGGTTAAACTTGCATGAATTTCTCATCAACTGACATAAAACTTGTAAATCGAAAATTTATCTTTTTATTCAGTTTTTAAGTTATTCAAATGTTAAGCAAACAGATAATTTAAATAACCTTTAATACGTGGGCTTATTTTTTAATAAAAATCTCCTGCTGGCAATTTCACTCGTAGCAAAGAATACATTCAATTTTCAAATACATTTTAACCGTCCTCGTAACGGGAGAAAGTCGACCTCTTTGAAATAACCATTGTTGGCGATACAATGGAACTGTAATTTAACAAATCGATAGCCTTAGAATGTTTAAAATATATTGTACCTGTCTTATTTATATATTTTTTTATTTCTCTTAAAAGTATGGAAATATTTCAATAACAATGATAGAAAGTTTTTGCCTTTTCGTCAAAACATGTATGATATAATTTTGACTTTGTGACAAAAAAGGGTTGTAAGATGAATGAATATTTACAAGTACAGCATATTAAATCGGATGCATGTAATTTACATGACTTAGAAATTCAAAAGATATTCGATGGGAAATATTCCAAATTGTTGAGTTTGATTCGTAATTCTGGATTTATTTTATTAGGAACGCATAGAGCTTAAAGTTTGGAGATCTGTTGCCGGATAATTAAATGAATGGGAAATTAAATGAACACCCTATTCTTTCTGAGGTCAAATTTGACGGAGACATTTGTAATTTCTTTCCTTGAAAAAAAATCCCCAAAACTATTCTGTTAGTTAATCAAGTTTAACGTTATAAAAATAGCATATAAACACAAGAACGGATTTTGATCGTTTTTGTCCGCTTTTTCTGTTTACATATTATATCAATCAACGTAGAGGATACATTTTAACATACAAAGTGCATGTATCAAACATTTTTTTCATCCCTATTTCTCGAAAGACATATTTTTTACTTTTTGGTTTTGTTGCAATTCAGTATTTCTGTTGTTCCGTTGTTTTCCTCTTATAGTTGATGTGTCTCTTGGTTTTGGTTTTCTACCCACATCCGTTTCCTCTTAATCGATTCATGACTTTTGATCAAGGTATACTACTGTTGTTTTTATTCATTTGTTAACTAATTGTTTTTTAAGTGGAAGACATCGCCGTCCTTGTTTATTTTAGCCAGAATAAATGTATTTATTGAAACTGAAACAAGGTGGAGAGAAGACAAACTGGGCACGATACAACAATCAAGGTATACCAAAGGCCTAGGGGGGTATAAGACAATAGCGTTTGTATGTTTTTGAATAAGTCGGTATAATAATCATCGAAGAGATAGTGCTTTTAATTTAGTACTCCAGGTAAACTGTTTGTCTCTACAAGACTCATTAAAACAGTTGCAATGCAATATCGAGTCTTGTTTTCAAAACATGTGTTTTGATCACTGTTTGTATCTTGGTTGGCATTTTTAGCCATATCATTGTCAGTAACCTACATTTGTTAAGGATTGAAATAACATGTGGATCAATCATTTATATCAGAAACGAATTGTAAAATCGGCACTAATCAATTATATTCAAACGACATCGTGCCACCATAGGAAAAGGCACAAAAAAAGCTTTCAAGTCTACAATTCCTAACAGATTTATATGATAAAGTTTTAAAAGAACACGAACATAAATATATTGGAGTTTCTACCCTTGGACAAAATATTTGCATTAGTGTCGTGCATTGCGATGCTTAGGTAATGATCTATATTAAGTTTTATTATCAAATATGTTTGAGAATTACGTCGTTAGTAATAATAACTCCGATATGCATCAAATTATATGACCGTTTATTATATTTTTGAACATGTTGAAAGTAGTCCAAATATGGCTTAAAGTATGTTGATGTTTCGGTAGGCGAAATGTGGTACATATTTGGTGTATTCTGCATTAAAAAAATTATAAAAGGTATATCAAACTTTTCGGACAGATTTTTCATATGTAATTGAGTTCACCTCGTTATCAACATTATTCATATACCTTCCCTTGTTAAATTTCGCTTAAGATATTGGAAATAAGAAAATATTTTGTCGACGTTAAATGTAATTGCATTTATGGTACATTTACTATTCTCCAAAAGACTATTTTCTATTTAAGTTGATCGATCATCATCCCAGTATGACCTCTTCTAATTTACCTTTCCTGATGACATCGTGCAACCAGTATAGTCATACCTCTAACTGAGATAGGATTATATGGACGACCTATAATGCCATTCCTTCTTTGAGACGATTTATTAATTACAAATTACTCCTTCAAAAAAAAGGTTCTAAATAAAATGTATTCTCATCAAATTAAGTCCTTTTTCTCTCTATAGAGGAAATTTTTAGTGGTAAATTTGTTCAATTCACTGTGATCCATACACAATCATAGTACTCAAACCTTTATTTACTGTAGACATATTAATGGCATTACTTGTTAACTGATTAAAACTAGTAAGTCTCCAAGACATCAATTTTCAGAAGTTTAGAAACGATAATAAGGACTATTTTTGTATATTTAATACTCAATACTGTATCATACCTGTATACAAAGAGACATGTTTATAACTTTTAGTAACTATTATTAAATATATGATTAAGTATATCAAAGTATATTAACAACACACTGTTATCCATTTCAACTTTCTCAATAGGACTAACTAAAGTCGACAGTAGTTTACTCATGCAGGTATAGGGAATATACCAAATAAAAAAATATACCGAACTCCGTGGAAAAGCTCAACACATCAAACGAATTGATAACAACTGTCATATTCCTGAAATGGTACACACATTTTCTTATGTAGAAAATGTTGGATTAAACCTGGTTATATAGCTAGCTAAATCTCTCACTTGCATGACATTTGCATATAATCTATCAGTCAGCAGTTACAATTATTGTTTGCTCTTTTCAGTGTTGTCGTGCATATCATTACCAAAGACTAGATATTCATTTGTGAAGATGTTTGCATTAAATGAATACATATTTGTTGTCATAATTTTAAATTATCTCGTTATTTTGTTAAGCAATACTGTGATCAAAATGATAAGGAACATCATGTGACATCAATTTCTATGTCTTTGATAGGCTATTTAGTAGTGATTAAGATATGTTTCTAATATACCTGTTGATAATGATAATGATTGCTGTATCGAGTCTCCTTCTTTAAGCAAGTGAAATAAAATACGACTGGCTTATATTTATGTTGTATGCAGAAAATGACATTATTCGAAGCTCGACACTCCGGAAGAAGAGAATCTTATATATCAATAAAAATTAGCACTGGATTAAAACAATGTTCAGGTAATCAATAACCATGCACATTTAAACAATGAGGGTCGATTGAAAACTAAACTTTACGACAAAAGAGATGATTTCAGCTTTCCAATTGTGAACTTTCCATTTCTAAGTAGCAACATTCCAGCAGCACCTGCATACGGGGTATATATCTCCCAATTGATACGATATTCCCGTGCTTGCATTTCCTATCATGATTTTCTTGATAGAGGGTTACTGCTCACAAGGAAGCTATTAAACCAAGAGTTCCAAATGGTGAAGTTGAAATCATCCCTTCGTAAATTTTACGGACGCCATCACGAGTTGGTTGACCGTTATGAAATAACCGTTTCACAAATGATATCGGATATGTTTCTTACGTCGTAACTACAATCCCCTTCCCTTTCATGAATGTGACCTACCGAATTAGACTATTTACCGGATTTGTAATCACATAAACAACACGACGGGTGCCACATGTGGAGCAGGATCTGCTTACCCTTCCGGAGCACCTGAGATCACCCCTAGTTTTTGGTGGGGTTCGTGTTGTTTATTCTTTAGTTTTCTATGTTGTGTCATGTATACTATTGTTTTTCTGTTTGTCTTTTTCATTTTTAGCCATGGCGTTGTCAGTTTGTTTTAGATTTATGAGTTTGACTGTCCCTTTGGTATCTTTCGTCCCTCTTTTAAACAATACGCTATAAGCAAAACAAATCACCTGATTGGTGAGTCTATCATTAAATGCAATAATACATACGTCGAATCATCAAAGTTGTCTCAATTTTTATATTGCAATTATAATTATAAGTACAAAAAGAAATATAAGAAAAATTAAATCAAATGTTTGAGTCATTAAAAATCCATTTAATGTAAATCAAATATTTAGGGCAAATAGAAAACAGAATTTGTATTTTTGTCATAAAAGCACATAGTCACAAAGAATTACATTGCACATCAAACCTTTATGAATTTATAAATCTATAATGATGCACTGATTTGAAGGATCAAAGCACGGTAGGAAATTAACAAAACGAATTACAATTATTTGCAGTGTACATGCACATTTGAAATGAGTTGACAATCTTACACACAAAATCAATATTCAAACAAAAATCGAAACCACACATGAATCTTTTATCCCCGAAATGATCAAAGCATGGTAATAAGTAGAAAAAAATACTCAATCATAAAAAATGTAATCAGTTTGATCGCTCATCTACAAATAAACTTTTCTTTTCATATTTATATTTCAAATTTCACCCCTGAGAATGTTTAATACAGCATTAAATAAACCTTTTATAAATCTCATAAAAATTATAGCCTTTTACTTAAGTTATGAACAATTACTTTGATGAAATTGTCCAAGAACCTAATTAAGTTCTTAAAAAAATATCATTATTACAAAAAATGTAATGGCCTTCAGAAAAAAATGTGAATTATCATAAGCCAAGTAAGTCATAAACATTTGAAGACGCTTTATTTTTACTTATAGACTTTGATTTTTAACATACCCAAAGAACGTACCATTGATGACATCTTTTTAGATTTAAACACATTTTTATGAAACATTATATATAGAACACATTAAATTTGAATTTTTATTGCGACATTTACCGTTAAAAACGTGTTTTTTTTTTGCAAGTAGGGTTATCGTGATCGCTAACAAAGAAATTCATGTAGCAAGTCAAGAATATTACAGTTGTCCTTTCGTTTGATGTGTTTGAGCTTTTGATTTTGCCATTTGATAAGGGACTTTCCGTTTTAAATTTTCCTTGGAGTTCATTTTTTTGTCATTTTACTTTTCACATACTTTCAGTTTATCATCTTATTCTCCTTGATCTTAGGTTGCATTGTCCTTTTTCAAAGTTCTAGCTTTTAAATAGTTTATTTATTGTTTGATTCTGACTTCCTGACTATTCCTATTCAAAGATACAGACAAACAAGTCGTGTCGAGTAAAATCGGTCTAACTCTAATTTCAATTCTGTTATTGATATGAGAAACATAATTTCCATCTATTCAGGTATATCAATTAAACAAAAGACGGTATTAATGAAAGATGTCCAGTCTTTCTGTTCATATGTAGTGAACAGAAATCAATAAGGTAGTTGAAAAAAACTTATTTCTGTGACTACATACATTCAGCCTTAGGTTAAGAAGAACCAGTCAATAATTGTGCCAATCGTCGAATAATAACAATGATTAATTTATACCATAAACACGTTTTATTGTTGATTTTAGTATTAAAGAAGCTATTTATTTCATCACACTATTGCCGATCGGTTTTAGGTGGATTATAGAATCAACACTTACAGAAGTGCACTCACGAAACCCTCTAGTAAGGAAAAAACCCTATCAGAAATCGATCGCAATCGACTTGGCTAAGTAGGTTGTGATCAATATTAATTCATCTTATGAAAAGATTTTACCAAATGTTTAATTTCTAAACACATATTTGATTATTGGCTGTACACTGCTGAAGATATTATAATAGTTACTGCCGGAAGTATTTTTGAATATGGGAGACGGAATTGCCACCTGGATACCGGATGCATCTTTGTGCTTGTTTTGTAGACTTATGACAAAGGTTGCTTTGTGCATTAGTCTCATGGATTCAGATTTTAAACTATCTATTATGTATGCTGTTGGTAAAGAACAAACATGGGTTTGATACACTGTTTACTATATATCTGTTTGATATGCATACACCAATATTACTGTTTACTTGTACAATGAGGTTGCAGTTTACAAACACTGAGTTTGCAGATTACAAACACAGCTCAGCTCTCTTTAGTTGTTTTCCTTCCATGTTAATCAATAAACTTCATAGACCAATGCCTAAGTACTGATTATGTACCACTATGATTCTGTTAGTGTTTCATAATATAGGTATATTTTATTTGAATGTCCCTCTGTTATCATTCGCCCTTCTTTTATTTATATATACTTATTTAAACCGTTAGTTTTTGATTGAATCATTGAATAAAGTTATAGATAATTTTTATCTTGACTGTAAACAATCAATAATTAAGTGCCAATAATAAATCAGAATGGACAGTAATCTGTTAATAAGATTATTACCTGCCTAGCAACTATATTGACCACTCGATCTATTAAATTTATGGCATACATAACCATATGGTATTACCATTTTTATCTTTTAAAACATTATAAAATTCATATCACATTTTGTACCATTACAATTATGTAGAAATGATTACGTATTTATTGTATAGTAATGTCATGTTCCGTATGCAACTAAATCAACAGTAATAATGCAACTGTGTCCACTAAAAACAACATGGTGCAATATTGCTGGCATAAGAAGCGATTATCTGTTTTATATTAAGATTTGCTAAGCAATAAAAAGTTTGTTGCACAAATATTGATAAATGTCATCACCCATAGAGTATTGATGTCAATATTCTATCTGGGACAATATTTATCAATATAAGTGATTGCAATCTTTTTTTATAATTAAGCAACATCTCTGTCGTGTATGAGCCAGATTATGAATTGAATGAAAGGACGATATTATCAGTTTTGAACATGTTACAGTTAATCAAGAATATTTTTTATATAGTAAATTCTTATTACGTTTAGAACTAACTTTGGTAAGTCCTGGGCGCATACTGACACATACTTTCAGAATTGAATACAATATGCAGTATAAAATAAACTACTCTGATTGCATGAACAAGATTTTATCTTATTCTAGTTACATAAATCTTTGTAATTGATTAATTAAAATCATCAGGCGGGAAGAAAAAAACATACTTCTTTTAAAAACATTATGGTATATATTTTAATTCGAAAAAGGCCTTTGGATATAATTAATGATTTTGTTTTAATATATGAGAATAAAGAAATGTGATATGAGTATTGAGACAATTATTCTCACAGAGACCACAAAATTATGTGGATGTGAGCAGACAAAGGCAACCGTACGATCTTCAATATTAAATGAGCATAAGCCATACGTTATTGTTGGCTAAAAGACACT